>NC_090348.1:2792478-3101228 GCF_035084215.1 Heptranchias perlo
TAAATGGGCGGCAGCGGATTGATTTCAGTGGAACCGAAAGCCGGGCGTGGTGTGTAGCGGGCGGCTGATCCGCTACCGCCCGTTTTGGGCGCTCGCCGCCCTGCCTGAAAGTTGAGTTTCACCCCGATTATTCCCGCCTCAAGATGGAGCTGGGTCAGTGGGCCCTGGGCCCAAACTCCTCAGAAGGGCAGGCCTGCATTTAGATATCGCCTGTCACCACCGCAGGACGTCCCAGAGTGGCCGTGGGATCCAATGGGTCCACCCGAGGGGCAGACCGGGCGGTGCTTTCAAGATCAGCTCAGCAGCTTCAATGAGGAAGGTGGATCAACAATAATTAATGGATCATCAGTGGGCCCCTGAATCCACCAGAGGCGGGTCGCTCGATGGTCCCAGGAAGCTGTGGGCTTGAATGATCTGAATGGCCTTTTCATCATGAAGAGGGACTGAGAGAGGCGGGGTTCATGCTGGCCAACTCCACCCTCCTCCACTCCACCCTCCTCCCACTCCACACTCCACCCTCCTCCCACTCCACACTCCACCCTCCTCCCACTCCCACTCCACCCACTCCCACTCACCCACTCTCCCACTCCACCCACTCCCACTCCACCCACTCCCACTCACCCACACCCACTCCCACTCCACCCACACCCACTCACCCACACCCACTCCCACTCCACCCACACCCACTCACCCACTCTCCCACTCCACCCACTCCCACTCCACCCACTCCCACTCACCCACACCCACTCCCACTCCACCCACACCCACTCACCCACACCCACTCCCACTCACCCACACCCACTCCCACTCCACCCACACCCACTCACCCACTCTCCCACTCCACCCACTCCCACTCCACCCACTCCCACTCACCCACACCCACTCCCACTCCACCCACACCCACTCACCCACTCTCCCACTCCACCCACTCCCACTCCACCCACTCCCACTCACCCACACCCACTCCCACTCCACCCACACCCACTCACCCACACCCACTCCCACTCCACCCACACCCACTCACCCACACCCACTCCCACTCCACCCACACCCACTCACCCACACCCACTCCCACTCCACCCACACCCACTCACCCACACCCACTCCCACTCCACCCACTCCCACTCACCCACTCCCACTCCACCCACACCCACTCCCACTCCCACTCCACCCACACCCACTCACCCACACCCACTCCCACTCCACCCACTCCCACTCACCCACACCCACTCCCACTCCACCCACACCCACTCCCACTCCACCCACACCCACTCCCACTCACCCACACCCACTCCCACTCCACCCACACCCACTCACCCACACCCACTCACCCACACCCACTCCCACTCCACCCACTCCCACTCCACCCACTCCCACTCCACCCTCACCCACTCCACCCACACCCACTCCCACTCCACCCACTCCCACTCACCCACTCCCACTCCACCCACACCCACTCCCACTCCCACTCCACCCACACCCACTCACCCACACCCACTCCCACTCCACCCACTCCCACTCACCCACACCCACTCCCACTCCACCCACACCCACTCCCACTCCACCCACACCCACTCCCACTCACCCACACCCACACCCACTCACCCACACCCACTCCCACTCCACCCACTCCCACTCACCCACACCCACTCACCCACACCCACTCCCACTCCACCCACACCCACTCCCACTCACCCACACCCACTCCCACTCCACCCACACCCACTCACCCACACCCACTCCCACTCCACCCACTCCCACTCCACCCACTCCCACTCCACCCACTCCCACTCCACCCACACCCACTCCCACTCACCCACACCCACTCCCACTCCACCCACACCCACTCACCCACACCCACTCCCACTCCACCCACTCCCACTCCACCCACTCCCACTCCACCCACTCCCACTCCACCCACACCCACTCCCACTCACCCACACCCACTCCCACTCCACCCACACCCACTCACCCACACCCACTCCACCCACACCCACTCACCCACACCCACTCCCACTCCACCCACACCCACTCACCCACACCCACTCCCACTCCACCCACTCCCACTCCACCCACTCCCACTCCACCCACACCCACTCCCACTCACCCACACCCACTCCCACTCCACCCACACCCACTCACCCACTCCCACTCCCACTCCACCCACTCCCACTCACCCACACCCACTCCACCCACACCCACTCCCACTCCACCCACACCCACTCACCCACACCCACTCCCACTCCACCCACACCCACTCACCCACACCCACTCCCACTCCACCCACTCCCACTCACCCACACCCACTCCCACTCCACCCACTCCCACTCACCCACACCCACTCCCACTCCACCCACTCCCACTCCACCCACTCCCACTCCACCCTCACCCACTCCACCCACTCCCACTCACCCACTCCACCCACACCCACTCCTCCCCTTCAGGACATCAACTAGGTGCGAAACAGAGCTGTCAGCATCAATCAGATTATAGGAACATTGTGATTGACAAATGACAGATTTTGCAAACCATGAAGGAGTTACGTTAGTTATTAAGCAATGGGATTTGTGACAAAGGGGTACGAGGCTGCTCCCCTGCATAATTTTGTAACCCTACTACATAACCTTTGACTCTGCTCTGTAACCTTTCCCTAATTTACTAAATAAATAGTGGATTCTTTACAAAGAAATAGCATTAATAAATAGAACTGAATGAAAAAGTAAATTTTCCCTAATTTAATTAATCTGTAAGTAAATATAATCAAAAAAATAAAAACAAAAAAGTGGAAATACATTTTCCAGGTATGGCTACTTCATTTCTCCTTATTTACTCTATCAAAACTCTTCATGATTTTGAACACCTCTATCAAATCTCCCCTTAACCTTCTCTGCTCTAAGGAGAACAATCCCAGCTTCTCCAGTCTCTCCACATAACTGAAGTCCCTCATCCCTGGCACCATTCTAGTAAATCTCTTCTGCACCCTCTCCAAGGCCTTCACATCTTTCCTAATGTGTGGTGCCCAGAATTGAACACAATACTCCAGCTGAGGCCTAACCAGTGTTTTATAAAGGTTTAGCATAACTTCCTTGGTTTTGTACTTTATGCCTCTATTTAAAAAGCCCAAGATCCCAAATGCTTTTTTTAACAGACTTCTCAACTTGTCCTGCCACCGTCAAAGATTTGTGTATGTGCACCCCCAGGTCTCTCTGTTCCTGCACCCCTTTAAAATTGTACCATTTAGTTTATATTGGCTCTCCTCATTCTTCCTACCAAAATACATCACGTCACACTTCTCTGCATTAAATTTCCTCTGCCATGTGTCTGTCCATTTCACCAGTCTGTCTTTGTCCTCCTGAAGTCTGTTACTATCCTTCTCACTGTTTACTACATTTCTGAGTTTTGTGTCATCTGCAAATTTTGAAACTGTGCCCTGTACACCCTAGTCCAAATCATTAATATATATCAAAAAAAGCAGTGGTCCCAGCACCGACCCCTGGGGAACACCACTGTACACCTCCCTCCAGTCCGAAAAACAACCTTTAACCACTAATCGCTGTTTCCTGTCACTTAGCCAATTTCGTACCCATGCTGCCACTGCCCCTTTTATTCCATGGGCTTGAATTTTATTGACAAGCCTATTATGTGGCACTTTATCAAACGCCTTTTGAAAGTCCATATACACCACATCAACTGCATTGCCCTCATCGACCCTCTCTGTTACCTCATCAAAAAACTCTATCAAGTTAGTTAAACACGATTAACCTTTAACAAATCCATACTGGCTTTCCTTTATTAATCCACACTTATCCAAGCGACTATTAATTCTGTCCTGGATTATCGTTTCTAAAAGTTTCCCCACCACCGAGGTTAAACTGACTGGCCTGTAGTTGCTGGGTTTATCCTTATACCCTTTTTTGAACAAGGGTGTAACATTTGCAATTCTCCAGTCCTCTGGCACCACCCACCATATCTATGAAGGATTAGAAGATTATGGCCAGTACCTCCGCAATTTTCACCCTTACTTCCCTCAGCAACCTAGGATGCATCCCATCCGGACTGGGTGACTTATCTACTTTAAATACAGCCAGCCTTTCGAGTACCTTCTCTTGATCAATTTTTAGCCCATCCAGTATCTCAACAAACTCCTCTTTTACTGTGACTTTGGCAGCATCTTCTTCCTTGGTAAAGACAGATGCAAACTACTCATTTAATACCTCGGCCATGCCATCTGCCTCCATGTGTAGATCTCCTTTTTGGTCTCTAATTGGCCCCACCCCTCCTCTTACTACCCGTTTACTATTTATATACCTATTAAAAACTTTTGGATTCCCTTTTATGTTGGCCATCAGTCTATTCTCATACTCTCTCTTTGCCCCTCTGTATTTTCTATATTCAGCCTGGTTCTCACTTGTATTGTCAACCTGACATCTGTCGTATGCCCCCTTTTTTCTGCTTCACCTTACTCTCTACCTCTTTTGTCATCCAGGGAGCTCTGGCTTTAGTTGCCCTACCTTTCCCCCTCGTATGAATGTACCCAGACTGTACCCGAACCATCTCCTCTTTAAAGGCCGCCCATTGTTTAATTACAGTTTTGCCTGCCAATTTTTGATTCCAATTTACCAGGGCCAGATCTGTTCTCAACCCTCTGAAATTGGCCCTCCTCCAATTAAGTATTTTAACTCTAGATTGTTCTGTGTCCTTTTCCTTAACTAATCTAAACCTATGATACTATGATCACTGTTCCCTAAATGCTTCCCCATCGACACTTGCTCCACTTGGCCCACCTCATTCCCCAGAACAGGATCCAGTAATGCCTCCTTCCTCATTGGGCCGGATCAAGAAAGTTCCCCTGAACACACTTCAGAAATTCCTCTCTCTCTTTGCCCTTCACACTATTACTATCCCAGTCTACGTTCAGATAGTTGAAGTCCCCCATTATCACTACTATTTAATTCTTGCACTATCTGTAATTTACCTGGAAATTTGCTCCTCTATATCCTGGATGGAGAGTGGGGGAGGGTCTGGATGGAGAGTGGGTGGGGTCTGGATGGAGAGTGGGGGAGGGTCTGGATGGAGAGTGGGGGAGGGTCTGGATGGAGAGTGGGTGGGGTCTGGATGGAGAGTGGGGGGTCTGGATGGGGAGTGGGTGGGGTCTGGATGGAGAGTGGGGGTTCTGGATGGAGAGAGGGGGGTCTGGATGGAGAGTGGGGGAGGGTCTGCATGGACAGTGGGGGAGTGTCTGGATGGAGAGTGGGGGAGGGTCTGGATGGAGAGGGAGGGGGTCTGGATAGAGAGTGGGGGAGGGTCTGAATGGAAAGGGAGGGGGGTCTGGATGGAGAGAGGGGGGTCTGGATAGAGTGGGAGGGGAGTCTGAATGGAGAGCGGGAGGATCTGGAAAGTGGGGGTGGGATCTGAATGGAGGGGGAGGGGGTCTGGATGGAGAGTGGGCGGATCTGGATGGAGAGAGGAGGGGCTTTGGATGGAGAGTGGGGGAGGGATCTGGAAGGAAAGTGGGGGAGGGACTGGATGGAGAGTGGGGGAGGGACTGGATGGAGAGTGGGGGAGGGACTGGATGGAGAGTGGGGGAGGGATTGGATGGAAAGTGGGGGAGGGACTGGATGGAGAGTGGGGGAGGGATTGGATGGAGAGTGGGGGAGGGACTGGATGGAGAGTGGGGGAGGGACTGGATGGAGATTGGGGGAGGGACTGGATGGAGAGGAGGGGCTCTGGATGGAGATTGGGGGAGAGACTGGATGGAGAGTGGGGGGGTGGGGCCTGTATGGAGAGTGGGTGGGGCCTGGGTGGAGAGTGGGGGAGGGATTGGATGGAAAGTGGGGGAGGGACTGGATGGAGATTGGGGGAGAGACTGGATGGAGAGTGGGGGGGGTCTGGATGGAGAGGGAGGGGGATCTGGATGGAGAGGGGGGGGGAGTCTGAATGGAGGGTGGTAGGATCTGGATGGAGAGTGGGGGAGAGACTGGATGGAGAGTGGGGGGGTGGGGCCTGTATGGAGAGTGGGTGGGGCCTGTATGGAGAGTGGGTGGGGCCTGGGTGGAGAGTGGGGGAGAGTCTGGATGGAGAGTAGGGGGGGTCTGGATGGAGAGTAGTGGGGATCAGGATGGAGAGAGGGGGGGTCTGGATGGAGAGTGGGGGAGAGACTGGATGGAGAGCGGGGAGGAGGGGTCTGGATGGAGAGTGGGGAGGAGGGGTCTGGATGGAGAGTGGGGAGGAGGGGTCTGGATGGAGATCAGGGGGGGGTTCTCGCGAGTCTCATTGTGCGAGTCAACATTCTGATGAAGTCAAAGTCCAGCTCACAACTGCTGGATAAAAACCTAGAAACTGCTCTAAGATGTTTGGTGTCTGATAAATTCATGGCAGAATTCCAAACTTTGGAGAAAGAGAAAGACTGCCAATCTTCACACTAAATGGTGGCAAATGCTTGTTAAGTGAATATACATGTGTTAAATACATCTACCTGTATCGTGAGTAAGACGTTTATTTTTAAAATCAGTGCATGTGGGTAAAACAACATCACCATAGCCACCCCTGTGGCTAGTCAGTGATTTCTGGTGGACAACACTGACTTAGGTTAAAAGCAGGATAAACAGGCAAGTTCAGAGTACTGGGATTGAAGTCTGCTGGTGGGTGGTGGTTTTGAAAGGGGAGGTAGGTCCAGCACATCAGCTGTTGGTATAGTGATGGGGTCTCAGGAAAAACACAGATACTAACAAGAGATAAGTTTAGAAAAGGGAGACAAATTTGTCCTCACTGGCAGAACCTTCAGAGTGTGGCAATGATTATTGGAACCTTACTACCTAGATATTTATCAAAAGAATGGACATGGGAATTTTAGGGCAGAAGAGAGTGTTCAGTACATAACATTCTGCTCACTAGGTGGGTAATTGTGACTGTGGGCGATAGTGTAAAACAGGCAATATTGGATAAAGGTTAGACATCTCTCCCGATTGACTTCAATGGAAATGAAAATGGGGAGTGATGTATAACAGGCGGCTGATTCAATATTGCTCGTTCTACAGGATTGCCCAAACTGACCCAATGACTTCTAATTTGCAGTGGTTGGGGCTGGTCAGTTAGAGAGACTTGTAAATACATATCACTTCCATGAGCAGCCTTGGAGGGTTCAAGATTGAGGTACAGTTTTTGATCTGTAATTAATACTCGCGTGAAGTGGAGTTTGTGCTTGTTGGAGCTAACATTACATACATTTCGAAGCAAAAACCAAAAATAGCTGAAATGCTTAGTGGGGGTCGGTCAGCGTATGTGGCGAGAACAGACAGGTCAATGTTTTAGCTGTAATCGTTGATCAGAGATGGAAATATGAACAGAACAAAGGGGTGGGAACGAACAGAAAAAACACACAGGCACACGAGGGGATATATGAGCAGAGTGACCTGTAATGTGCCTAAAAGGAAAACAGGAGATGGTTAAATGACTGAGTGATATTAACATGAGAGAACAGGAATGCTTTCTCTTGGGAACCATGCAACCCTCTGGCGTTACTAACTTCAGACCTTAAGACAGTGGACGCTGGCCGTGTGGGATGGCTGTGAGACGGGTTGGTGCTTGGGGTGCAAAGCCACTGTTGCAATATTGGGGACTCTGCTTTTCTCCTCCTCAGGCTGCTGGATCCTGTGCAGTTTTGCCAGATTCTCCTTGCAGTACAAAGGGATCTGGGGGTCCTAGTGCAAGAAAATCAAAAAGTTGGTATGCAGGTGCAGCAGGTGATCAAGAAAGCCAACGGAATGTTGGCTTTTATTGCTAGGGGGATAGAATATAAAAACAAGGAGGTATTGCTGCAGTTATATAAGGTATTGGTGAGACCGCACCTGGAATACTGCATACAGTTTTGGTCTCCATACTTAAGAAAAGACATACTTGCTCTCGAGGCAGTACAAAGAAGGTTCACTCGGTTAATCCCCGGGATGAGGGGGCGGACATATGAGGAGAGGTTGAGTAGATTGGGACTCTACTCATTGGAGTTCAGAAGAATGAGAGGCGATCTTATTGAAACATATAAGATTGTGAAGGGTCTTGATCGGGTGGATGCAGTAAGGATGTTCCCAAGGATGGGTGAAACTAGAACTAGGGGGCATAATCTTAGAATAAGGGGCTGCTCTTTCAAAACTGAGATGAGGAGAAACTTCTTCACTCAGAGGGTGGTCGGTCTGTGGAATTTGCTGCCCCAGGAAGCTGTGGAAGCTACATCATTAGATAAATTTAAAACAGAAATAGACAGTTTCCTAGAAGTAAAGGGAATTAGGGGTTATGGGGAGCGGGCAGGAAATTGGACATGAAGCTGAGTTCGGATCGGTCAATGCCCTGTGGGTGGCGGAGAGGGCCCAGGGGCAATGTGGCCGGGTCCTGCTCCGACTTCTTGTGTTCTTTAGATTTGTGGTTGGGATCAGATCAGCCATGATCTTATTGAATGGCGGAGCAGGCTCGAGGGGCCGATTGGCCTACTCCTGCTCCAATTTCTTATGTTCTTATGTTCTTATGTTATCCCCACCACCTCAGCTATTCATACAATCTTTGCCTCTCTTTTATGTCTTTAATTTCTTTAATTAAGCTTCATCCTATCATCTCTTGTTAATTTCAGACATTTATCTGTCTCCTGTTCTTCTCCAGCACATGATTCTACTTGTACTTCCTCTGTCTCTTGTGTGTTTTTTTCCCTCCCCCTCCCCAGTAGGCTGACACTCCAATGTGGTACTAAGGGAATGCTGCACTGTTGGAGGTGCTGTCTTTCAGATGAGATGTTACTAGGATGATACCTACCAGGAAAGATTGAACAGGCTGGGGCTCTTTTCCCTAGAAAAGAGAAGACTGAGGGGTGACCTGATAGAGGTCTTTAAGACAATGATAGGGTTTGATAGAGTAGACATAGGGAAAATGTTTCCACTTGTGGGGGAGACCAGAACTAGGGGCCATAAATATAAGATAATCACTAATAAATCCAATAGAGAATTCAGAAAAACTTCTTTACCCAGAGAGTGGTAAGAATGTGGAACTGGCTACCACAAGGAGTAGTTGAGGCGAATAACATAGATGCATTTAAGGGGAAGCTAGATAGGCACAAGAGGGGGAAGGGAATAGAAAGATATGTTGATGGGGTGAGATGAAGAGGAGTGGAAGGAGGCTCATGTGGAGCATAAACACCGGCATGGACCTGTTGGGCCGAATGGCCTGTTTCTGCGCTGTACATACTAAGTAATTCTATGTAATTAAACTGATGCCCCGTCTGCCCTCTCAGGTGGACGTAAAAGATCCCATGGTACTATACGAAGAAGAGCAGGGGAGTTATCCCCGGTGTCCTGGCCAATATTTATCTCTCAACCGACATCACTAAAACAGATTATCTGGTCATTTATCGCATTGCTGTTTGTGGGATCTTGCTGTGCGCAAATTGGCTGCCGTGTTTCCTACATCACAACAGTGACAACATGTCAAAAGTACTTTATTGGCTATAAAGCGCTTTCTGACATCCAGAGGTCATGAAAGGCGCTATAGAAATGCAAGTCTTTCTTTTTGTTTTGTTCCTATTCAAATTCCATTCATTTTTAATATTGCTCATTCTGATGAAGGGTTACACAAAATCATTGACCCTGATATTTACGGGGAGGCGGGGAGAGTATGGGTGAGGCCGAAAACAGTAGAAGAACCCAATCTTACCGACAGGACCTCATTAACATACTGTAGTTCCGCCTCCCGCCCGGCTGCCAGCCAAATGGACAATCTGGGCGGCTGGTCGGAGGGAACACTGGAGGCAGGACCTTTGGGGATGGTCCCCGGCACTGAGAAGGAAGCTCCCGGCCGTGATCAGGACTGGGGGGGGGAGATCGGGACTGGGGGCGGGGGGAGGCTGGAGATTTGCGGGGGGGATGTCGGCAATCGAGGGTGGAAGGTTGGCAACTGTTCACCACTACTCTCTGTTTCCTGTCATTTAGTGGGAGGCTTTCAAAAGTGTGTTAACCAGGGTTCAGGGTAAGCACATTCCTTATAAAGTGAAGGGCAAGGCTGGTAGAAGTAGGGAACCTTGGATGACTCGGGAGATTGAGGCACTAGTCAAAAATAAGAAGGAGGCATATGACATGCATAGGCAGCTGGGATCAAGTGGATCCCTTGAAGAGTATAGAGATTGCCGGAGTAGAGTTAAGAGAGAAATCAGGAGGGCAAAAAGGGGATATGAGATTGCTTTGGCAGATCAGGCAAAGGTGAATCCAAAGAGCTTCTACAAATACATAAAGGGCAAAAGGGTAACTAGGGAGAGAGTAGGGCCTCTTAAGGATCAACAAGGTCATCTATGTGCGGAACCACAAGAGATGGGTGAGATCCTGAATGAATATTTCACATCGGTATTTACGGTTGAGAAAGGCATGGATGTTAGGGAACTTGGGGAAATAAATAGTGATGTCTTGAGGAGTGTACATATTACAGAGAGGGAGGTGCTGGAAGTCTTAACGCGCATCAAGGTAGATAAATCTCCGGGACCTGATGAAATGTATCCCAGGACGTTATGGGAGGTTAGGGAGGAAATTGCGGGTCCCCTAGCAGAGATATTTGAATCATCCACCGCTACAGGTGAGGTGCCTGAAGATTGGAGGGTAGCAAATGTTGTGCCTTTGTTTAAGAAGGGCGGCAGGGAAAAGCCTGGGAACTACAGACCGGTGAGCCTGACATCTGTAGTGGGTAAGTTGTTAGAGGGTATTCTGAGGGACAGAATCTACAGGCATTTGGAGAGGCAGGGACTAATTAGGAACAGTCAGCATGGTTTTGTGAGAGGAAAATCATGTCTCACGAATTTGATTGAGTTTTTTGAAGGGGTAACCAAGAAGATAGATGAGGGCTGTGCAGTAGACGTGGTCTACATGGACTTCAGCAAAGCCTTTGACAAGGTACCGCATGGTAGGTTGTTACATAAGGTTAAATCTCATGGGATCCAAGGTGAGGTAGCCAATTGGATACAAAATTGGCTTGACGACAGAAGACAGAGGGTGGTTGTCGAGGGTTGTTTTTCAAACTGGATGCCTGTGTCCAGCGGTGTGCCTCAGGGATCGGTGCTGGGTCCGCTGTTATTTGTTATTTATATTAATGATTTGGATGAGAATTTAGGAGGCATGGTTAGTAAGTTTGCAGATGACACCAAGATTGGTGGCATTGTGGACAGTGAAGAAGGTTATCTAGGATTGCAACGGGATCTTGATAAATTGGGCCAGTGGGCCGATGAATGGCAGATGGAGTTTAATTTAGATAAATGTGAGGTGATGCATTTTGGTAGATCGAATCGGGCCAGGACCTACTCCGTTAATGGTAGGGCGTTGGGGAGAGTTATAGAACAAAGAGATCTAGGAGTACAGATTCATAGCTCCTTGAAAGTGGAGTCACAGGTGGATAGGGTGGTGAAGAAGGCATTCAGCATGCTTGGTTTCATTGGTCAGAACATTGAATGCAGGAGTTGGGATGTCTTGTTGAAGTTGTACAGGGCATTGGTGAGGCCACACTTGGAGTACTGTGTACAGTTCTGGTCACCCTATTATAGAAAGGATATTATTAAACTAGAAAGAGTGCAGAAAAGATTTACTAGGATGCTACCGGGACTTGATGGTTTGACTTACAGGGAGAGGTTAGACAGACTGGGACTTTATTCCCTGGAGAGTAGGAGGTTAAGGGGTGATCTTATAGAAGTCTATAAAATAATGAGGGGCATAGATAAGGTCGATAGTCAAAATCTTTTCCCAAAGGTAGGGGAGTCTATAACGAGGGGGCACAGATTTAAGGTGAGAGGGGAGAGATACAAAAGGATCCAGAGGGGCAATTTTTTCACTCAAAGGGTGGTGAGTGTCTGGAACGAGCTGCCAGAGGCAGTAGTAGAGGCGGGTACAATTTTGTCTTTTAAAAAGCATTTGGACAGTTACATGGGGAAGATGGGTATCGAGGGATATGGGCCAAGTGCAGGCAATTGGGACTAGCTTAGTGGTATAAACTGGGCGACATGGACATGTTGGGCCGAAGGGCCTGTTTCCATGTTGTAACTTCTATGATTCTATGATTTAGCCAATTTCGTATCCACACTGCCCTTTTATTCCATGGGCTTGAATCTTGATGATAAGCCTATTATGTGGCACTTTATCAAACATCTTTTGAAAGTCCATATACACCACATCAACTGCATTGCCCTCATCGACCCTCTCTGTTACCTCATCAAAAAACTCTATCAAGTTAGTTAAACACGATTTGCCTTTAACAAATCCGTGCTGGCTTTCCTTTATTAATCCACACTTGTCCAAGTGACTATTAATTCTGTCCCGCATTATCGTTTCTAAAAGCTTCCCCACTACCGAGGTTAAACTGATTGGCCTGTAGTTGCTGGGTTTATCCTTACACCGTTTTTTGAACAAGGGTGTAAAATTTGCAATTCTCCAGTCCTCTGGCACCGCCCCCTGTATCTAAGGATGTTTGGAACATTATGGCCAGTACCTCCACAATTTCCACCCTTACTTCCCTCATCAACTTAGGATGCATCCCATCTGGACCGGGTGACTTATTTAATTTAAGTACAGCCAGCCATTCAAGTACCTCCACTTTATCAATTTTTAGCCCATTCAGTATCTTAACTATATCTTCCTTTACTGAGACTCTGGCAGCATCTTCTTCCTTGGTAAAGACAGATGCAAAGTACTCATTTAGAACCTCAGCCATCCCCTCTGCCTCCATGAGTGGATCTCCTTTTTGGTCCCTAATTAGCCCCACCCTTCCTCTTACTACCCGTTTACTGTTTACATGCCTATAGAAGACTTTTGGATTCCCTTTTATGTTGGCCACCAGTCTATTCTCATACTCTCTCTTTGCCCCTCTTATTTCCTTTTTCACTTCTCCTCTGTACTTTCTATATTCAGCCTGGTTCTCACTTGTATTATCAACCTGACATCTGTCTTACGCTCACTTTTTCTGCCTTATCTTTCTACCTCTTTCGCCATCCAGGGAGCTCTGGCTTTAGTTGCTCTACCTTTCCCCCTCATGGGAATGTACCTAGGCTGCACCCGAACCATCTCCTCTTTACAGTTTTGCCTGCCAATCTTTGATTCCAATTTACCAGGGCCAGACCAGTTCTCAACGCACTGAAATTGGCCCTCCTCCAATTAAGTATTTTTACTCTAGATTGCTCCTTGTCCTTTTCCATTACTAATCTAAACCTTATGATACTATGATCGCTGTTCCCTAAATGCTCCCCACTGATACTTGCTTCACCTGACCCACCTCATTCCCCGGAACCAGATCCAGCAATGCCTCCTTCCTTGTTGGGCCGGAAAAATACTGATCAAGGAAGTTCTCCTGAACACGCAGGAGGCAGGGGGGGGATAAGCCTGCGATCGGGGCTGGAGGTGGACGGCTGGCGATTGGGGGATGGGGGAGGCCGAAGGCTTCCATGAGGGGCCGGTGGGAGCACTCCTGCTCCTAGCCCACAAGCAGTGCTGAAAGAGCCACTTACCTTGTGGAGCAGGCAGCTCCTGCCTCAATTTCACTGCCAAGTTTCCCGAACCTTGGGAAACCTGTGCAGCACCAGTTAACTTCAAATTGGGCTCGCAATTCCATTGTAGGAGCCCAATTTAAATATGTTAATGACCATCCTGCCTCTCCACGGTGGGACACTCGGACACCTCGACACCCCAATATTCACTGATTTAAAATGGAGGCAGGCATGTGGGCGGTGTTTTGGGGACCCATTCCCCATATTACACTTTTTAACCACCCCCACCCCGACCCTCTCCCGCCCATCGTGGAGGGTTATATCGAGGCCATTAACTCGTCTGTTCTCTCCACAGGTGCTAACTGACCTGTTGGATGTTTTCAGCTTTTTCTGTTTTTGTTTCCGATTTCCAGCATTTACAATTCTTTTGCTTTTAATCTACGTTATGAAATTTTACACACAGGGATGGAGGTGCAGGCAAATGTGAGCCATCCTGGATCCTCAGTGCATCCAGGGGCAGCACATTTGCACTAAAGTGTCAGACATCTGAGTCTCTGCAGCCCAGAATCTCTGTGCTTGAGGGGGAATCGGCCGCTCTCCACAGTGTCAGAGGGGGGAGGGTTTATGGATTGTACTCTCCAGAATATGGCCGCCCGAGAGGCAGTGCCAGACAGCCCAGGAAGGAGGGATAGTGTGGGAAGAAAGAAGTGGGTGACCAGCCACAGGGGCAGCAGAGGGAGACAGGACTAATAGGTGCAGAGATTCTCTGAGTTACTGGAACTGTCCAATAGATACTTAGGCCTAGAAGTTGGTTAGTGTCGGCAATTATCCCTGTGTCACAATGAGTAGGCCCACGACACACCCGATATTTACCTGAGGCACAGGTAGGTCCTGGGAGAGGGGGGGAATGAATGGGAGGGAGGGGCACAACCAGGAGAGAGGGGAAAGTGATCGGGAGAGGGGGAAAGTGATCGGGAGGGGGGGGAAGTGATCGGGAGGGGGGGGAAGTGATTGGGAGGGGGGGGGGAGTGATCGGGAGAGGGGGGAAGTGATCGGGAGGGGGGGGAAGTGACCGGGAGGGGGGGGGAAGTGATCGGGAGGGGGGGGGAGTGTTCGGGAGGGGGGGGAAGAGATCGGGAGGGGGGGAAGTGATCAGGAGGGAGGGAGTGACCGGGAGAGGGGGGAAGTGATGGGAAGGGAGGGTGTGACCGAAAAGGAGGGGGTGAGCGGGAGATGGGGAGAAGTGATGGGAAGGGAGGGGGTGACCAGGAGGGAGGGGGTGACCAGGAGAGGGGGAGGAAGTGATCAGGAGGGGGGGTGACTGGGAGGGGGGGGAAGTGATCGGGAGAGGGGGGGGGAAGTGATCGGGAGGGGGGGGAAGTAATCGGGAGGGAGGGAGTGACTGGGAGAGGGGAGGAAGTGATCGGGAGGGGGGAAGTGACTGGGAGAGGGGGGAAGTGATGGGAAGGGAGGGAGTGACCGGGAGGGAGGGGTGACCGGGAGGGAGGGGTGACCAGGAGAGGGGGAGGAAGTGATCGGGAGGGGGGAAGTGACTGGGAGAGGGGGTAAGTGATGGGAAGGGAGGGAGTGACCGGGAGGGAGGGGTGACCGGGAGAGGGGGAGGAAGTGATCGGGAGGGGGGGTTGACCGGAAGTGGGGCGGGAAGTGATCGGGAGGGGGGAAGTGACTGGGAGAGGGGGGGAAGTGACTGGGAGAGGGGGGGAAGTGATGGGAAGGGAGTGACCGGGAGGGAGGGGGTGACCTGGAGAGGGGAGGAAGTGATCGGGAGGGGGGAAGTGACTGGGAGAGGGGGGAAGTGATGGGAAGGGAGGGAGTGACCGGTAGGGAGGGGTGACCGGGAGAGTGGGAGGAAGTGATCGGTGGGGGGGGTTGACCGTAAGTGGGGCGGGAAGTGATCGGGAGGGGGGAAGTGACTGGGAGAGGGGGGAAGTGATGGGAAGGGAGGGAGTGACCGGGAGGGAGGGGTGACCGGGAGGGAGGGGTGACCAGGAGAGGGGGAGGAAGTGATCGGGAGGGGGGGGTTGACCGGAAGTGGGGCGGGAAGTGATCGGGAGGGGGGAAGTGACTGGGAGAGAGGGGGAAGTGACTGGGAGAGGGGGGGAAGTGACTGGGAGAGGGGGGGAAGTGACTGGGAGAGGGGGGGAAGTGATGGGAAGGGAGTGACCGGGAGGGAGGGGGTGACCTGGAGAGGGGGGGAAGTGATGGGAAGGGAGGAAGTGATGGGAAGAGAGGAAGTGATGGGAAGGGAGGGAGTGACCGGGAGGGAGGGGTGACCGGGAGGGAGGGGTGACCGGGAGAGGGGGAGGAAGTGATCGGGAGGGGGGGTTGACCGGAAGTGGGGCGGGAAGTGATCGGGAGGGGGGAAGTGACTGGGAGAGGGGGGGAAGTGACTGGGAGAGGGGGGGAAGTGATGGGAAGGGAGTGACCGGGAGGGAGGGGGTGACCTGGAGAGGGGAGGAAGTGATCGGGAGGGGGGAAGTGATGGGAAGAGAGGAAGTGATGGGAAGGGAGGGAGTGACCGGGAGAAGGGGGGAAGTGATGGGAAGGGAGGAAGTGATCAGGAGGGGGGGTGACTGGGAGGGGGGGGGAAGTGATCGGGAGAGTGGGGGGAAGTGATCGGGAGGGGGGGGAAGTAATCGGGAGGGAGGGAGTGACTGGGAGAGGGGAGGAAGTGATCGGGAGGGGGGGTTGACCAGGAGTGGGGCAGGAAGTGATCAGGAGGGGGGAAGTGACTGGGAGAGGGGGGAAGTGATGGGAAGGGAGGGAGTGACCGGGAGGGAGGGGTGACCGGGAGAGGGGGAGGATGTGATCGGGAGGGGGGGTTGACCGGAAGTGGGGCGGGAAGTGATCGGGGAGGGGGGAAGTGACTGGGAGAAGGGGGGAAGTGACTGGGAGAGGGGGGGAAGTGATGGGAAGGGAGGGAGTGACCGGGAGGGAGGGGGTGACCTGGAGAGGGGGGGAAGTGATGGGAAGGGAGGAAGTGATGGGAAGAGAGGAAGTGATGGGAAGGGAGGGAGTGACCGGGAGGGAGGGGGTGACCTGGAGAGGGGGGGAAGTGATGGGAAGGGAGGAAGTGATGGGAAGAGAGGAAGTGATGGGAAGGGAGGGAGTGACCGGGAGGGAGGGGGTGACCGGGAGAAGGGGGGAAGTGATAGGAAGGGAGGGAGTGACCGGAAGGGAGGGAGTGACCGGGAGGGAGGGAGTGACCGGGAGAAGGGGGGAAGTGACGGGAAGGGAGTACTGCAAAGGAAGAGTTTTTTTTAAATGTCACATCTCCAGGACAGTATTTTCCCTTGAACATACTTCTCCGAATGGAAGTCCCCCTTTACTAAACAATGTTAATAAGATAAATTACTTTAATGGAATAACGGTAGAAAATAATTGGCTGCAGTGCAAATACTTCTGAGTGGCTCCAAACCGTGACCTTCCAAACAATCATTGTTTTGGCACTTAGCCCAGTTGATTTAATGTATAAATGTCAGCTTGGCTGATTTGCCTCTTGGTCATAGGTTGTGGATTTGAGCCCGACACCTACACATAATCTAGGCTGACACTCCAGAATAGTATCGGATAAGATGTTAAACCAAGGATCCTTCTGCCAGTTCATTTGGATGTTAAAGATCTCTGACACTCTCTGAAGGAGAGCAGAGAGTTATCCGGGTACCTGGCTGATATTCCTTCGACAAACAATCAGTTTTATGTAACTACAGATAATGAAAGTCAAGGCATCAGTGGTATTTTGCAGGTATTTTAATTAGCAGAAGCAATCAACTGATATAATCATTTGATTCTGATAGAAAGCAAACACTGCTCAAGACCTATTTGGAAGAATGAAACCTACAGCTGTACATAGTCCAAAAAGTAAAATGGATGGGACAGGTTGGAAATTTCAAAAACAAGTTGTGAAATATCATTCAATAGCTTAAAAACTACAAACTGTGCTTTAAAACAGTACATGTGAAACGACAACCAACCTCCTGAAAGTGATAAAATATTGATTGTATTACACCTATCAAAAGAATGTTCAACAGTGTGCCTGAGTTAGCTTGTGGAAGAAATGGCCAGGTACATATTATGAGTAAATATAAAAGATCAAAACAAAATATTTTAAAGACATCAGCTGCAAGTTCCAAATTGTGTGACTATAGTAAAGATACAGTAATTCATTCTGACGCCAAGACAGAAGTTAGCCACTTGAACAGACTCCCGAACGTTAATATACATCCAACTGCAGGATTAAAGATTTTTTCCAGCTGTTCCAGGGTCTCGAGGGAAACATCGAAGGGGACCTATTGAGAAAGTAAATGAACTTAATACAATATATGAAGTAGCCAACTCCTCTGTTAAAGCTTCTATACAGTATTTGTTGTAAGAAGGACATGAGAAAGAGAGCAAAAGACATTTGCTTGTGATCTTTGTGGTGGATCTCCAGCAAGAGATTGACTGAACCCCCGAGGGAAAGGCATTAAAGCCTAAAAGCAGCCATTTATGTCACTTTTCCGGGAATTCCGCTGGTTACGGCAGAAAATCAGGAGAACACTGTGGAGATATTTAGTCCAATAAGACCATGCATAATCAGTTCTGTCAAGGATATTATCCCAACTTACTTACGTTCCTGAGGAAATGTTCTGCAGTTTCTCCCTAACCCCTAAATGTAAATCAAACATTAACTCTAAGATATGTGTCTAACCTTATATCCTGCATTATAAATACTTGCTTTCTTTGGATACACCTCCAGCTCATTTTAAAGATACAGTATTAAGTTCTTAGCTGCAACTCTATCCTACATATCCACTCCTCTTTAAGGTTTTTTTTTTGCTTGAGACATTAATTTTATCCTCATTTTCTCTACTTCTGCACTACAGTTCAAATTAAATAACCTACTTTATTCACATTATCCATTCCTTCCTCTGAGTACTTGATAAACCTGCCTCTTACCTCCCCTCAATCTTCTTTTCCCCAATTAAAACATGTCTAATTCTGTGAGTTTGTCTTTGTAAATTGAATAAGAAAACTTCTGAATGATCCTCGTCATCTGTTGCATATCTTGAATCTGCCTTAGATATTCTCTTAGGTTCGATGCTGCTGGTCACTTCTGTAAGTGGTCCCCAGGTCTTACGTTCAGGAGTGTGCCTGTATTGCCCTATAACTACCCATGACAATAGTGTTCCTTTGTGACCTGAACTGGATTTTTGTGTCTTTCACATGTTCCCTCATGTACACTTCTCCGATCATCTAGTCAGTGGACTGAAATCACTTAAGTGAGTCAAGGCCAGATACAAATCTTTAAGCTACTTTATTTTACAGACAACAGTGACAATTATAATCAAAACTCACTTACTTCACTTAACTTCAAACCCATCCTTGTGAATAATAAAAATAAAAATAACCATATCACGTTAGTGAGTTAAATGAACTTTTCTTCATCAGCCTCTGGTTCTGACTGGCCCTGAGCTTAAGATGAGCAACTTTTCCCTCAATAGGCCTGGCTCCCTTTCTCAGAACTAACTGGATTGAATGAGTTTACATGTGTTCCTTTGACTGTCCTTTCCCTGTGTTCCTATAAGAGACATTGCTCATCTTGATGTGGTGTTCATAAAAGATGTAGAAAATGTACATGAGAAGGAATTCATAGCACCCCTGGGGGACAGTATCCGTACAATGATAACGTTCAACATGATCTGGAAGTCACAAATAACAAAGACCAGGAGCCAGGTACATAACTTTAAAAGGGCTAAATTCCATTAAATGAGAGAACGACTAAAGAAATAAACTTAGAGACATTGTTCAAAACTCATGTAGAAGACAAGTAGAACACCTTTAAAGTATTATGCTGAGCATGCAGGATAAGTTCATTCCGAAAACCAACATGCTTAGACTAAAAAAATGTGACCCTAAATGGATTAACAAATAAAAGTGAGATAAAAAGGAAAAGGGGTTCACTGGCATAAATACAAGAAAATGCAAAACACCTTACAGGTGAGCTAAAGAATTTGGACAAAAATATAGCAGCTGAGGCTAAAACATAAAGTTACAAATTCTTTCAGTATCACAAAAGCAAGAAGGCAGTCAGAGAAGAGGTAAAAACTATAAAAGATGCAAATGAACTTGAAACTGAGGATGAACACAAAATATTAAATATCCTGAATGAATACTCCCTCCAAGTATTCACAGGGAAGACATGAGCAACATGCCCTCTCCAAACAAAGGTATGCCAAGTAGAATAATTATTTTACTATAAATGAGGTAGAAATTCTAGACAGCTAAATGGGCTCAAAAAAACAAATCTCTAAGGATAGACGGTTTTTATCCCAAAGTGTTGAGAGAGACTAGGGAAGAAATTTGTGATACACTGAGAATCATTGTGAGAGAGTTACTAGGCAGTGGAGAGGTACAAGTAGTTTGGAAACAGGTTAATGTGGTGCCCATATTCAAAAAAGGTGACAAGACAGACACGGACAACTACAAATCCACAGAACACATATGTTTTGGGAATGCGAATTATTTCCAGTTGAAATGTCAGGGAAGCCATTATAGAGGAGGCTGGTACCCAGTTTGACTGGTAACTCAACTTGCTAATCCCAGGGTATGGGAGAGCTGGGGGAGGGTCAGAGGTCAAGTCTTTGGTTTTCTATCTAGTTAGAAGTCAGGGGGTAGAAATTGGAACATAGGAACAGGAGGAGGCCATTCAGCCTCTCGATCCTGTTCTGCCATTCAATTAGATCATGGCTGATCTGTACCTTAACCTCATCTACCCACCTTGGTTCCGTAACCCTTAATACCCTTACCTAACAAAAATCGATCAATCTCAGTATTGAAATTTTCAATTGACCCCCAGCTTCAACAGCTTTTTAGGGGAAGAGAGTTCCAGATTTCCACTCCTCTTTGTGTGAAGAAATGCTTCCTGACATCACACCCGAACAGCCTAGCTTTAATTTTTTTTATTCGTTCATTGGATGTGGGCGTCGCTGGCAGGGCCAGCACTTATTGCCCATCCCTAATTGCCCTTGAGAAGGTGGTGGTGAGCTGCCTTCTTGAACCGCTGCAGTCCGTGTGGTGAAGTTTCTCTCACAGCGCTGTTAGGAAGGGAGTTCCAGGATTTTGACCCAGCAACGATGAAGGAACGGAGATATATTTCCAAGTCGGGATGGTGTGTGACTTGGAGGGGAACGTGCAGGTGGCGGTGTTGCCATGCGCCTGCTGCCCTTGTCCTTCTAGAGAGGTCACGGGTTTGGGAGGTGCTGTCGAAAAAGCCTTGGCGAGTTGCTGCAGTGCATCCTGTGGATGGTACACACTGCAGCCACGGTGCGCCGGAGGTGGAGGGAGTGAATGTTTAGGGTGGTGGATGGGGTGCCAATCAGTGGGCTGCTTTGTCCTGGATGCTGTCAAGCTTCTTGAGTGTTGTTGGAGCTGCACTCATCCAGGCAAGTGGAGAGTATTCCATCACACTCCTGACTTGTGCCTTGTAGGTGGTGGAAAGGCTTTGGGGAGTCACTCACCGCAGAATACCCAGCCTCTGACCTGCTCTTGCAGCCACAGTATTTATGTGGCTGGTCCAGTTAAGTTTCTGGTCAATTGTGACCCCCAGGATGTTGATGGTGGGGGATTTGGCGATGGTAATGTCATTGAATGTCAAGGGGAGGTGGTTGGACTCTCTCATGTTGGAGATGATCATTGCCTGGCACTTGTTTGGCATGAATGTTACTTGCCACATATTAGCCCAAGCCTGGATGTTGTCCCAGTCTTGCTGCATGTGAGCATGGACTGCTTCATTATCTGAGGGGTTGCGAATGGAGCTGAACACTGTGCAATCATCAGCAAACATTCCCACTTCTGACCTTGTGATGGAGGGAAGGTCATTGATGAAGCAGCTGAAGATGGTTATGCCTCCTTGTTCTGGACTCTCCCATCAGAGGAAATAGTTTCTCTCTATCTATCCTATCAAATCCTTTAATCATCTTAAACACCTCAATTAGATCACCCTTTAATCTTCTATACTCGAGGGAATACAAGCCAAGTCATTGCAACCAGTCCTTATAATTTAACCCTTTTAGCCCTGGTATCATTCTGGTGAATCTGCGCTGCACCCCCTCCAAGGGCAATCTATCCTTCCTGAGGCGCGGTGCCCAGAACCAAATGCAGATGGGGTCTGACCAGAGTTTTATATAACTGTAACATAACTTCCACCCCTTTGTATTCCAGCCCTCTTGAAATAAAGGCCAACATTCCATTAGTCTTTTAAATCCTTTTTTGTACCTGTCCACTAGCTTTTAGTGATTTCTGCTCTGGACCATTAAATCTCTCTGCTCATCCACAGTTCCGAGCTTCTCGCCATTTAGAAAATACTCTGATCTCTCTTTCTTAGGTCCAAAGTGGATGACCTCACACTTCCCCACATTGAACTCCATCTGCCACAGTTTTGCTCACTCATTTAATCTATCAATGTCCCTTTGCAACTTTCTGCTCCCATCAACACTGTTTACTGTGCCACCTAACTTATTGCCATCAGCAAACTTAGAGATATACAGCTCTTTATTCTTTCATCCAAGTCATTTATAAATATAGTGAAAAGCTGAGGCCCCAGTACAGATCCATGGGGGACACCACTAGTCACAGATAACAGATTCTAGTAACTTCCCCACAACTGACTTTAGACTAATAGGCCTATAATTTCCTAATTTATCTTTCTTACCCATCTTAAATAATAGAGTGACATTGGCAATTTTCCAATCCAAGGGGACAATTCCTGAATCGAGAGAGTTTTGAAAGATCATGACTAGAGCATCGACAATTTCCTCACCCACTTCTTTTAATACCCTGGGATGGAAACGATCGGGTCCTGGAGATTTGTTTATCTTTAATCCCATTATTTTCTCCATCACCTTTTTTATTACTTATATTGAATCTAGTTAGTTCCTCCCCTTGATTTATTTTTAGTTTTCCTGTACTTTATCCTCATCCTCTACACCCTGTGAAGGCCAATACAAAGTAGCTATTTAGTAAGTCTGCCATTTCCTGATTTCCAATTACAATATCACCTGTGTCTGTCATTAAGGGCCCACATTACCCTGAGCCACCCTCTTTCTCTTAATATATTTGTAAAAACCTTTAGTGTTGTCCTTGATATCCCTCCCAAGCTTTTTCTCGAATTCCCATTTTTGCAGCTCTTACCACTTTCTTTGTATCCCTTTGCTATTCTTCCAGTCTGTGGGATCTCCACTGTTCTTTGACTTCATATAAGCTCTTTCTTTTAGTTTTATACTAACTCTCACTTCCCTTGTTTAATTACACACGTAGAGCTCTTGTTGGTTCAAGAAGATATAATTCCAGAAAACTGTCCCGAATACACTCAAGATTTAGACCTCATTACGCCCATTTTACAGGTGTAAAACAGGTGCAACGAGGCCGAATTTCGGGGATCAATGCCCTGCACCCCAAGACTGCCTGGAAAACTGGGGCAGACTATTTCTCAGGTATCCCCGGAGGCCGCCTAAAACAGGCGTTAGGTGTCTCAAATATGTAAAAAAAAAGGGGCTTGACGCCTGTTTTAGGTTCCCTCACAAAAATTGAACAGCACCGTCCCTTAGGGCTCTTCAGCGCCTGTTGCAGCTGCCAACGACAGGGAAGTTTTTTTGAACAAAATTTTTATAAAACCTTCCTGTGTAGTTAGGAGAGGCAGGAGTACTTCCCCTCCACAGTCGCAATGATTGCACCCTTCCTCCCCTCCTCTGCCCGCTCCAATCACCCTCCCGGGACTTACTTTTGGGGCCGCTGCCAGTGAGGCAAGTGGACCAACATCCATACTGTTCAAATGTGTTAGCTGCCTGTGGAGGCGTGACAGGTGGCAGGTCACACGTAAAACATTAATGAGGCCCGAGGCCCAATTTCAGGCCAGCCTTGGATGGGGCGCATGCTGCTACTTGCTAACCAAGTCTGGGCCTGAAAACGGGATCAGACGGATTTTTACCCAAGAAATTCTGCAGTAATCTGGAATGGAAGTCAGATACAAAGGATGAGAACTGCCTTTGTGAGTTTAGTGCTGATTAGTTTCAGAGATGAACCACCAGCAGAGATAGTGTAGCATGCTTTGTCATTTTCTAGATTACTGGCAGCGTCATGAAATAGATTGAATTTATCCTGTTTATTCATATGCTACATGTAAAATAAACCCGCTCATTGTCCCATTGACCAGTCCACCTTCCAGAAGATAGGACAAAGGCACCTGAGTCTTTGTGCGAGATTACAGTATTCAATACACACAAGGGGTTTCATTGTTATCATGCCTGGACTAAGTTATCATATGACTAGATATTGGGCAGTAAAGGTGAACTCCAGATTTTAGGCGATGCAGGGCCTGCTTAGGAGATGAAGCGTCTATTCCGAACCAAACAGACTATCTAGTATAGACCTGAAATTTGTAACACTCACCCAGTGTTGAAATACACAAACTTACAGAATAGGTCACTGAATAGTGATGGGGAGTGGGAACCCTGGATGATTTTTCCCTCTCTAAGCTACTCTGAGGCCAACTATAGCACTCCTCCCAAAATCATGATAAGGTCGCCCTTGAACTCACCTTCCACCCCACCAGCGCCCACATTCAACATATCATCCTCCACCATTTCCACCACCTCCAGCGCGATGCCACCACCAAAGACATCTTTCCCTCTCCTCCTCTTTCAGCATTCCGAAAGGAACGTTCCCTCCGCGACACCTTGGTCCACTCTTCCATCTCCTCCCCACAGCACCTTCCCTTGCAAGCACAGGAGATGCAACACCTGTTCTTTCACCTCCTCCCTTCTCACCGTCCAGGGCTCCAAACACTCCTTCCAGGTGAAACAGCGATTTACTTGTACTTCTTTGAACTTAGTACACTGTATTCACTGCTCAGGGGGTGGTCTCCTCGACAATAGGGAGACCAAACGCAGATTGGGTGATCACTTTGCTGAACACCTCCACTCAGTCCACAAACGTGACCCTGAACTTCTGGTTGCTTGCCATTTTAATTCTCCGTCCCACTCCCACTCTGACCTCTCTGTCCTCGGTCTCTAACACTGTTCTAATGAAGCTCAACAGAAGCTTGAGGAACAGCACCTCATCTTTCGATTAGGCACTTTACAACCTTCCGGACTCAACATTGATTTCAATAACTTCAGATCAGAACCACTGCTCCCATTTTTTCGGACAGTAACTGCTGGTAATGGTTCTGCTGTTGCCATTTACAGCTCCTCTAGACCCATCTTTTGTTTCCTTACTTATCCCATTCCCACCCTCCTTGTCTTGCACCATCATCCCTTTTGTCATTTAATCACTCCTGCCCTCCACCCTATCACAGACCTCCCCTTTTATTCTTTCCTCCCCCCACTTTGCCTCGCTCTGTACTTGCTTAAAAACTGTTAAATCGTTAACTTCTTCCAGTTCTGACGAAAGGTCATCGACCTGAAACGTTTCTTTCTCCACAGATGCTGCCTAACTTGCTGAGCATTTCCAGCATTTCCTGTTTTTATTTCAGATTTCCAGCATCTGCAGTATTTTGCTTTTGATAGCACCCCTGCAGCCGTTCCAGATGAGTTCAGCTAATTCAGCACAACCTGAGGATGGAACTGGGATGCTCTTTGGTCTAATATCACTCAGCATCTCATTGGATAAAGTCATTGAGCCAACAGGACAGCTACCGTCTTCTTTAAAGAAGAAAAACATTGGCATATTTGCCCAAATTTCAATAAAAATTTCTGAAATAATCATTAGTAAAGAAACGATTAAAAGTACTAATGCTCATCAGTGACTATACCTCTGTTTCTGGCCTGATGGTTGTTCCAGGAAGCAACAATTCTTTTATTTCTTTGCAGCAATCCATAACACTCTCCTGTAAAATGGGTGAAAACATTTAAAAATTGTCAACTTGTAAAGATTTTTATCGGCCGTCAAGTCACTTCTGATTAATATGTCAGTAGCTTGTTTTGTTATCTACTGTCAATAATATTCTTGCTGGGAAAGGGTAGATCTTTATTTTTCTAAACTCGACAAGTCACAAATTGATACTGTTAAAAAGAAAAGCTTAGCCTGTGGTTTTTTAAAACCCCCCTTCACTTCAGTGGATTAATGATCTATAAAGAATTAAATGCAGCTAGGGGTACTTACTTCCATTTTGAAATCTCTTGATTCACTCCTAGGTTCTATTGGGTCTAAATTCCATTATTAACGGGGGACAATGATGACGAATTTAGACGAGCAAGGGTCCGCGCTCGACTTGTGCCTACGCCCAGGCCGCTGTTAAATTGGTCTTGAGATTTTTTTAGCCGGCCATAAGGGGCGCAACATTGATTTAAATATTGTAATGAGGGTCCTGCGCCTGAATAATAACCTGTTTCCTAAATTTGTCTGTGGAAGCGCCTGATTCGCTGGATCTTAACCTTGATCAGGAAGTCATTTGATGATTTTTGGCTACTGTTTCGCTGAGCTGAACGCGGAGAGTGATTTTCGGGAGATCCTGCACTCTGACAAAGGATTGCCTGCCCAACATTGTTGGAGGATGGGTATTCAGTTTGGTCTGCCTTTGGGGCTGCAGCATGAGGGGAGGGGCAGGGGCAGCAAGGAAGACAGCAGAGGGCTGCACAGGCTGTTAGACGAGAGTGGGGGAGGGAAGGGTGGAAGAGGCTGTACAGGAACTTGATTTGCTACCTCAGCTTTACAGAGGATCAGTGAGTCAGGCAGCTCCAGTTCTTCGGGGAGGCAGGAGCTGAACTCTGCCACCTGCTGAACCAAGAATGGCAGCCCAGCACCAGGGCATCTACACACTTCCTGTGGCTGTACTCTATTCTCACACAGAGCAGTGGGAGTGCTGAGGCGCAGCCCCACAAGAGTGGCATTGGCTCCACGGGAGAGGCAGATGTTGTCCTCTCTCAGGATGTCAGCACACCTGCTCCCGAGCCACACTCTCAACTAGTACCCTCGTTGGTGCAAGACAGCGAGCTGGGCCAGACTGTCCCGGCCACTGTAGGCTGCACTGGGCACTCTCTGGCCACAGCTACTCGAGGTCGCCCACCACGGTCATCTCAGGAGTCCTCAATGGAAGTTCAGCAGCCTTCCACCTACCCTACTGTATCCATTGGGGCTGGACATTGTAGTAGCGCCAGAACAGATAAACAACTACAAAAGAGAGGCACTAGGGCTTTGCAAAAGGGTGAATTTTAGTTCTCGATGCTCAGTATGTGCAATTGTCAAATGAAGAGTGATGAAGTATCATGGTGCAGTAAACATTTTTTTTAGATTACTGTTGGACTTGATGGGCACTAAATTGGGCCATGTAGCGCCCGTTATTTCAGCGCTATGTGGCCTCTCAAACATCCGAGATGATATCTCGGCTGCGCACGCACGTTTCCAGCGTGACGTGTGTTGCACGCCATCTTGGTATAGGACTTAGCCCATGCGCAAATACTGAACGCCGGCAGTGCACAACGCTGATTTAAAGTGATAGACACCATTTTGGCACTTAACGCTCAACTCAACGCGTAGTCTTAACCATGACCATCTGAACGTGTCTTCGAGTGCCTGGAGGACCCCCATCAGCACTATTTAAAGGGACCATGCAGGATTTACAGGTTAGTAGCTGGAATATTGCTTCTGGCTGCCGAGACATTTGTAACTGTTTTTGGAGGTCTCCTATACTGGAATACTAGGACGCAGGGACATAGCCTAACATTTACAGCCAGGACGTGCAGGAGTGAAGTTAGGAAACGCTTCGCAAAGGGTGGGAGAATTTTGGAACGCTCTTCTGCAAATGGCAGTTGATGCTGGCTCAATTGTGAATTCTAAATCTGAGATTGATAGATTAAGGGATATGGGGCTATGGAGTTAGGTCACAGGTCCACTGTGATCGCATTGAATGGCAGAACAGGATCGAGGGGTTAAATGCCACTGCCACTTGTTGCTTCCTGATATGCGCCACCTTCTCCTGCAAGAAAGCGGGGTGTGTGTCTTGGTGATGTGCCTGTCAGGGGTTGAATAGCTGCCAGTGTGTGTGGGTGGCTTGCAACAGTGGTAATGTGTGAGGGTGAGAGGAAGCATCTGATTGGAAGAGTTGAATACTGATGGAAATGTTTGTTGGTATGAAGGTGATGGGGGGTGTAGTGCGTGGAGCAGTGGATGCAGCTAGTGGTGCAGTTGGTAGGAGACGCCACTTGGCAGTTGACCTCACTCACCTTGACCACTCGTGTCAAAGTATTGAAGTTCTTCCTGCACTGCATCCGTGTTTGTGGTGCTATGTGCCTGGCATTGACTGCGTCCCCTACTGCCTCCCACTGCTTTTTGGGCGTATTTCTGCAGGGCCTCTTGCCACCCCGCGCCCCCGGATATAGGATGCCCCTTCTTCTGTCCAGCTCTTGCACCAAGGCTTCAAGTGCATCATCAGAGAACCTTGGTGCACGCACTCTCGCAGGCCTGGTACAAACTCAGATCGGCAGATTGGTGAGGTCTGGCGCGCAGATTGGAGGATGCGGGATTGAGTACGCAACCTTTATTCAATGTTTTAACATAACTCATCAGTTTGTAAATATAGGGACGGGGCCTGCATCTGTGTTTTCCTGTGCGATGTCTGATCTCTGTTCAGACAGCAGACTGTTATTTTTAACAAGTAACAGGTATCGGTGCTACCTTCAAGTGATTTTACAAGACATCCTCCCATTAAGAGATTGGAGCTCCCCCTGCTGGTGGAAAGTGCGCATTTACTTGAATTGACATGCAAGGCCTGGATTTCAATGCAGCTTGCAGGTGAGTACTGAGGCCGGGACGAAGTTCTCGTCCTGCCTGCGCAGAGGCCATTGGGCGCGGGTTAATAGCGGATCACGCTACCTACGCCCAATAATAGGCCCTATCGAATTTTACCCCCAATATTCTTGATCATGTAAGGGTAACACCTATGAAACTGGACTGTATGAGGGCATTAAGATGGTAGTTGTGAGGAGTGGGTTAGGTGGACGGAGGGACTGTTGGCAACATTCATGAGAATCTCTCATCAATGAGTTGTTGCCTGAGAGCTCTGGCCGCTGGCAGCACTGCTGGGTCTTTCTCTTCCTCTGCAGCCTCAGCTTTCCAATTCCCTTCTTCCTGTTCCTCAATCTCTTCCTGCTCTTGTGGCTCCAATGCTCAACCCCTTTTCAAGGCGGCACACAATGACAAATCTTGACATTCGCTCCAGGCTATCTTGAAGGACACCAGTGGATTTGTTGAGGTATCGGAACCTATGTTTGAGAAGATGGTCTGCTCTATAAAAGCCCTGGCTCTGGAGTGACTCATTGAATGCTCGTTATGCGTCTGTGCCCAGGTTCCTGGCTGGAGTCACAAGCCTGTCTTCAATACTTTCTTTCTTCTAGGAATTTCAGCAAATAAAGCACAAATACATTTGGGAATTCCAATGGTTCATAATTTTTATTGACTTAGGCTGCTCAAATAATACCATTCTATGTGCTAAGGGGAAGTATTTGCACAGGGGTTATCCTGCTTGCTCGCCATAACTTCAATAAAGCACCTGCAGAAACCTTGGATAAACGGCATAAACACCATTTATATCATTTTTCTGGAGTTTCCGCGGCTCCTTCGCTAAATTTACAGTGGATGAGTGGGAGAACCTCCGTGGAAATTCACCCATTTAATGTCACTTTGGCCAGTCTTAACACCATTCTTCAAATTGCAACATAGGTTCATATAGTCATAAATCTTTTACACTGATGGACTAAAATTACTGGATGTTGGATCCAATTGACATTCCAAAATTCCAATCCATTATATAGTTTCATCCAGTTGTTATATTCGGATCAGACATTGCTCTGTGCTATCAGATTAATTGAGATTGAAATCATCACACTTAAAGTGTGTGTCAACTATTATTTTTTTTTGTATTCGTTCATGGGATGGGGGCATTGCTGGCGAGGCCAGCATTTATTGCCCATCCCTAACTGCCCTTGAGAAGGTGGTGGTGAGCCACCTTCTTGAACCGCTGCAGTTCGTGTGGTGAAGGTTCTCCCACAGTGCTGTTAGGAAGGGAGTTCCAGGATTTTGACCCAGCAACGATGAAGGAAAGGCGATATATTTCCAAGTCAGGATGGTGTGTGACTTGGAGGGGAACGTGCAGGTGGTGTTGTTCCCATGTGCCTGCTGCTCTTGTCCTTCTAGGTGGCAGAGGTCGCGGGTTTGGGATGTGCTGTCGAAGAAGCCTTGACAAGTTGCTGCAGGGCATCCTGTGGATGGTACACGCTGCAGCCACAGTGCGCCGGTGGTGAAGGGAGTGAATGTTTAGGGTGGTGGATGGGGTGCCAATCAAGTGTGCTGCTTTGTCCTGAATGGTGTCGGGCCTCTTGAATGTTGTTGGAGCTGCACTCATCCAGGCAAGTGGAGAGTATTCCATCACACTCCTGACTTGTGCCTTGTAGATGGTGGAAAGGCTTTGGGGAGTCAGGAGGTGAGTCACTCGCCGCAGAATACCCAGCCTCTGACCTGTTCTTGTAGCCACTGTATTTATATGGCTGGTCCAGTTAAGCTTCTGGAAAAAGGTGACCCCCAGGATGTTGATGGTGGGGGATTCGGCGATGGTAATGCCGTTGAATGTCAAGGGGCGGTGGTTAGACTCTCTCTTGTTGGAGATGGTCATTGCCTGGCACTTGTCTGACGCAAACTATAATGGGGCAGAATTTGTTAGTGGCGAAATGGAGGAGCAAGTTCTGGTGTTCACACTTGCGCAGAGAAACACGGAAATCAGAAACTTCCTCCTACTGGTTCAGCGGCGAAATAACAGCTTCGAATTAAAGGGATATCGCACGCTGCAATCAGGCAAATCATTGAAAAAGCGCAAACTTGCTCATCTGCCCAGCTGGAAAGTAACTAATATCGTCACAAAACAGGTACGCTCAAAAATACCAGGTCTAAACTATGTTTTAATAGTTTAATAAGTCTTAATGACTTCCAAACAACTAAAAATTAACTTTTAAAAATGTGGAGTTTCATTACTCCTTATTTTAATAGCTTTTGGTCATCAATTAAAAGATTAAAAATTTTTTTTTTACTTTTCCCTTCTGTCTCTTTTATTTAGTTCAATTATTTCTTACCCTCTTTTTTTCGCTGCCTATAACTGTTTCGACATTGATTTTAATGTTATACCTTTCACTTCCTGGTTTAAGCCTGCAGAGACAGTGAATGCAGCTTGTCCAAAATTCTGTGATCTGATTGTTCGAGGGGAGAGAGTGACCCTCTCACTTCTCCCAGGGTCCTCGCTTCAACTGAACTGATGCTTGGCTCTTCTCCGCTTCCTATTTGAGGAAGTGCCCGATGAAAAGTCCATGGTAAGTTAGTGAGCTAGTATAAATCTATGGAGCGACGGGCAGTGTTGGTTCGTCCCTCCGAGCAATTTCTGCCCTAGCGTATCCATTACTAATACCGATGAATTCTGTCAAGGCCAAGTTTGGGTGTCTAGGGTTTTGGCACAGGAAAAGACTCTCCCCCAAACCTAGAAAAATCCCCATATCACTTGGTTATAGAAGAAACAGGAAACAAGTGTCTAAAAAAACTCCAGGAATAATGCACAATGCCTGTAAAAGAAAGTGCCCAAAAATAACAGATAAAGCTAAAATGAGCTCTTAAGTATTCTTAGTATGAGCAGTTGAAAATCTATTGACTCTTTTTGTTCTCTCACTGTTCTTTGTTTACTCTTATCCCTTACTTTATTCTCTCAGTGCTTCTCTCAGTCCTTGTTTGTGTGTATTTTTCATTCTGCATCTACCTCTCCTCATTTTCTCGTTACTGCCCTCTGTTAATATTTCTTGCTATCAATACAGGCAGCTCGTAATATTGCTGGTGAGTTGTTGATCGTCCAACTTCAAGTCACAGAATAGCCAAAACTTCCTCCAGCTAAACACTGGCAAGACTCACTTACCAGGAACTTTGCACCTCCAACCTCTCACCTATTGTTTGCTTAGGCTTAACCTGACAGTGTGCAGCCTCAGTGTCCAAAGCTGAACTTCAAATCCCACATCTATTCTATTCGGAAGATCACCAGTTTCCTCCTCCAAATTATCACCTGTTCCTGTCCCTATCTCACCCCCACCAACATCGCAATCCTCATCGATGCCCTCATCACCTCCAGCCTTGACTTATCCAATATACTCTCATTGGGCCTCCAAAACTCCACCCCATGCAAACTCAGGACTGCTGCCCACAACCTGTTCCACACTGTCTTGCTCACCTATCACCTTAGTCCTTTATCGACTGGCTCACCACTCAATGCAAATATTTAAAAAGCCTTGTCCTAATCCATCCATTCTACCTCTGCAACCTCCTTTAGCTTTACATCGCAGCTCAACCCTCTGCTCATCTAAGTCTAGCCACAGTACACATCCCTTCCTCTGCTCCAGCATTAATACTTGGTCCATGTGATTTCCTGGACTGGTTTCAATGGCCTGAGGTCGGAGAGGATATTTTCAGAGTATTTTTTCCCTTAGTGGCCCTGGCTTTTTTCTCTGTTTTTGCCTCTCCCAGGAGATTACATGGCTGTGGGAGGGAGGGAGTGTTTAGTCATGATGCTCTGGCCATCCTGGTGTGGGGCAGGCTTGATGGACCAACTGGTCTTTTCCTGCCCATCAATAACGTACATTCACATTAACAGAAAAGTCTTCAGCCATCATACACCTTGATTGCTTCCTGAATCCCTCAGCCTAGCCATGTCTCTTCTGCTTTCAAAAGCCTCCACAAAACCTAAATTTTCGACGACCCCTTTGGTCACCTCCTTTAACCACTTTCCAATTTACGTTTGTGCCTTGGGAAGTTTTACTATGTTAAAGGTGCTATTTAAGTTTGGGGTGTTATTCTCTTACTGCTCCCAGCTGTTCTGCAGCGCTGCCTTGTCTTCATGGCTTACATCTGTATGGTAAATGATCAATTTTATCTGTGCAAGCACCCAGCAATACCGAATTGGCACATAGGGATGTTTTCTACTGCAAAGCAGCATGCTTCACCAATAGAGTGATTTCTGTACCTCTCATAATGAGAATGATAACCACCAGTATTACAAAGATCACAAAATTTATAATCTCACCACTGATGTGTCTTTATTACCTTAATGGCAACAAGTGAACTGCCAAAAATCTACCTTGACAAATAAAAATGATACACATTAAAAGTAATCTATGCTATTTTACTATCAATTTCTACATTAGACTTACTTCTATCTGTGCAGGTAGTTTTCTAATATTCAGTGCAGACTCAGCTCGAACATACCTTCGCCTCAGTCTATTAAGATTCTGGTGAATTGAAGTGGCTTGTGGAACTTCTGGTTGCAAGTACATCTCAGCCTTTTGTTTTAGTGCAGAAAGTTTCTTGTGCAATAAAACAAGTCTAAAAAAGATGGGGAAACAATAGAAGTTTACTGTCTATGGGAATACATAACTGTAGAAACCTATAATTGTGGAAACCTAGGCTATATCTCTACTCAGCCCCACTCCCCATCTCCAGGTCCCACTCCAGACTTCCTCTCCACTGCAGAATCAAGCAAAGAGGTTGGGGGCAAGAAGCTATGGCAAAATGTGGGCCTCTCGCCCCCTTCAATTATTAATAAAGAGTGAAGTTCTAATATCAGTATTATCACAAAAGTTACAGCAGTAATACTTGTTTTTAATAAAGCCTACATTAGAAAGTGTATCAGTGTCTGGGTGTGGTGGAGTTTTTAAATAAAATTACTACTTTAATTTTGTGATGATGTCAGCACTGGGACTTTACTCCATGTTCCAGAGGGAAGGGGAAGCATTTTGCCACCATCTCCTGACCTCACGTAGGCCCCAAGCATCCCTGCATGCTGCCTCCCGGCAAGCTCGGTCACTGTGGTCACTCCCTCCTGCCTGCTTCTTCCCAGCCTTTGCCTTCTAATCCCAGGAGGCCACTGTCTTTAAGCTGGCTCCATTCCGGCCTCTGCTTCCGCGTCCATGCCTTTCCCTCTCCCCTCACTCACTCATATCTGGTCTGGAAGGGAGTTTGGCAGGGGGAATGCCTAGCCCCGTACTGGGATGCAACAGGGCTGAGGCGAGGGATCCATGACTGGGAAAGAAATACAACTGCAATAGAATAGTTGCACACCAGCTACCCATTCCCAGGGAGAGGCATTTCAATGGCTGCTAGAGGGCTGATGCCCCAAGTTGCATTCCAGGTCTTCATAGGAGGTGGCAGGAAAAGGAAAGAGTAAGAGACAAACAAATAGATAGACTAAGACATACAAAGAGAAAAGGGATAGAAAGTATGTGACAGCCATACAGCGAGAATGGGAACCATATAGGAGAGGAGACACATCGAAAGAGGGATTTACAGAAACTGAGAAGAGCTAGGGCCAAATAGAAGTCTATGAAAGAAAGTGTGTGAGATGTACATAGAGAGAACGAGAACAAGAAACAAGCTGAGGCTCCCAATACAGGGTCACATCGGACGGGTTGACGGTCACATATTCAGCTCTATCTCAACTTCACTACTGTCTTTTGGGAACAGCAGCCTTGCTGTTTAAATTTACCATTAGCATTCCACATAATCCTCATAATGGCATCATTCCTTCGATCATGCTTGGTTGACTGCACTTTATTAAAAGTGAAGAAGAGTATAAGGCAGGTGAAATTTTCAGTGGCCAGTTCGTATGGCAAAGACACTCTGGGCTCTGTGTTTGCTTGTGGCTCACATATTCCACATATAACATCTTATTCTGATAAGACACTTTTTGACCTCAGTAGCAAGGAAAGAGAAAGTTCAGCTAATTCATCCAAGAAGCTGTAAATAAGGCAGTTTTCTAAAAAGGAACGATTAATCCCTTGTGGACTGATTCCAATTCCTGCATATAAATAACCTAACAGAAGATAGGAGATGTGGTGGACATCTTATGTGTCCTCTAGTAAGTAATTTACCATGATTCAGATTAATTGTTAGAGTTTGCTACACTAATCTAAATAAGGCAAAGAATGAAGTTGCAGGTTTCAGTTAATAGGAGACTGTGAAACAGTCGTCAAACATGACAAAGGACATTGGGAAAAATTCTAAACTGTAACAATTTGAATTACAATTACTTTTAACTATAAACTTATGACTCTTAGCTGTTTAATTTGCTTAGTGCAATGATTATGTATGGTATTTTCTTCCTTTTCTAACACACTTGCAGAACATACAGGTTTTCTTGGTTCTCAGGTGGATGACAAGTAAAGCACAACTGAACAGCTAATCAAAAGGTAGCTGCAATAATCTGCTGAATCAGATTATTGCAGCTGAATTAACTGTCCTAAAGGCATGTAAACACTATTTAAAAAAACCTCAGTCGTGCAATCCAGTTGTGAAGTCAGCATATTTGGGCACTCATGGAAGGAACGAGGAGATCCCAAAAAGCCTGCTTCACAGATGAGACCTGCAGATCACTGTGGATAGTATAAGGGTGTGGAAATGAGATTTTCGGTGTGGAAATCTCATTTCCACACCGAAAATCTCATTTCCACACCGTTCACCTGACGAAGGAGGAAGCCTCCGAAAGCTTGTGGAATTTAAAATAAATTTGTTGGACTATAACTTGGTGTTGTAAAATTGTTTACAATTGTCAACCCCAGTCCATCACCGGCATCTCCACATCACGATAGTATAAGGGAACAGCAAAATGCCCTCTACAGAATGGCGACAGACCACTGAATAGAGAGTCCAGCAAACAAGAAAGGCAATTTCAAAATTACTGCACCTCAACGTACAATTAACCTATGTAAAGGGCAAATTACTAACATATGCAAAATAACAGGACATTAATAATTTGTGCAGAAGAATAATTGCTCTTCAGTTTAGTAAAGTACTATTATATATCTCAATTAGCAAGAAGCAGGTTTCACATCGATAATTACGAGCAAAATAACGTATATTTATGTTTAAGATCATTTTCCTTCTATTGTGACAGTCTGGATAAAAACAAATTCACTGCTTTAGTAAAATATAACGCCAATATGTATTTACAAAAATATATTTTTAATACCGTTTTAAATAAATCCACTTGAAACCACAGAAAGCATTAGCCAATGTGCTTGTCTTGAGGCTGATCAGTGTAACAGGCTTTACATTGCACGAATACATAAGTAAGACCTGAATGACGTAAAAGAAAACACACAATTTTAAGTTAAAACATTTTTTTTGTTTTCCTTACTCATAGATGACATTTGCAATGTAATAACAAAATTACCCCTTTTAAATATTTTTAACTTATTTCTCCTCTGGAAACCACTATTCCCTGTGTGGGCTGGGCTGTGATAGTTTCCTACCAACTTCACGGCCATATATTTTACTGCATGCCACATGGCACAAGATGCCATTCAATCTGGGTGCAGCATTTTGGGACTTTTCCCTATATTGCCTGTAAGGGATTTAATTTTAATTCATGTAATTATATTGCTATAAAGGTGAAATTCAGCTTACAAAAGGCCACTTTGGTGCACTCTTGGACAAAAGAAACTTCCTTTCAACACATTAAAGAATGCCCAAAAAACATGTTCCAAATATGTCACTTTATTTAGTGAATTGTAGTGTTTGTGATGCCTGAATGCAAGTGATACTGTAGATTGTGTGGTGTTATTGTGGGACATGTTTGTGTATTTTCCTGGCGTGCTTTAAAGTGCCCTTTGCGACTTATGCCCAAATGCTTCCTTAGCAGGTGATGGCTGAGCCATCAGTTCAGCTGCTTGAGATTCCCAAAGCCAGCTATCTACACCCGTGACTACCCTGATGAAACTTCAGTGTCAGGAGACTCCTCTGCCGCAGTCAATGTGGTTTTATTGCTTTTTAGTGTGGCAACTCCAGGCAGGACAAGGTGCCACATTTGCTAACATTACTATTATTCTCCATGCAGGCCACTGCTGGGGCCATCTCCTCACTAAGCACAAAGATCTGCTTGAGTGTCGAATAGGGGTCTTTGAAACCCTTTCTAATGGCTGCACTTAAGGTTTCCCAAGACAGCCAAATGTGGCTTTGATTGTTTCTTGGATCTTGCACCACAAATCATTAATACCAGCAATGTTATCATTCAGGAGAGATGGTCCAACTGTGTCTATGGCCAGCCTTACTGAAGTCAATATTGCAATTGTCACTACTGAAGCTCTCTGCTCCATGGCAGACTCACTGATCACAATCATTCTTCCACCCTTACATTCCTATAGGCATAAAGTCAAAACTGTGCTCAACACATTCCAGGCACTCTTATCAACCTCAGTTGAAAGCAATGCACTAAGGATAGGATCAAGAGGCAAGTCATCAGGGGCATGCAGCACACAGGACCTCTATCTACAATGTGCTGGCCTGTCATCACTCCTACCTGACACCACCACCTCTGATGTTTATTTAATTGTGTGCCACCTCCGGAGTTCTCTAAATAAAGGCCATGCAATTTCTGCCTCTGGGCTTGGTATCAGTGTTTTTGCAAGGTGCCCTGGTTAGCGGTGCTGTATTGAGGTTTGCTGCAGACTTTCACCATCCTCTGTGAGAATGGATGGCATGTTAATGATCTGGCTATTATTTTGTCAATTTATGGCCTATTAATCACTTTTCCCTAAGAGTGCATGAAGACATAGGATATAACATTTGATGGACTGGATGGAATATGTGTTTTGGATGGTATGACGAGGTGTCGAATCTCTTCAACATCTGAGCCTTCCACTGCTCTATGCTGAAGAGCTCCATAATGTATTGCCCATATGGTGTTAATAAGTAGTCCTGGTATTGGCCCCACCTGTTCCTCTCCTTGTTTTGCTGTTCATGTAAATCTGACTTTTAAGACATACAGGGGTTTAATTTCCTCTGGAGTGAGAGAGTTGGCACATAGTGCTAGTGCCACCTCCATCCACATGGCACGAGAGATTTTTTTGGAGGCTTCCTCCCATGCATACCCAGCAGTTTATCTCTCCTCTGCTCTACTCCATTGAGGAGGGTTTGCAAGTTCAACTTATTGAAGCTGTGGCACTTCTCATGCCTCTGTGCCGTGCCCTTGTCCCTTCATTCTTGAAAAGTGGCACAAAAAGACTCACAAGACATCCGGTGAAGCTACCCGACAGTGAACCGAGTGAGCCAAGCACTTTGCTACTTACCTGCTGCTCTCCCAGCCTGCTACTGCAATCTTTACCCAGAATTGGCTTTTTAAAGACTGCACTTCAATTTTTAATCATCCCAGCACATTACTCCTGTTTTACACAGGACTTACACCCATGACTCCTCCAATGGATATGCAAACGAGCTTGTCCACAAAATTCTTGCGCAAACAGCTCTCCAGACCATCGGCAGCCACAACTCGTCGCATTGGCGCAAAGGTGGCGTAACTTACTATGTGGAATTTCAGGGCTTAAAACTGTAATTGGTTCACCTAGTTATTACCTTCTGGGTTTCACAACTTGTAGGAGGTGTTACCAGAGCTGGCAGGTACCACTGGACACGGACCTCTCTGGATGTGGAATTTACTGCTATGCTCATCTGGGGAGTAAGTTTACCAATGTAACTGTTCGCTGGCGATGTTACCATATATTCTCCAAAGACACTCGTATAAATCTGAAACATACAAAATTATTAATTAATGACCAATTAATAAAGACTTAAAGTTTGATGTCTGCTCATGTTCGCAATTTAGCATCAGGAAATTACCAAAATGGTAACATCAAGCACAGCCATCAATTGTTTTAGAACAGCTACAGTAATCTTAAAGAAGGCTGGAAGCAAGTTCTAGGAATCACAGGCCTCTTAGCTGGGGGTTGATTGAAGAAAAACATTGTTGTCTATTGAAGTGACAAATACCAAATGGCTTGTGATATAAATTCAATAAATATAAGTTGATGTGGGTTTATGATATGGCCGGGAATTTTCCTCAGAGCTACTGCCGCTCTGCCATGTACCTACACTGGAAGTACAGCATAAACTGTTTCGACCCCACTTCCAGTGAAGTTACAGCGGCAGCAGCTTCGAGGAAATTCCCAGCCCATGTCACTGAGGAGCATTTTATCAGATGCCAGTTACAACTGGCATCCACTAATACTACCTGTTTGGGCAATGACATTTTTCAGCTTACTGAATAATTTCAGCTTATTGGTTCGGGTCGATGGTGAAGTGAAAAAAAAAATTGAAAGGGTATTCAATGAACGGTGAGAAGGGGCTCGGGAATTGATGATGCCAGCTGTTGCCAACCAATACAGGAATGAACCATAGAAGCCAAGAAGGTTCCCAGGTTTGATCCGTAATCTATGCTGAGTTTGCTGATCTCAACTGGAGCAGGAGTAGACGCACTACAATTGGCCTCAGTATCCCTAGGTTAGAGAGGGGAAAATCATGTTTCCCACTCCTGTTTTCTACCCAGTGACCACTGTTGGAAGTTGGTATGTATGGACATCAGGTGATGATTGAAGCAGATTTGGCTATGATGCAAGCAGTCGAAGACTGTGTCAACATCTAGGTTTCCACATGAAGAATGGTCACTTTGACCAGAGGGCATCTGGCAGCCATGAAATAGTACCTCAGCAAGGAATCAAGACTTTCAGCGGGGAATCAAGTCAACACCTTCAGGAAGGAGGGGAGCAAATGGGAAAAAAGCAGAGTGGGGAAAAAGTGTTAATCAATAACAAGGCTTAGATTTTTCAGCTTATTTCAATAATGCTATTGATATTCTTCATTCTGAACTCATTTTCTTGAATATCATTAGGGGTGTACATTTTTCATTGGCTGTGTTTCATATTGTTCCAGACTGATTTTAGGAGATTTTGATAAATTTCCACGCCCGTTTCAAATGCAGGAGTTTATAGGCTCTAGGCGAATGCAACCGTGAAAATATACAATCCTAAATATCACTCATCCACTATTAAAAAACACATACACAACAAAAGTTGGGCTGCAGTATGCACAATTTAATTTTGCTGATAATGTCAAAAGCTTAAAAAGTGAAGCCTGGGGTCTTCATCTAAGATATCACCATTCTGACAGTGTGCTACAGTTTGTAAAATGCTTTAGTCAAATTTTTATTTTGCAGACTGTGAATGTAGGCTATTTAATTTTTCACTTGGAAAAGTCTGCAGTGCAGTTGACTCAAACACCTTCGAATCTGTCATCAGCTCTGGATGCCAATTCTGTGCGAGAATCTAGGAAATAAGGCAAGGCTTGGCGAGGATAACTTTTTAAATGATAGACTTTTTCAGGCTCCATGTTCATTTTAGGTTTTGTTGTCTTCCTTTAACATTTTAGCACAGAATGTTCAAATAAGTGTGCTTATTTGAAGCAATCTCTTCAAAACAGGGCATGAATTAGTGCGCTAAAGTCACTGTTAGCAGTATTTGTGCACAACTTTACCACAGCAGCTGAGAGTACTTGATAGGCTAGATTGTACAAGGCTAGTGGAGGTAACTAGTTTGATGGGCTGAATGGCCTTTTCTTAATCTATGCTATCTGATGTCACTGAGCATGACTATACAGCAAACAGTTATAATAAACTTCCTAAACAATATCAAATAACATTACAGGAAGGGCTAATGAGGCAGTAATATTTTTTATTACGTGACACTGAAAAATTATATAGCCCATAATGCCATAAAAGAAGCTCATTCTGGGAAGCCTTTGGAAAATTCACCACAAAATATTGCAAACATAAACTTCACCTCAGGGCGAAAGTCCGGGAATCTGAGACTCCTGTCAAATAGTTCATATAGGATTTTAGGAATACTCTCAACACAGCAACGAGTGTTATATGCAGGTAGGCAGACTGCTAAAAATTGATGCGTTACTCCCAGACGTAGACAAATGCCTGTGTTAAAAACAGGTGTATGAACTCCATTTTCAATTTCTTTTATAGCAGACTTCAAGAAATCTATATCAATTGAAAGAAAAAAATTTAAGGATTCAATTTTAAAATAAAAATTTAAAGTATCTGAAGGATTCACAACTAAAGATCCTTTGCTCCACAACAATAGCCTTATAATACACCCATGACTGTGGTGTCAATTGCTGCACTTTTGTAACTGTAATAAATTTTTACATTGCCCAGTTTTTAACCCATATTACTAACTGAATATTATACTCACCAGCCTCTTTGAACCAACAACACTCACTAATAGATGAGAACGTCAACATAAATGTAAAGTGTAGGGGCCACGTGATGCAATGAGTTAGTACACTGTCCATTTATGTTGTCAGTTTACCTCGAGGGTCTGGGCTTCAATCAAGCGAGAATAACGTCCCTTCTCTCTGCCAATAAGAAAAGAGTCCCTTATCTTGCCATGTGTAACCAAAAAGAGTGAATAATCTTAACCCAGGTCCGAATGGGAAAGGACATATTGTACAAAACTGCCCATTTTTTAGCCATCCCACTCATAGCTGGAGTGAACAATGAAAAATTTCACATTGATGCAATAAGGGTTGTTCTTCTGAGGCTGTGGCTAAGTCACTTTGTTGGGGCAGGGTGGAGAGAGTTTTATTTTGCACCTAACCCAAGTTATACTTGACCTGGAAGTGCTTGATACTGACAACTGATGGCACTAAAATAAAAATATTCACTGATAAGAAAGAAGTACTTAAAATTTATAATTAAAGTTAATTAAAAAAAAACTAGCCCAGAAATTGCACCAATTGAGTGCAGGGGTGCAATGGGCCTCAGGCAGTAGGACTCGTGCCTCTGAAAGTCAGAAGATCGTGGGTTCAAGCCCCACTCCAGAGACTTGAGCACAAAATCTAAGCTGACACTCCAGTGCAGTACTGAGGGAGTGCTGCACTGTTGGAGATGCCATCTTTTTGGGTGAGATGTGAAACTGAGGTCCCATCTACTCTCTCAGGTGGATGTAAAAGATCACATGGCACTATTCAAAGAAGAGCAGGGGGGTTTTCCCCGGTGTCCTGGCCAATATTTATCCCTCAACCAATATCACTAAAACAGATTATCTGGTCATTATCACATTGCTGCTTGTAGGAGCTTGCTGTGTGTAAATTGGCTGCTGCGTTTCCCTACATTAGAACAGTGACTACACTTCAAAAGTACTTCATTGGCTGTAAAGCACTTTGGAATGTCCTGAGGTCACTAAAGGCGCTCTATAAATGCAAGTCTTTCTTACTTGAATTTTGCCAGGCATTAGGGCAGAATCTGGATCCACCAGGCTTCCGTTCTATTGAAGGCAAACAAACAAAGAAATTGTGCTCGGGGGGAGGGGGGATAGGCACTTTTGATTCAGTAGTTTGGGACCATGTTGGGAGGCATTGCCAGGCTTCCCCAGGAATTTCACCCCAAGTGTCACTGATAGGCCATGTCTGCTGAGAGCAGATATGGGTTCTGTTGTGGGCCTATAGTTGAAACTGCAAATGGTAATCGATCTCAGATTGTCATTACTATAGGCATTGTAGGATTGAATATTTTTTGAAATGACTACCTTTCCTCACTGTCCGATCTAGGCCTCAGGTTCCCCCTCTTGGAGCCGCAGCGTGCTGCTCCGATTCCATCGTCTCTGTGGGTCAGGCACCCTAGTTCGCTGCTATAGGAGCTGGTGCCTGCCCCAATTATGTAAATTATCCCATCCCTGGACGAGGGAAGTGCCACTTCAAACGGTGTGTAATGTGCAAGGCACTATTTATTACCACGTAATGTCTGTGCTAGTTTTGTGTTCTATTATTTTCCTCCACATGTAATTGGTTTAAATTGGAGTTTGATTTTTATAATTTTGATACTCTGTTTGATATTTCCGTTCTCATTAAGGTGAGGGATGTAACCACTGGGGAATGGAAAAACTTTGATGCCAGCTTCAAATATTCCAAGGTTTGGTCAAATGCAACAACAACTTACATTTATACAGCACCTTTAATGTAGAAAAACATCCAAGGTGCTCCACAGAAGCGTAATTTGACAAAAGTGGACACCAATACAAAGAAGTAGATATTTGGAGGGGTGACCAAAAGTTTGGTCAAAGAGCTGGGTTTTAAGTAGGGCCTTAAAAGAAGAGAGGGAACTGGAATTTACGGAGGGAATTCCAGATCATGGGGCCTGGATGGCTGATGGCACGGCCACCAATGGTGGGACCAGGGGAGGGGTGGGGTGCACAAAAGGTGAGAGTAAGAGGAGGGGTGAGGCCATGGAGGACTTTAAACACAAGAATGAGAATTTAATTTCTGAGGCATTGGAGGCCCGGGAGTCAATGTAGGTTAGCAAAGGCATGGGTGATGGGTGAACAGGACTTGGTGTGGGAAAGGATACAGGCAGCATAGTTTTGGATCAGTTGAAGTTTACAGAAGGTGAACAATAGGAGACCAGTTAGGAGAGCAATGAAATAGTCGAATCTGGAGGTGACGAATGTATGGATCAGGGTTTCAGCGGAAGATGGGCTGAGGCAGGGGCTGAAGCAGGTGATGTTACTGAGGTGGAAGTAGGCGGTTTTGGGTTAGTAAGTACATGGAGTTGGAAGATCAGCTTGGAGTTGAATAGATGCTGAGGGTGCAAAGAGTCTGGTTCAGCTTCAGACAATGGTCAAGGAGGGGGTTGGAATCAGTGGTCAGGGTATGGAGTTTGTGGTGGGGCCTGAAGACAATAGCTTCAGTCTTCCCAATGTTTAACTGAATCCTTGGAGGCAGTTCCGGAGGTAATGGGGCAAGGTGGGAACAGAAGCCATTGCTGGAGATGCTCTGGCTATGATTGGATAAGTAAGAGTGAACCATGTGAGGATATTCTCACTGAGCTGGAGGAGAGACCCTGGAGGAGGATGGTGTGGTCGACAGTGTTAAAAGCTACAGAAAGGTCGAGGAGGATGGGGAGGGATAATGCACCAAGGTCACAGTCTCAGAGGATGTCATTTGTGGTTTTGATAAGAGCCGTTTCAGTGCTGTGACAAGGATAGAAACCTGACTGGAGAGATTCAAACATGGAGTTGCAGGAAAGATGGGCATAGATTTGGGAGACGACAACATATTCATGAACTTTGAAGGGAAGGTTGGGAATGGGGCAGTAGTTTTCAAGGACTGAGGGGTTGAGGATGGGGTTTTTTGAGGATTCAGTGATGATGGCGATTTTGAAAGTGAGAGGGACAGTATCTAAGGAAAGTGAACCATCTACAAAGTCAGATAACATGGGGGTCAGGAAGGGAAGTTGAGTGGTCAGTAGTTCAGTGGGAATGGATGGAGGGAGGCAGGAGTGGGTCCCACAACTAAACCGAGACCAGAGAGGGTATGAGGGGAGATAGGAGAGAAACTGGTAAAAGGCTCGGGTCAGGGTCCAGGGCAGGGGGGAGCCTGCAGGAAGATTTAGCTTGGTGGGCAAGGGGAAGGGGGAAGCAGCAGAAACTGCTGAACAGATTGTCTTAGTCTTATTGATAAATAAGTCCATGAGCCCCTTGCACTTGTTGTTGGAGGTGAGGGTAAAGAGGGCAGGGGAGAGGGGTTTAAGGAGACGGTTGGTAGTGAAGAAAAGAGGTTGGGAGTTATCTTTGCTCTCCTGGATGATCCTGGAGTAGTGTGCAGTTTTTCAGAGGAGAGTGCAGCCCAATAGCACTTGTTGTGATCCAGCCACATATGGTGATGCACGGCCAAACCAGTTGTGCTCTAGATTCACTCAAGTATGTGCCCCTTGGACTTAAGGGAGCGAAGATGGGGGTTATACCAGAGGATCAGCCGGAATGGGAAATTAAAAGTTTTGATGGGGACCAGGGCATCAAAGGTGGACATGAGGGAGTAGTTAAGCAGATTGATGGCTTCATATTATGGTGACCTACTAAGGTCATTGGAGCGCCTCCTGCACTGTATGCAGATGGGCGATATGTTGGTGGTGCTGGTGACCTCCTCTGCCACCTCGAGCCAGGCCTTCCTGGTGGCAGAGGCGGGCCGCTTCCTCCCGCCCGCCGGGTGGAAGATCTCTGTCCTCACCCTCCTCCTCACCCCATGTAGTGGTACCTGGAGTGAGGCATCATTAAACTGGGAGCAGCCTTCCCCATGGGCTGCTCCATGCTGTCATTTTTGCTATTTGTTGCAGCATCTGTCAGTGGAGGACTGCCCCTTTAAATAGAGCGCCTCCAGCTGACAGATCTTACTGCGCATGCGCAGCCCGCCCGACGCGCAGATCAGCAGCGGGGAACCCGGAGGAGCAGGTAAGTGGATCCAATTAGTGGTTTGTCTGCTACGATCGTGCGAGAAACCCACTAGTTTCACCGGGCGCGTGACTCACGCGCCCGATAGCCCCCCCGCCGAGAACCCGCAGCCCTGCTAACATCGGGCCCTATGCCTCTATTTATAAAGCCCATGATCCCGTATGCTTTTTTAACCGCTTTCTCAACCTGTCCTACCACCTTCAAAGATTTGTGCACATATACCCCCAGATCTCTCTGCTCCTGCACCCCCTTTAGAATTGTACCATTTAGTTTATATTGCCTCTCCTCATTCTTCCTGTCAAAATGTATCACTTTGCACTTCTCTGCGTTAAATTTCATCTGCCATGTGTCGGCCCATTCCACCAGCATGTCTACGTCCTCTTGAAATCTATTACTATCCTCCTCACTGTTTGCTACACTTCCAAGTTTTGTGTCATCTGCAAATTTTGAAATTTTGCCCTGTACACCCAAGTCCAAATCATTAATATATAGCAAGAAAAGCAGTGGTCCTAGTATCAACCCCTGGGGAACATCTCTGTATACCTTCCTCCAGTCCGAAAAACAACCGTTCACCACTACTCTCTGTTTCCTGTCGCTTAGCCAATTTCATATCCATGCTGCCACAGTCCCTTTTATTCCATGGGCTTCAATTTTGCTGTCAAGCCTATTATGTGGCACTTTATCAAACGACTTTTGAAAGTCCACATACACCACATCAACCACATTGTCCTCATCAACCCTCTCTGTTGCCTCATCAAAAAACTCAATCAAGTTAGTTAAACACGATTTGCCTTTAACAAATCAGTGCTGGCTTTCCTTTATTAATCCAATCTTGTCCAAGTGACTGTTAAGTTTGTCCTGGATTATCGTTTCTAAAAGCTATTTTTGACTTGGAGTTTGAAAATAGTCTCAAGATATCTATCAATTAATTAACGACAGATGTGTCTCCATCTACCTTCTTCCGGTTGCGCCTCAGCATCCGCAGTAGAATGGATCTTGGCATCAGGATGTTCTGGCACTTTACCATTCTCATTTTCAATTGGAGTTCTAACTAAAAAGATGTAAATGTACTAAATTAATTATCAAATTATCAACTATATTTGAATTCAAAAAGTAAATTATTTACTGTTAAATTTACTAATCACCATTGTTAGAATTCACGCACCATGGATACAGTAGCCAATCCAACCAGTATCCCTTTATCTGTTTGGCACTGGTAAACATATTGGGGCGGTGTGAGCCTGTTGACATACATACCAAATGACAAAACTAGGAAAAGCTGATAAACAGCTTTCAATAAGTTGACACAGCCCCCCAAAAATCTGACAACTCAAAAAAATACACAACTGAGAAACAGCTCTGAGAAGAGGTCTATGAACAAGACCACTGTTTCAAGGCAACTGAGTAAGATCAATTCCTTTTTATTACACCAGATTTCACGATTTTCATTAGTGTTTTAAGATCACATTCCACAATTCTGCATGTGTATATGCATGTGTGTGAGCGAGTGTCTGCCCGTGTGTCTTTGTGTATGTGTGCGGGTGTGTATGTGTCTGCATGTGTGTCTGCGCGCATCTGCGTGTGTCTGTATGTATGTGTTTGCGTGTATGTGTGCATGTGTGTCTGCATGTATGTGCACATGTGCCTGTGTGTATGTGTCTGCGTGTATGTGTGTGTCTGCATGTATGTCAGTGTGTCTGCATGTTTGTGTCTGCATGTATGTGTCTATGTAATTGTGTGTGTACGTGTGCGCTGGCTTGCATGTATGTGTCTGTGTGTCTGCATGTGTGCGTCTGCACGTGTGTGTATGTGTCTGCGTGGACGTGTCTGCATATGGGTGTGCATATGCACGTGTGTGCGCATCTGCGTGTGTGCATGAGATATGTCTGCATGTATGTGTGTCTGCATGTACGTGTGTATGTGTGTGTCTGCATGTGTGTTTGCATATGCATGTATGTGCCTGCGTGTGTGCATCTGCGTGTATGTGTGTGTCTGTATCTGTGTGTATGTGCGTGTCTGTGTGTGTGTATCTGTGTGTATGTGCATGGGTGTGCCTGCGTGTGCGTATCTGCGTGTGTGTGTCTGCACATGTGTGACTGCGCATGTGTGTCTGCATGTGTGTGTGTCTGTGCGTGTGTTTCTGCGTACGTGTCTGCGTGGACGTGTCTGCGTATATGTGTGTGTCCGTGTGTATGCGTCTGCGTGTATGTGTATGTGTGTGTGCATCTGCGTGTGCGTGTCTGTATCTGTGTGTATGTCTGCATGTGTGTGTCTGTCTGCATGTGCGTGTTCGCGTATGCACATCTGCATGTATGTGCATGCGTGCGCATGTCTGCGTGTGTGTCTGCGTGTATGTGTGTATGCATGTGTGTCTGCATGGATGTATCTGTGTATATGTGCATGTGTATGTGTGTGTGTGAATGCGTGAGTGCCTGTGCATGTGTCTGCATGAGTGTATCTGCGTGTCTGCACTTGCGGGTGTCTCTGTGTGTATGTGTCTGCGTGTGTGTCTGCATGTGCGAGTGTATCTGCATATGCATGAGTATGTCTGTATGTGACTGCATGTCTGTGTGTACGTGTGTTTGCATGTACATCTGTGTGTATGTGTGTGTCTGCATGTATGTGCGTGCATGAAGGTTTGTGTGTGTGCACATCTGCGTGTTTGAGTCTCCGTGTGCATGAGTGTGTGCTTCTGGATGTGTGTGTATGTGTCTGTGTGCATGTGTGTATGTGCATGTGTCTGCATGTGCGTGAGTGTGTCTGCATGTGCATGTCTGTGTGTATGTGTGTGCATGTGTCTGTGCATGTCTGCATGTGTCTGTGTATGTGTATCTGTCTCCATGTGTATGTGTGTTTGTGTGTACATGTATGTGTGCGAGTATGTTTGTGCATGTGTGTGCGTGTGTATGTGTGCATGTGTGTATGTGTGCATGCATGCGTGTGGATGTGTCTGTATCCATGTGTGTTTGCCTTTTTGAGTGTGTGTGCTTGTATGTGTGCATGTTCAAGTATGTCTGTATGTGTGTCTGTGTGTGTATATGTGCATGTCTGCATGTATGTGTTTGTGTATATGTGTGCACGTGTGTCTGTGTGCATGTGTGTTTGTACATGTATGTGAATGAATGTGTGTGCATGTGCATGCATGTGTCTGCATGTACGTGTGCATGTCCGCTTGTGTGCATGTATATGTATATGTGCGTGTGTGCGCCTGTGTGTATGTGCATGTGTGTGTGCATGTGTCTGCATCTACATATACGTGTGCGCTTGTGTGCGTGTGTCTGTGTGTGTGTGCGTGTGCTTTTGAGCGAGCAAAGGACAGACTCACACTCCCCTTCCTGCACATCCATTCTGTGAATAGTTTGTGTGTGTGTGTTGACATGAGGGCAGCAGAGGGCAGTGCACAGCAGCTGTTTGCTGAGGGGTTGCTCTATAAACCAACTTGCATTGTGCTGATTGAACTGGGCCCCTCTCCATCGCTCTGTGCTGGAGAACTGCCAGTGCTGCCCTGATGCTGTGCAGCTGAGGAAAGCAGCCTAAATAAACAGCCTTATGAACAGACTAATCTAAGGTAAAGTTATGAGTCTACATATAGCACCACAGTAAAACATAGAAATTTACCTTTAAGATTCGAGCATCAGCTTTGCTCAGCTGCTTTTCTGAGCATTGCACTTGTTTTATAATGGCTTACGTTAGTTGGACAGTTCTTATGGTGGAAATTACGGTATTTAGGACAAAAAATGTCTTCCTGACCTAAACCCTTCATTTACATGGCTGCTCTCGCTAGTGTGGGTGAATCGTAAATCCTCCCTCGCTCACTGCGGAATTTGGGGCAGAATTTAAATGAGGCTGGAACCAGCTGATCCTCTCTCCTCTCCAAATTCTGACCTCTTCAGTTCTGGTCAGAACTGCCACCTTGCCAGCGTTATCCACTGTCTGTGAGGCTCTAATAATAATTGATGTCATTCTGCCCGTAGCACCCTGCAGTGTCAGTAATTCCTAACTTGGTACGGTTGGGTACCCTGGGGGTGAATTTCCACCAGGCTCCTTGGGCTCGTCTGCCATTAACTTTGACGGAGGAGTCACAAAAACTGTGGAAAACCAGCCGTTATGAGAGACAAGCAGCCGCGGGGTAGTCTACCCCCTTAGGTCTACTGTGGTTGTCTATCCAGGTGTGTTTTCTCAACCCAAGGCAAATGTGGCTAGTCACAGTCTCACACTTTAGTTAAAATCATTTCATGCATCAATACGACTCTTCCATTTTGCCCAGTATTTAAAGCCTTCGGTGGGATGTTGGAACAGACTTGCTGAACCACTGTGGAGGCACCTGTTGTTTTAATGCAGATAATGTGTTGGGCAGGTCAGTGCCAAAGAGCATATTGTACAAGCAGGATCCAACTGGGGCATAGGTTTTTGGACACTAAGAGAATCAAGGGATATGGGGATCGGGGTTGAAGATTAGCCATGATCTTATTGAATGGTGGAGCAGACTCGAGGGGCCATATGGCCTACTGCTGCTCCTATTTCTTATGTTTTAATGCTATCGGGCCTGAGTACAGAACTCCACTTTATATACTAATGCCCTGGTTTGTTTTGCCTGCCTTATTTGCTGTTCATATGGTCATGTGGGGAGCATAGGATTAGCCCATGACAAAGCCATCCAACTTAAAGAATATAGATTTTCTTTCTGTTTCGATCTCTTCACTGAGACCCGTAATACAGCCATTTATAAAATCTCATCTACTTCTGTAAAGAGGTCGAAGACTTTACCAATTTTGTGAAATTGTGCTGCTCTCCTGAAGATGTTTAGAAAACTGTGTTTATCACATAGTATTCAAATTTCTACATTCCATTGGGCTCTTTTATCTGTCAGTCTCACTGAGAATAAATGCCAGATATCTTACCTGGAAGTAGATTGATGTTGTATAGCCTGCGAAGGTGGTTATTGTAACGTAGAAGGTGGACAGAGGTCAGTTTTTGTCCAGCCCTTCTATATGGTGCCATAATGTCTGCAGTTTTGACTGGTTCTGATCTGTTGTACGTCTGTTCCTCTTCTTCCACTTCTTCTCCTTGTATGGTACATAAGCTCAGCAACAGTTCATTGTTTTCTACAGCAAGATCACATGCAACAAAAATTATGAACTTTATGAAAGGAGTCAATTGAGAATTTAGCATTCTTTCGATCATTGTAAGTAGTTGATTATATTGTTTAAAGAATTTTTCTAAAATAAATTTGGAAAAATATTTCCTAAAAAAAAATCACTTTATATATTTGTTATAAAATAACTTTGGAGTAAGCACTTTAAATTAAGCTTGCAGCAATGTGCATGTGAAGAATGATGGTGGGTGAGTAGGGGAGGATTATGAGACTTCTCTTTTTCTTCGAGCCTGGCAACCGATGGGGAGAGGGGTAGGTCCCTATTCTGAAGTCGGAGAACCGCTGTTAGTGGCTCAGCTCAGGCCCAGCTGAGTGACTTCAGCTGGATTCTCCTCTTGCTGGTGGAGTAACAGTGGGGGCTCAGTTGACCTGCAGGGTGTTCTCCCGGCAGGATCCCCGCTATCAAGCAATGTCCATCACTGCCTTGCAGGAAAATCGATGCAGTGCTGTTGCGGCACTCAAAGAGACAGTGAGGATTTAGGAGCAGAAGAGCCCTGAAAAGGAAAGATGACATTTTATTTTAGGCCTTGGTCTAGGCCAAGGTAGGTACGTTTTTGGAGCCAATATGCAGGCAGAGGAGTTCATTATCATACTATGGTACAACACAGAAGGAGGCCATTCGGCCCATTGTGCCTGTGCCAGCTCTTTGAAAGAGCTACTCAATTAGTCCCACTCTCCTGCCCTTCCCCATAGCTCTGCAAAATTTTCCCTTTCAAGTACTTATACAATTCCCTTTTGAAAGTTATTATTGAATCTGCTTCCACCGCCCTTTCAGGCAGCGCGTTCCAGATCATTACAACTCGCTGCGTAAAAAAATGTTTCCTCATGTCTCCTCTGGTTCTTTTGCCGATCACCTTAAATCTGTGTCCTCTGGTTACCAACTCTTCTACCAGTGGAAACAGTTTCTCCTTATTTATTCTATCAAAACCCTTCATGATTTTGGACAAGTCAATCAAATCTCCTCTTAACCTTCTCTGTTCTAAGGAGAACAACCCCAGCTTTTCCAGTCTCTCCACATAACTTAAGTCTCTCATCCCTGTTACCATTCTAGTAAATCTCTTTTGCACCCTCTCTAATGCCTTGACATCCTTCCTAAAGTGTGGTGCCCAGAATTGAACACAATACTCCAGCTGAGGCCTAACCAGTGTTTTATAACGGTTTAGCATAACTTTATGGGGATTATACTGGATAACCCCTGAAACCGGGCATAGAGGTTCCGGTGCGCAATTAACCTGCGTCCGGTCGTTGAGATGCAGGCAGCACGTAATATTCGTGCTGCCTGGTGATTTACCTGATTGCTGCGTCCAACCAGGTCCACCTGCGCTGTTGAGTGGCTGCTCACCAACATGGGGCCCCGATATCGCGAGTGGCTAGCACCACTTAAAGGCAGCCTGCACCTCTTAAAGGGGAGGTGCAGTGTGTCTGCAGGAAGTGGTGGAAGTCAATGGTGAAGTGAATCTGTGTTGCAATATAGTGAAGGATCGTGATGATGGGAACTCTGGAATTTTTAATGAGCAACAAATTCAAAGCTCAAAGTTTGTGGGACTCTGATATTTTCAAAATTTAAGATATGGGTCTGAATGGAGGTCAGAAATCACACACACAAAACACAGATGCAGGTCCCGTCCTTATGTTTACCAACTGTTGAGTTCCTTCAAAACATTGAATAAAGGTTGCTCAACACCACACCCTCCATCACCCACCTACCAACAAACACTTTCAATCAGATGCACATTACCACTGTTGCAAGCCGCACACCCACGACTCACAGGTCACATACGCTGGCAACTATTCAACCATGACAGCCACATCACCCAAACATCTCGCAGGACACTCACCGACACACAACCCACTTTCTTGCAAGAGAAGGTGGCGCATAACAGGAGGCAGCAAGAGGCAGTGGCTCCATGGCTCTCCTCTCAGGATGACAGCATTCCTGTCCCACCCCTGCCACTCTGCCAGTGCCCTTGCTGTAGCCTGTCAGCTAGCCTGCCCACTCCCTGTAGGCCACTGAAACTTTATTATAAGAACATAGGAAGAGGAGTAAGCCATTTAGCCCTCGAGCCAGTTTCGCCATTCGATGAGATAGATCATGGCTGATCTGTGACCTAACTCCATTTCCCTTAATACCTTTGGTTAACAAAAATCTATCAATCACATATCACATTAACAATTGAGCTAGCATCAACTGCCATTTGTGGAAGAGAGTTCCAAACTTCTACCACCCATTGCATGTAGAAGTGTTTCCTAACTTCACTCCTGAAAGTCCTGGCTCTAATTTTTAGGCTATGGTCCCCTCGTCCTAGTATTCAAATATAGGAGACCTCCAAAATCAGGTACAAATGCACCAGCAGCCAGAAGCAATAATCCAGCAATTAGCCTGCACGATCTCTTTAAATAACGCTGGTGGGGGGGGGTCCTCCATGCCGTTTAAGACCTGTTCAGCTGTGCGATGTTGGCTGGATCGTGGAATTCCAAAATCACATCCGTCCCTTTAAATCAGCATTGCACACTGATCTACCGCATAATCTCCCTAATTTACATGCTGCCGGCGTTCGTTAAGTGCACTTGAGCAAACGGCTTTACGAATATGGAAGTGTGCGTGCTCATCTTGGACGCCATTTTGGGTCCTTAGGCGTCTGCGTAGCGCCTTAGCCCCATTAAGTCTTATATCAATGGAACTGATCATCATAAAAACGTAAGAACATAAGAAATTAGGAGCAGGAGTAGGTCATACGGCCCCTCGAGCCTGCTCCGCCATTCAATAAGATCATGGCTGATCTTTGACCTCAACTCCACTTTCCCTTCTGATCCCCATATCCCTTAATTCCCTTACAGTCCAAAAATCTATCGATCTCAGTCTTGAATATACTCAATGACTCAGCATCGACAGCCCTCTGGGATAGGGAATTCCAAATATTCACGACCCTCTGAGTGAAGAAATTCCTCCTCACCTCATCTTATCCTGAGACTATGGGGGAAAAGTTGGATAAGGGTCAGTTTCGGGTGGGGGTAGCGCGATGTGTGAGCACCCCGCGCCTGAAGGACCCTACGCAGGCAGCATGTGAACTTCATGCTGCCTGCTGCTTACCATGATATCTCTTCAGCCAGTGCAACCTGCGCTGCTGAGAGGCTGCACGGAGAATAAGGAAGTTGGAAATGGGACGTGCACAGCGTATGTCATCAACAGCCTGCACCTCCAAAAGGTGCAGGTGCACATTTCAAATGGCAGGTACACAGTTCACTTGCAGGAGGGAAACATGGCCACAAGAATAGCTGGACAGGCACGAGAGAGGGCTCCATGCTTCTTTCATGATGCTCTGGAGGCCCTGGTGGAAGGCATGGACGAAAGGAGGGCCAACATGTACCCACAGGGTGGCCGGAGACCCTCCAGACTGCAGCTCCACAGGCTTTGGCAGAATGAGGCGCAGGAAGTAAACGCCAGGAGCATTGCACCACCATTGCATCAATGATTTGACAAGAGTGGTCGAGGTGAGTGAATACAAATGTCAAGTGGCACATCCTACCAACTATGCCACTGCTCCACGCATCACACTCCCTGTCACCCACCTACCAACAAACACTGCCCATCCATACGCAATGCTGCACTCGGCATGCTGCATCTCACCCACTCATAGTACCACACTTGCAGGCCGCACAACCACCTGAAGGGTTCTCAAAATTCCCACATTTTTCATATCATCAACAAGGATATGACTTTTGGACTTTTATGGCAGAGGACCCAACTGCTGGGTTAAATGTGGAACCCTGCAGACAGGAGGTTAGGCCCATGAGGGCCTGGGACTTGACATGCCCGGGCTTGTTGGGTGCAGTGTGGATTGTTGCCTGAAACCTGACAACGAGAGGAGACAGAATACGCATTCTTCCCTTTAAAACAATCAACCCAGAGAAAGACTTCATCTTACACAAAACTAAAGCCCATCAAAACCTTGCATAAATAATCACTACTAACTACTAAGGCAAGAAGGCAACAATGGAACAATAATGCGAGCCCATCAAGAATTCACATATACAATGGCTTTCAGTTCAAGACTAGTTACGGGGACAGGAAGGCAACGATAAACATTATGCAAGCCCATTAAAAACAATGAGGCAACCGCCCCAAAACCAGTTAAGGCAAAAAACTATAATCACCTGAAGAAGCCCAGGCGCTCAGATAAGAAATTCGAAATATAGTATAACTGGGCCACCAGTTACAAAGGGGGCAGGTTGTAAGCAAGTTTTAAGCAGTTGTAAAAGGGTTTTAAGCAGGTTGAGGCAGAGTTTAAGCAGGGAGAGATAGCTGAGCCAAGCAGAGGAAGGAGATCCGGAGGTTCGCAGGCCCGCAGGCAACATCACGGCGAGGGACACGGTGTGGCAGGCTCAACCGATGACAACAAGGCCGCAACCGTAGCCGTCCACGAAGATCGTCCACCCACAACCGCCCCTTACCGCATCAGCGGACTCCACCCAACTGAAGAACCTTCACAGATTCCACAGACTAGGACCACGTGGGGACAGCAGGCCCCAAAGGACACAAAGAGCGTACCCCAAAACTGCAACCGGCTTACCTGGCTGGATTTCGAACTATCAAGGAACCCTGGTTGGTAAGCATGATCCCTGACCTAGAATCATAGAATCATAGAAGTTTACAACATGGAAACAGGCCCTTCGGCCCAACATGTCCATGTCGCCCAGTTTATACCACTAAGCTAGTCCCAATTGCCTGCACTTGGCCCATATCCCTCTATACCCATCCTACCCATGTAACTGTCCAAATGCTTTTTAAAAGACAAAATTGTACCCGCCTCTACTACTGCCTCTGGCAGCTCGTTCCAGACACTCACCACCCTTTGAGTGAAAAAATTGCCCCTCTGGACCCTTTTGTATCTCTCCCCTCTCACCTTAAATCTATGTCCCCTCGTTATAGACTCCCCTACCTTTGGGAAAAGATTTTGACTATCGACCTTATCTATGCCCCTCATTATTTTATAGACTTGTATAAGATCACCCCTCAACCTCCTACTCTCCAGGGAAAAAAGTCCCAGTCTATCTAACCTCTCCCTATAAGTCAAACCATCAAGTCCCGGCAGCATCCTAGTAAATCTTTTCTGCACTCTTTCTAGTTTAATAATATCCTTTCTATAATAGGGTGACCAGAACTGTACACAGTATTCCAAGTGTGGCCTAACTAATGTCTTGTACAACTTCAACAAGACATCCCAACTCCTGTATTCAATGTTCTGACCAATGAAACCAAGCATGCCGAATGCCTTCTTCACCACCCTATCCACCTGTGACTCCACTTTCAAGGAGCTATGAACCTGTACTCCTAGATCTCTTTGTTCTATAACTTTCCCCAACACCCTACCATTAACGGAGTAGGTCCTGGCCCGATTCGATCTACCAAAATGCATCACCTCACATTTATCTAAATTAAACTCCATCTGCCATTCATCGGCCCACTGGCCCAATTTATCAAGATCCCGTTGCAATCCGAGATAACCTTCTTCACTGTCCACAATGCCACCAATCTTGGTGTCATCTGCAAACTTACTAACCATGCCTCCTAAATTCTCATCCAAATCATTAATATAAATAACAAATAACAGCGGACCCAGCACCGATCCCTGAGGCACACCGCTGGTCACAGGCCTCCAGTTTGAAAAACAACCCTCTACAACCACCCTCTGTCTTCTGTCGTCAAGCCAATGTTGTATCCAATTGGCTACCTCACCTTGGATCCCGTGAGATTTAACCTTATGTAACAACCTCTCCTAGTTCAATTTAGTTAGGTTTTGGGGGTGGGACAAGGGTAAGGGGATTAGTAGCGTGATTTTCCCTCGTTATGCCGTGTGTTCCCCATTCTTAACTAAGTGTACTTTTGTAGGTCTGTATAATCTCAGTGTAATCCTAATGTTATAAGTTCATTTGTGACTTCAATAAACCGAGTTTTTCTTGCACCAAAACCAGTTGTCTGCTGCACTTTGTCACAACCCCCAAATAAGTTCAAGGTCTAGAACCCAGGGAGTGGGAGCGATTCGAACCGCTCAGAAGTCAGAGGTGAAGCTGACACACAACACCATCCCCTACAGAATGGCAACCCAGAAGGGACCTTGGCAAAAGGGATGCGATGCAGTGGACACTGATTTGGAAGAGAGAACTCTAATGGAAGAGAGGATTTCAGATATGTGTTCCATAAGGTGAATATGGAAAAAAAAATGGGTCACTAATCTGTTAAAGGCTGGGTGCCCGGTAGATGCTGCAGCTAAATGGACAGAAGGGAAGGATCATAAAAAATCCATAGAAAAGGCAGTCTGGCTGATGTGCTTCAAGAAACAGATCCAGCTTTTGGACAGGCTCGTTGAAGCACAGGCAGCTGAGATTCGGGAGTCAGCCCTGGAAGTCCAAACAAAGGCCCTAGCAGGGGAGAAGTTACTGTTAGCATTGCAGGCTCTGAACCAGGAAAGGGTGCAGTTAGTGGGGGAGCATAAGACCCGACAGGAATATTTACAGTGTCAGGTCACCGAGGCCAAGAACAATGGGCTGAGGTTGATGGAAAAGAATGCCCGCCTAGCAAGACAAGTAAGAGAGCAGGAGGAGAAAGTAAAAGGCTTACAGGCAGTCTATAAGATAGTGAGCGCACAGGGGTTGGAGGACGCAGACCATGGCCCCTGCCAGAAGCAGATCGAGAGTCTGGACCTTGCTCTAAGGACGGCAAAAGGCATGGTGTGCCTCCTAAGCCCGAGGGCAGCCCAGGTGGACTTCACAGAGAACCTGGGGAGAACGGTTCAGACACCACAGGTAGTGCCAAGGGACGACCTGGTTGAAGAGTTGGAGGGCCCACGACCACCACCCGTAGCCCCAAGCTTTAGCGAAATCTGGCAGGAGCGGGGGGTGGAATTAGGGGCAGAAGCTGAGGAAGAAAACCCCCAGCAAGAGAGGCTGGGACCAGGCCCGATGTGCCTGACCTGGCAGCAAAGGTTTGGCCTGCCCACTGATAACGGGGATGAGGGACCCCTCCAAAACCAGTTCGTAGTTCCCCACGGCACCCAACAGCTGAGGGCCATGGTAAGCATTTAACTAAACTTGCGGCAAATGGGGACCCCTCGGTCCACTTCAGGGAAGTGGAACAAGCAGCATCAACGAGTGCAATGATGCTGAACAGGCCAAAAAGCTGCTATTCTCCCTGGAGAGGAAGCTCTTCCAATCCCTCTCTGACCAATGTAAGATGGGACAGTGTGATTATGGGGAGCTCAAGGGGGAAGTTCTTGAGGCCCTGGGGATGAATGAGGGAAGTCCTTTCTCCCGGGTGGAAAAAAACAGTGCAGCTCGTAGGAGAACCCCCGCAGGCTTTTGCAGACAGGTTGTGGCCGGTGTATAGGAGCGCATGCAGTGTGACGCCTAACCGGGATAACCTGGACCAGGATCAGCGGGCCCACTGGCTCCGTTGCCTGGTGGCAGACAGCTTGCCACAGGTCAGGGCCGCGGCAGGAATGTGATTTGACCCAAAGAATCCCCTGACTACCAAACTCACAGTGATCAGACAATTGACCATAGCTTACCGTAATGGTAAAGGAACCGATGCACACCCACCAAAAGGGAAAGTGCATGAAATGAAACCCGGCCAGGGTAGGAAGGAGTGGCATCAGGAAGGGAATAACCCTTCCAGCACAAAGCTCAACTGTTATGGGTGTGGGAAGGATGGACACCGGAGGAAGGAGTGTAAGAATCCTTGGAAAGATAACAAGGGAAAGAATTCCTCAACCCCAGCCCAAAAGGCAGAGACAGGAATCCCTCCCGCCACGGTCGAGTCATTTTTGGACGCCACGAGAACTCTATTGACTGGCCCAGGGAAGGTAGCAGCCACCACCGGCGCTCTGACCCCATCAGCCCCATCTAACCCACAACCCTGACTAGAGCCAGCGCAGCCTGTTTACCTGTGTTCCCTTACCTACGACTTATGGAAGAGACCCATCGTTGAGATGGAGGTAGAAGAGGTGAAGGGGACCTATCTGTTGGACACGGGAGCATCATGTACCGTGATCCATTCAGCTAACCCCATCACCTCACCTCTATCTAACGGGGTCCCATACAGTCTGTCAGGATTCACAGGTAAAGAACAGGCTGGCTCATTTTCCATCCTGCTGACCATTCATTTAGGAACACTCCGCTCTAAGTGGACCTGTATCCTAATGAAGTGGGAAATGGAGGGTGGAAAAGGGATCCTGGGAGCCGACTTTATTGTAGGCCACGGGATCCTAGTGGATTTGAGGAATCACTGCCTGTGGGGGGCAAATACAGGAAAGGAAGGCGGAGTAGTAGTCATCCCAGGGAAACAGGGGAAGGGGACCCTGTGCACCATGAAGCCTAAAGAGGGTTACAACCTCGAACTCATGGTCAGTAATACCCCAAGGGAGTTCCAGGCATTTGTGCGAGCCCACCTAGCCACATTTGCCACACACAAACACGACTGTGGGGGGGTCAATGGGTTCGAGGTCAGTGTAGATGGGGACCCTATGGCCCGACCACAAAAGCAATATAACTTCCCAGGGAAGCGGAGCCAGACATGGAAGCAGCCATGTTCTCCTTAGTGCAACAGGGGGCCCTGAGACTGATAGCCACCCACGTGAACTCTCCACTGTAGCCGGTTAGAAAACCGGACAACTCCTGGAGGGCCACAGTGGACTATCGGGTGCTCAACAGTAACATCCCAGCCTGTGCACCCACGGTAGCAGCAGTTGCCGACCTGATAGGAAGTATCCCAGCATCCGCAACCACTTTCACGGTGCTGGATATCTCCAACGGGTTTTGGTCCATCCCTTTAAGGAGAGAGGATCAGTACAAGTTTGCCTTTACCTTTAAAGGGCAACAGTACACCTGGAACTGTCCGCCTCAGGGCTTCCACAATAGCCCCAGCATTTTCCACCAATTCATGGCAAACAGTTTAAAGGGCTTCAGCCAGCCCAGGCAGCTGGTACAATACGTGGATGACCTGCTCCTATTCACCGATTCGAAAGAGGAGCATGGCCCACTTCTGGCCGAACTGCTGGAACTGCTCGGGCAGGAAGGTTTTAAAGTGAACCCAAAGAAAGCGCAGATCGGCCAGCAGGAGGTGAAATTCCTGGGCCTGACAATACACGCTGGGGAAAGGGCCATAGATAAAGCTAGAAGGGAAGCAGTACAGGAGTCACCAGTCCCCAACCCAGTCACGGGAGTGAGATCGTTTCTAGGGCTAACCGGGTACTGCAGAGATTTCAGTGAGGACCACGCGGCCACAGCAGCCCCTCTGCTCCGACTCCTGCATAAAGGAGTGGAGTGGGTTTGGGATGAGGGGTGCCAGGCAGCATTTGTCAGGCTCAAGAAACATCTGCAGACCGCACCAGCTCTAGGGGCCATAGATGGAGGGGAAGAGTTCTTCCTGGAGGTAGCAGCCAGTGGGGACAGCCTGGAGTGCTGTGCTGCACCAAGAGCGACATGGCAAGCTGAGACCGGTGGTCTACTCCTCCAGGATACTCACAGATGTGGAGAAAAGCTACTCCAATTGTGAAAGGCACCTCTTGGCCACACACTGGGCCGTGAAAAGATCGCTGATCTTCACAGGCACCTCTCCCATCACCCTCCTCTCCCATCACACGCCCACCCAGATGCTCCTGGATGGGAGAATCAAGGATGGGACAGTGACAGTGCCCGCATTGCTCGCTGGACCCTGCTTCTCTCACAGATGGACCTGAAAGTAAAAGGGCTCTGCGAGCCAAAGATCGCAGCTAACCTGGTATATCCTGGAACAGCCCACCGGTGTTCAATAGAAGGGGTTTGGGAAGTAGACATAGGTTTACGAGCCGGGATACATCCCACAGGCCGTGAAATCTATGTGGATGGCTCCAGCACAGTATCTGTTGGTGAGCGACTCACAGAGTGTGGAGTTTATGACCCAGCAGCAAACCTTGCCCTGGGTCATAAACTCAGCACCATGAGCACCCAGTTGGCTGAACTATCCACAATAGTGTACGTGGTTACATACCCCGAGATCTTCCCCACCCCATACACGATTTGCTCAGACAGCACGTTCACATGCAATTCATGTACGGAGTACCTGGCCATTTGGTCCCGCCACAGATACACCTCCGCTGATGGGAGACCCCTCACAGTGAAACCATTGCTGGAGAAAATCTTAGCAGCAGTGGGGGAGGAAGGGGAGGTTTTCATCCATAAAGTGAAAGCCCATTCCTCCGCAGAACCCCGGAGTGAGGGCAACCGGCAGGCCGACATGCTAGCTAAGGAGGGTGCCCGCATAGGCACTTTCTGGGACCCATATGGGTCCTGTCCCATAGCAGCAGTCACGGGTAGGAATGGGACACAGGGGAATGCAGGAATAGCTTTAACACCGGACCTTAAGACGGTCCAAACCCAAGACCCCGTCCTCAAGGCAGTCCTCAGTGCAGTGGCAGAAGGGAAAAGGGTAGAGGGCCCTTGCAGCACAGCAGCCCTCTCTGTAAAAGAAGGCATGCTGTTTAAGGGAGAGCAATGGGTGGTACCGCAGCAGCACAGGAGGGAATTCCTTCAACTGGCCCATGAGGGTCCAGGAGCGGGGCATCCCGGGCCTGAGACCACATGACAGCGGGTGGACCAGGCAGGAAGGTGGCCAGGACTCAGGGAAGATGTCCGCGAGTTCTGTGCCAGCTGTCTGGTGTGTGCTGCTAACAACCCTGGCCCCCACAAAAGGAAGGTACCTATGGGACACATCAGGAGGGTAGAGGGACCATGGCAGTCGATCCAGGTCGACTACATCGGGCCCTTACCCACCGCCCAGGGAGGCTGTAAGTACTGCCTAGTCCTGGTGGATGTGTTCACAAAGTGGGTAGAAGCCTTCCCCTGCCGAACAGCCACAGCTCTGAGTACAGCCAGGATCCTGGTCAGGGAGGTGTTCTCACGATGGGAGCTCGGGTTGAAGACTCACCAGCCAGAAAACTCCCACCAGCCAGAGTCCCTAGAAGGTCGCCACGAACACCATGGCCAAAGAAACCGTGGTCATCGGCTCCCCAGTTTAAAAGGGCAGCCCCTCAAGTCAGGGATCGATCTGAGGACAGAGGTCCCCAGCCAGCAACCGCAGGCTGCGAAGGACCAAAGTTTCAGGATTTTTAAGAAAGACTTTTATGTGATGTTTTCTTTTAATAAAGATGTATGTGCACCAAGTGAGGTGTTGGACCCTCTCCATGTTTGGATGTATGTCAATAACTGTATTTTTGCCTATGCATGCTTACGTACACCACATTTTTAGAGAATGGGGAATGTATGTGTCATGAGATCTTAGATAGGTAATTGCAGGGGAAGATTGACTTTGGAGGGTCGGGAATTTTGCTCACCTTTTACCAGTATGATACTTCAAGCAAGGTTTAAATATCACAGGGGAGACTGAAGGGTTCTCAAAATTCCCACATTTTTCATATCATCAACAAGGATATGACTTTTGGATTTTTATGGCAGAGGACCCAACTGCTGGGTTAAATGTAGTAACCTGCAGACAGGAGGTTAGGCCCATGAGGGCCTGGGATTTGACATGCCTGGGCTTGTTGGGTGCAGTGTGGATTGTTGCCTGAAACCTGACAACGAGAGGAGACAGAATACGCATTCTTCCCTTTAAAACTATGGCCTTTAAACAGCCACCCAACCTCAAACAGACCATCGTTCGCAGCAAATTACCTAGCTTTCAAGAGAACAGCGTCCACGACGCCACACAACCCTGCCACGGTAACCTCTGCAAGACATGCCAGATCATCGACACAGATACCACCATCACACGAGAGGACACCACCCACCAGGTGCATGGTTCATACTCCTGTGACTCGGCCAACGTTGTCTACCTCATACGTTGCAGGAAAGGATGCCCCAGAGCATGGTACATTGGCGAGACCATGCAGACGCTGCGACAACGGATGAACGGACACCGCGCAACAATCGCCAAACAGGAGGGTTCCCTCCCAGTCGGGGAACACTTCAGCAGTCATGGACATTCATCCACCGACCTTCGGGTAAGCGTACTCCAAGGCGGCCTTCGAGACACACGACAACGCAAAATCGTCGAGCAGAAATTGATAGCCAAGTTCCGCACCCATGAGGACGGCCTCAACCGGGATCTTGGGTTCATGTCACGCTACACGTTACCCCACCAGCGAACAAATGTTATCTGTTTTTAATATAATGGGTCATTTGCTGGCTCTCTCTGCCTTCCGGATGTTTCTGCCTCTCTCTGTTTTTTTTTTCTCTGTTTTTTTTCCCTGTTTGTTTTTTTGTTGAATGTGTATTCGGGGGTTCTGCAGGTGACACCTCTCTGTCTGAACACGGTGATTGCCTTGGCAACGGGCAGTTGCAGGGGCAGTCTGTAAACACCATGTATTGTTCTATATGTATAAATGCGTAGGCTTCAAGGAGCTCCTGAAACATTTACCTGAGGAAGGAGGAAGTCTCCGAAAGCTTGTGAATTTAAAATAAAATTGCTGGACTATAACTTGGTGTTGTAAAATTGTTTACAATTGTCAACCCCAGTCCATCACCGGCATCTCCACATCATGACTACCATCGACACCACAAACTGCCGGCTCACAGTGGAAAGGATATCCAAGAAGATCGCGCATTTAGACACAGACATCAAGTTTTTACAGAGCTGCAAGAAAGCAGACAAGATCCCGAAAGGACTCCAGATCACGAACCCACTCAAGTCCACATACAACTCGGATTACGCTGAGAGACTCTGCCGCCGTACCTCTCGCACACTCCGCAACCATCTCATACACCAACTCTACAGCAGACGCCACAACCTCGAAACCAAGATAGAGTCCATACTCTCAACCTGTACTCAGGACACAGCAGACCAGCTACGTTATACCGCCAAACAGACGAAGCAACGGAACTACGCTGCCTACATGAAAACCAAGAGCAAGAAGCTTGAGAAACTCGGCATCACCACCAGCAACGACCAAGCTTCCCCTGGTACCACGGTTGCAACCACAGGGAAGTCTATTGTCAATTTATCCGACCACACCCTTCAACCAGACGAAATCGAAGTTCTCAGCCGAGGGCTCAATTTCTGCCCCACTGCAAAATGGACCCCACTAGTCTCGCGGCGGACACAGAGGAATTCATCAGGAGAATGAGGCTCCGGGAATTCTACCACAAACCCCAAGATTTCAGCAGCGAACCCAATGAGACAATCGACGATCCGGAACAGCAGACAGAGGGATCCGCGGTACAGCAACCGAAGAGGAAAGAGTCAAACTGGACTCCTCAGGAGGGTCGCTGCCCTCAGCTGGACATGTATGCTCAAGCTGTCAGGAAATACGTCAATGCCAGATTCATCAGCCGCACTCAGAAGACAGTCCAGAATGTCACCCGAGCACAACGCAACGCCATCAACGCTCTCAAGACCAACCGCAACATCGTCATCAAACCAGCGGACAAAGGAGGAGCCATAGTCATACAGAACAGAACAGACTATTGCAAAGAAGCATACCGACAACTGGACAACCAGGAACACTACAGACGGTTACCCGCAGATCCGACCAAAGAACACACCCACCAGCTCAACAAACTGATCAAGACCTTCGATCCAGACCTTCAAAGCATCCTACGCACTCTCATCCCACGTAATCCCCGCGTGGGAGACTTCTACTGCCTCCCAAAGATACACAAAGCCAACACACCCGGACGTCCCATCGTATCAGGCAACGGAACCCTGTGTGAGAACCTCTCTGGATACATCGAGGGCATCCTGAAACCCATCGTACAGGGAACCCCCAGCTTCTGTCGCGACACTACAGACTTCCTACAAAAACTCAGTACCCAGGGACCAGTTGAACCAGGAACACTTCTCACCACGATGGACGTCTCGGCACTATACACCAGTATCCCCCACGATGACGGCATCGCTGCGACAGCATCAATACTCAACACCAACAACAGCCAATCTCCGGAAGCCATCCTACAACTCATCCGCTTCATCCTGGATCACAATGTCTTCACCTTCGATAACCAGTTCTTTACCCAAACACACGGAACAGCCATGGGGACCAAATTCGCACCCCAATACGCCAACATTTTCATGCACAAGTTCGAGCAGGACTTCTTCACTGCACAAGACCTCCAACCAACACTATACACCAGATACATCGACGACATTTTCTTTCTATGGACCCACGGCAAGGAATCACTAAAGAGACTACACGATAACATCAACAAGTTCCATCGCACCATCAAGCTCACCATGGACTACTCCTCAGAATCAGTTTCTTTCTTGGACACACGAATCTCCATCAAAGACGGGCACCTCAGCACCTCACTCTACCGCAAGCCCACAGACAACCTCACGATGCTCCACTTTTCCAGCTTCCACCCTAACCACGTCAAAGAGGCCATCCCCTATGGACAGGCCCTGCGAATACACAGGGTCTGCTCAGACGAGGAGGAACGCGATGGACACCTACAGACGCTGAAAGACGCCCTAGTAAGAACGGGATATGACGCTCGACTCATCGATCGACAGTTCCGACGGGCCACAGCAAAAAATCGCATAGACCTCCTCAGGAGACTAACACGGGACGCAACCAACAGAGTACCCTTTGTCGTCCAGTACTTCCCCGGAGCGGAGAAACTACGCCATGTTCTCCGCAGCCTTCAACATGTCATCAATGAGGACAAACACCTCGCTATGGCCATCCCCACACCTCCACTACTCGCCTTTAAACAGCCACCCAACCTCAAACAGACCATCGTTCGCAGCAAATTACCTAGCTTTCAAGAGAACAGCGTCCACGACGCCACACAACCCTGCCACGGTAACCTCTGCAAGACATGCCAGATCATCGACACAGATACCACCATCACACGAGAGGACACCACCCACCAGGTGCATGGTTCATACTCCTGTGACTCGGCCAACGTTGTCTACCTCATACGTTGCAGGAAAGGATGCCCCAGAGCATGGTACATTGGCGAGACCATGCAGACGCTGCGACAACGGATGAACGGACACCGCGCAACAATCGCCAAACAGGAGGGTTCCCTCCCAGTCGGGGAACACTTCAGCAGTCATGGACATTCATCCACCGACCTTCGGGTAAGTGTACTCCAAGGCGGCCTTCGAGACACACGACAACGCAAAATCGTCGAGCAGAAATTGATAGCCAAGTTCCGCACCCATGAGGACGGCCTCAACCGGGATCTTGGGTTCATGTCACGCTACACGTTACCCCACCAGCGAACAAATGTTATCTGTTTTTAATATAATGGGTCATTTGCTGGCTCTCTCTGCCTTCCGGATGTTTCTGCCTCTCTCTGTTTTTTTTTTCTCTGTTTTTTTTCCCTGTTTGTTTTTTTGTTGAATGTGTATTCGGGGGTTCTGCAGGTGACACCTCTCTGTCTGAACACGGTGATTGCCTTGGCAACGGGCAGTTGCAGGGGCAGTCTGTAAACACCATGTATTGTTCTATATGTATAAATGCGTAGGCTTCAAGGAGCTCCTGAAACATTTACCTGAGGAAGGAGGAAGTCTCCGAAAGCTTGTGAATTTAAAATAAAATTGCTGGACTATAACTTGGTGTTGTAAAATTGTTTACAATTATCAATTATTTATATAAGGTATTGGTGAGACCGCACCTGGAATACTGCATACAGTTTTGGTCTCCATACTTAAGAAAAGACATACTTGCTCTCGAGGCAGTACAAAGAAGGTTCACTCGGTTAATCCCGGGGATGAGGGGGCGGACATATGAGGAGAGGTTGAGTAGATTGGGACTCTACTCATTGGAGTTCAGAAGAATGAGAGGCGATCTTATTGAAACATATAAGATTGTGAAGGGTCTTGATCGGGTGGATGCAGTAAGGATGTTCCCAAAGATGGGTGAAACTAGAACTAGGGGGCATAATCTTAGAATAAGGGGCTGCTCTTTCAAAACTGAGATGAGGAGAAACTTCTTCACTCAGAGGGTGGTAGGTCTGTGGAATTTGCTGCCCCAGGAAGCTGTGGAAGCTACATCATTAGATAAATTTAAAACAGAAATAGACAGTTTCCTAGAAGTAAAGGGAATTAGGGGTTATGGGGAGCGGGCAGGAAATTGGACATGAAGCTGAGTTCGGATCGGTCAATGCCCTGTGGGTGGCGGAGAGGGCCCAGGGGCTATGTGGCCGGGTCCTGCTCCGACTTCTTGTGTTCTTTAGATTTGTGGTTGGGATCAGATCAGCCATGATCTTATTGAATGGCGGAGCAGGCTCGAGGGGCCGATTGGCCTACTCCTGCTCCAATTTCTTATGTTCTTATGTAACCCAGAGAAAGACTTCATCTTACACAAAACTAAAGCCCATCAAAACCATGCATAAATAATCACTACTCACTACTAAGGCAGGAAGGCAACAACGGAACAATAATGCGAGCCCATCAAGACTTCACATATACAATGGCTTTCAGTTCAAGACTAGTTACGGGGACAGGAAGGCAACGATAAACATTATGCAAGCCCATTAAAAACAATGAGACAACCGCCCCAAAACCAGTTAAGGCGAAAAAGTATAATCACCTGAAGAAGCCCACCTAAATCAAACAAAGAACCAACCTGGATTTGGCGCTCAGATAAGAAATTCGAAAAACAGTATAACTGGGCCACCAGTTATAAGCAGGTTTTAAGCGGTTGTAAGCAGGGTTTTAAGCAGGTTGAAGTAGAGTTTAAGCAGGGAAAGATAGCTGAGCCAAGCGGAGGAAGGAGATCCGGAGGTTCGCAGGCCCGCAGGCAACATTACGGCGAGGGGCACAGTGTGGCAGGCTCAACCGAAGACAACAAGGCCGCAACTGCAGCCCTCCACGAAGATCGTCCACCCACAACCGCCCCTTACCGCATCAGCGGACTCCACCCAACTGAAGAACCTTCACAGGTTCCACAGACTAGGACCACGTGGGGACAGCAGGCCCCAAAAGGACACAAAGAGCGTACCCCAAAACTGCAACCGGCTTACCTGGCTGGATTTCGAACTGTCAAGGAACCCTGGTTGGTAAGCATGATCCCTGACCTCTCCTAGTTCAATTTAGTTAGGTTTTGGGTTTGGGACAAGGGCAAGGGAATTAGTAGAGTGATTTTCCCTCGTTATGCCGTGTGTTCCCCATTCTTAACTAAGTGTACTTTTGTAGGTCTGTATAATCTCAGTGTAATCCTAATGTTATAAGTTCATTTGTGACTTCAATAAACCGAGTTTTTCTTGCACCAAAACCAGTTGTCTGCTGCACTTTGTCACAACCCCCAAATAAGTTCAAGGTCTAGAACCCAGGGAGTGGGTGCGATTCGAACCGCTCAGAAGTCAGAGGTGAAGCTGACACACACCACCACCCCCTACACACCACTCACAAGTCACACAAACTGGCAGCTATTCGACCGTGACAGGCACATCATCCACACACCTTGCAGGACACTCACTGACACACTGTCCTCAGTCTTGCAGGAGAAGATGGTGCATAACAGCCGGCAGCAGGAGGGACCTGAGGGTGGATGGGCACGTTTACACGTCCTCACCCCCCTAGAGGAGACAGTGCTTAGGATCATTGGGCGGGCCGTCACTGCAGCCGTCACAGCATGCCACACTGGAGGTCCAGATGAAGGGGGTCTCTGCATATCTAATGCTCCTTCTCCTTTTCCACATCTCCCTCCTCCCATAATCTTTTCTGACTCACGTGCTGCACATGCTGTCAGCACACACCTCTTACTTGCTCCTCTCCCCATTCCACAACTCAATCTGTTTCCCTTTGTCATTGCAGACCCATGAACACGTGGCGGCACCGTCCGAGGAGGAAGACACTAAGCCACATCGTCACTCAATTTGACACTTGCTTCCACCATCTCAGAGACTGACACTGTGCATCCTTTAGAGGTTAGGTTAGAGGAGGGATCGGCACGTGGTGAGACACCAAGCATAAGTGCACAGGAGCCAGGGCGGGGGGAACGTATACCACAGGTGCCAGCTCGCCAGAGGGCGAGGTCGCTCACTAGTTCTGCTGCAGAGGAGTCAGATGAGGACTTCGATGGGCCATGCTACGGAAGACGGCTGATGGATGTACACCACCAAATGCTTGAGGCACTGGAAAACCTGCCAGAAAGCCTGCGCACAATGAGAAGGGGCATGGAGGAGTCCAGCTCCAACTTGGCACAGGGTTTCGCGCAGAGCTTGGACCCCATCCTTTCCGACATGGAACGGGTGGTCACCTCCATCAGCGCACCTGTGGAACCCACCATGATGCAGCGTCTGATGACTCATGTCACAGCTTCATTGCAGCACAAACATCTGCCATCCAAGATCTGACTGCTGCATTTGCAGCTCAGACTGCTGCCTTGGAAGCTCAGACTGCTGCTATTATGGGTCTGGGGACCACTGTGGAACAGGGCTTCCAGGGCGTCACAGAACTCCAGCAATCTGTTCTCCAGCCAATCACCAGGATTGCTGAGGCGGAGAGTGGCAGTGGCGCCATGGCAGTCGGACCTGCTGTCCTCTCACAGGATGACAGCCTTCCTGCTCCCACCCCTGCCATTCCGCCAGTGCCCCTGTTGTTGCCTATCGGCCAGCTAGGCCAGACTGCTGCAGTCCATGCTGAGATGGTGCAGTCTGAAGCCGGGCCCTCCCGGCCCAGAGCTGCTCGAGGTCGTCCTTCAAGGCCATCTGCATGCTCCTCCATTGAAGGCCAGCAGCCTTCCACCATCCATGCTCCAGCCACTGGGAAAGCACCTCATCGGAACACTAGGACAGGTAAAGGCACACGGACAAAAGGCTCTAAGGGAATGCACAAGGGTGAATAGTTCTGTTATGTTTGCATAATTTCATTTATTCATTGATAAATGAGACTTTGATTTTGCATTTGGTGGTGGTTTTTATTTAGGCAATGAGCTGAGAGGGACACCAATGTGCAATCAGATGGAGGGCGATTTGATTGTCTCCTGGGAGCGGAAAGGTGGGGAGTGTAGGACTGTTGGTGAATTGGGGGATGTAGTTCAAATTATTGATAGCGGGCACGGGTCAGGCAAGCACGCACAGCCCCTGCAGACAAGGCGTGTAGTTCCGGTTGCACCTTTGCGTCTTCCTCCACTTCCTCTTCTGGCTCCACCCTCTCCTCCTCCTCCCCAGTCTTTTCCTCCTCCTGCTCTTCCGCGTCTTCCTCCTCAGCCTCCTCCTCCTCCACCTCTGGCTCAGGGTCTTCTGCAATCATTGGTGGCAAAGGCTGGTCCCTCATGATGGCGAGGTTGTGCAGCATGCAGCACAAATCTGCCCACCCACTCAGGGGAGTACTGCAGGGCTCCTTCAGACTGATCCAGGCAGCAGAAGTGTTGTTTGAGGAGGCCTATGGTGTGCTCCACAATGTTGCGTGTGGCTGCATGGCTCTCATTATAGGCCTGCTGTGCACGTGTGCGTGGGTTCCTGACGGGTGTCATGAGCCACGGTGTGAGGGGATAGCCCTTGTCGCCCACTAGCCAGCCTTTGACCTTCCGAGTCAGGTGAAAGATAGCTGGCATGTTGGACTGCCGCATGACGAAGGCGTCATGACTGCTTCCAGGGTAGTGGGCATTGACCTCCATGATTCAATGCGTGTGGTCGCACACCAGCTGCACGTTGAAGGAGTGGAAGCCCTTTTGATTGATGAAGACGGCCGAGTTGATGTGCGGGGCATGCAGGGCAATGCGCGTGCAGTCAATGGCACTCTGCACCATGGGGAAGCCAGCAATGCGGGCGAACCCCCGTGCTCACTCATTCTGCTTGTCTCTGTGGAGAGGGAAGGTGATGAACCTGTTCCTCATGTGGTACAGTGCGTCTGTGACCTCCCTTATGCAGCAGTGCACTGCATACTGCGAGATGTTGCACATGTCGCCAGCAGAGGCCTGAAATGATCCTGAGCCGTAGAAATTCAGTGCCACGGTGACCTTCACAGCCACAGACAACGCTGTCCTCGTCCTGCTCTGAGGCTGCAGTTGTGGCCGCACCAGTTGACAGATCTCGGTCACGGCTTCCTTGGTGAACGTCAGACATCGGATGCAATCCTCCTCGGTCATGTTGAGGTAAGAGAATTGGTCCCGGAAGGCATTGGGTAGGGCCTCTTGCTCAGTGCCCTGCGCCTCCTCGTCCTCCGTCTCCTTGCAGCTTGGCCTTTCTGCATGCTCCCAGTTGTGCTCAATGCCCAGCGGGAGCCCTAGCAGACCGCCCATGGTTGGCAGGAATGTTGTTCAACCACAGTTGTAACTTTCCGACCCATAAGGCAGTACCTGCCAAAGCACTCTCAAAAGTAGTCTAGGAACTCTCAATAAGAATAGGGAGCTTCAAAAAATACTTCCGACTTCTCCAGCAGCCAGAAGCAATAATCCAGCAACTAACCTGCAACACCTGCATGGCCCCTTTAAATAGCGATGGTGAGGGGTCCTTCAGGCACTGTAAGACACGTTCAGATGGTCGGGGCTAAGACTGTGCGTTGAGTTGAGCATTAATGTCGAAAATGGTGTCTATCATTTTAAATCAGCATTGCACATTGATCGCTCGCATTTTCTCCCTACTTTACACGCTTCCAGCATTCGGTATTTGCGCATGCACAAACTCCTATACCAAGATGATGTCTGGCGCACGTCACGCTGGAAACCTGCGTGCGCATCCAAGACACCATCTTGGATGTCGGAGAGGCCGTGTAGCGCCGAAACAATGGGCGCTACATGGCCCAATTTAGCGCCTTATGTACCCAAGTTCTAGACTCTCTGGCAACCAGGAGCAACCCTGAGGATTATCTGTATGATAATAACTCAGTAAAGGTTTATTCATTTTAAAAAGATAGTGTTATGCTTAAGTGTCACAGTAAACGATAATGCAATACTGACTCTTTGAAAACCTGCAGCATGATTAAGACTATACAAAGAGTGGAAGTGAAAGTTCTTACCAGTTTCAAAATCTTGATGCGATGCCAAAATATCCAGAAGCATATATTCATGCATTTCATGTTGGACTATTTTTTCCATTTGTTCTGCATTGATATCCTTGTCTATGGTTAGTACCTGGGAGTTCTGCAGGATTCTGCTGGCCTATCAAATAGACAACATTTGTGTGCAAGAGCAGAAGTAAATGATAAGTAGACACCGCTTTTTTTTATCTGCAGATTGACGGAACCTGTTTTAGCCTAACATCTGTGGTGGGTAAAATTTTGGAGTCTATTATTAAGGAAACAGTAGCGGAACATTTGGATAAACATAATTTAATAGGACAAAGTCAGCATGGCTTTACGAAGGGGAAGTCATGTCTGACAAATTTGCTTGAGTTCTTTGAGGACATAACGTACAGGGTGGATAAAGGGGAACCAGTGGACGTAGTGCATTTAGACTTCCAGAAGGCATTCGACAAGGTGCCACATAAAAGATTATTGCTCAAGATAAAGAATCACTGGATTGGGGGTAATATTCTATCATGGGTGGAGGATTGGTTATCTAACAGGAAGCAGAGAGTTGGGATAAACGGTTCATTCTCGGACTGGCAACCAGTAGCCAGTGGTGTTCCGCAGGGGTCGGTGCTGGGTCCCCAACTCTTTACAATCTATAATAACGATTTGGAGGAGGGGACCGAGTGTAACATATCAAAGTTTGCAGATGATACAAAGATGGGAGGGAAAGTAGAGAGTGAGGAGGACATAAAAAACCTACAAGGGAATATAGACAGGCTGGGTGAGTGGGCGGAGATTTGGCAGATGCAATACAATATTGGAAAATGTGAGGTTATGCACTTTGGCAGGAAAAATCAGAGAGCAAGTTATTATCTTAATGGCGAGAAACTGGAAAGTACTGCAGTACAAAGGGATCTAGGAGTCCTAGTGCAAGAAAATCAAAAAGTTAGTTTGCAGGTGCAGCAGGTGATCAAGAAGGCCAACGGAATGATGGCTTTTATTGCTCGGGGGATAGAATATAAAAACAGGGAGGTATTGCTGCAGTTATATAAGGTATTGGTGAGACCGCACCTGGAATACTGCATACAGTTTTGGTCTCCATACTTAAGAAAAGACATACTTGCTCTCGAGGCAGTACAAAGAAGGTTCACTCGGTTAATCCCGGGGATGAGGGGGTGGACATATGAGGAGGGGTTGAGTAGATTGGGACTCTAGTCATTGGAGTTCAGAAGAATGAGAGGCGATCTTATTGAAACATATAAGATTGTGAAGGGGCTTGATCGGGTGGATGCGGTAAGGATGTTCCCAAGGATGGGTGAAACTAGAACTAGGGAGCATAATCTTAGAATAAGGGGCTGCTCTTTCAAAACTGAGATGAGGGGAAACTTCTTCACTCAGAGGGTGGTAGGTCTGTGGAATTTGTTGCCCCAGGAAGCTGTGGAAGCTACATCATTAAATAAATTTAAAACAGAAATAGGCAGTTTCCTAGAAGTAAAGGGAATTAGGGGTTACGGGGAGCGGGCAGGAAATTAGACATGAATTTAGATTTGAGGTTGGGATCAGATCAGCCATGATCTTATTGAATGGCGGAGCAGGCTCGAGGGGCCGATTGGCCTACTCCTGCTCCTATTTCTTATATTGATCTATCTTTTTTATTGCTAATCTGCTATGTTATTCTAAATAATTTGCTTTACCTGTAGCAAAGCAAATAGCAATTTGATTGTTTTAATATTAAGCCTCAATAATGAATAGCCAAATGGCAAATTACTAATACTGGCAAACCCTCATTTTGTATTATATTTGGGGCTTTTAACTGGTAAACTCTACAAAATGTAAAATTCTGAAATTGGTGTTTATGTTGGCCTCATTGATAGAACATGAAAAATTACTAAAACAGATGAAAAACTAACAAAATATTATCATCAGGAGCTTTCCATCTGTCAGTTTGATCACCCAGGGAATTTGTGACCAAGGGATTTATCATACTTAAATATCCTTTTCTAGTCAATTGTATATGGCATTTTTGACAGATTTTATGTGAATTTTAGCTTTTTTAGCAAAAAAATCAATTTGGTGAAACTGAAAAATTGATAAAAATAACCTGAAAATATGGAAAACACAAAACATAATTGTGTTCCAGTGCACATAAAACTTTAAGCAATGGAGGTAGTTTCAGATCTGAAGAGATATCACATCTCACAGGAATGAATCTTAGCAAACACATTACACCAACTGTATATGTTACACCACGGGATCATTTGGAAATAATTAAAATATATCTGACATTTCTCAACCATTTCATTATAAAAACTGAATGCCTCATGACCACCAGCATTATAGAATATTTTTGAACTCAGTCATCCAACCAGGCATAACATACTTCTGACTTCTTCATTCGTGTCTTATACAGCCATGTTCATTCCTCCAGATATGAAATCACACCAGTAGCTTCCATTTAAATCATTAAATCCAAACTTTTTTCTTTATATATTGAGAAACGTAGGTGAGGGGTCAGGGCTCATAAGCAGGATACTAGCACAATTGAAGAGAGGGAGGACGATATAAATCGAGTAGTGATCAAATGATACTAAGCTTAAGTTTTAAAAGCCTGTAGATTATAGGAGGAAGAGAAGACCAAGGGAGATAAGGAATTCCACAATTCTCATGTGTGTACAGCACCTGAAAAATCTCTATAGTCCATCAGCCAGTCTCAAAAACTAATCCCCCTCAAATATCTTACCAATTCTCCCTTAAACTTTACCCACTAACTCTCTCTAGGCAGTCCATTACTCACATTCACCTCTGTGTACCTCTGTGTAAATTGGTTAAATCTAAACCGTCTTGCACCTTCCCTCTTCTAAGCTTGAACCTGTGTTCCCCAGTTCTAGATTTTGTAGTAACCTTAGCCATGTTATCACGATTCAATGTACTTATTCCCCAAAGGCGCTACAGTCTCTCCTCTGAGCTCAGTTGCATTAAGCTCAACATCTGTTTGGTTGCCCTTTCCTGCCCTGCCTCCCATGCCTGGATATTGTTGCTGTCGTATAGTGACCAGAATTGCATCCAGTGCTCCAGGTGTGGTCATACTTGTGACTAGATTTATACACAGTAATACACAGAAATACATCGAAGTTACAACACAGGAACAGACCATTCGGCCAAACCAGTCCATGTCAACGCTAACGAAAAAAGCTCAGCATTCCAGGTGTGACCATACCAGTGCCTTGTATAGGCTCATTATCACCTCTTGGGATTTGTGCTTTATCCTATTTCATGCTATTCTAACCTCATATTCAATTTTAGCTCTGTTGACCAGTTTCATAACCTCCTTTAACTTGTTTTTACATTAATTTCAGTCCACAATGTCACCTGAAGCTTTATACTTTAGAAATAATGGAATAGATTTTTGTCATCACTGCCTGGGCAGTAATCTTGCAGGGCAAACCGCAAGTAATACAGTTAATTATAATGGAATGAAAATCAGACAAATTCTGTAAGAATGTTGTCCAATTTAATTTCCTTAGCTCACACTTCATCGCCTCAAAATCTGCCTTTCAAAATTTGAATGATTCCATTATACCATTCCCCTTTCTATCATAAACCTAACCTTGAACTCCACCATGTTGCCAAAATATTCTCCTTTTCTGAGCTGCTCCACTGTCTCCTGGTTGTTCCTTGATAGCAGTTCAATTGCACCCTGCCCACGTAGGTTCCTTGACCAATTGTTCCATGTAACAATGAATATTGTGTCCAGGATAATGTTTTCATTCCTGTTTTCCTCAATTTGCAAGGGATAGATTGCAAAATCACCCTTTATAGAATCATAGAAAATTTACGGCACAGAAGGAGGCCATTTGGCCCATCATGTCCATGCTGGCCAAAAATAAGCCACTCAGCCTAATCCCATTTTCCAGCACTTGGTCCGTAGCCTTGTAGGTTACGGCACTTCAAGTGCATATCCAAGTACTTTTTAAATGTGATGAGGGTTTTTGCTTCTACCACCCTTTCAGGCAGTGAGTTCCAGACCCCCACCATCCTCTGGGTGAAAATGTTTTTTCTCAGCTCCCCTCTAATCCTTCTACCAATCACTTTAAATCAATGCCCCCTGGTCACTGACCTCTCTGCTGAGGGAAATAGGTCCTTCTTATCCACTCTATTTAGGCCCTTTATCATTTTGTACACCTCAATTAAATCACCCCTCAGCCTCCTCTGTTGCAAAGACAACAACCCTAGCCTATCCAATCTTTCCTCTGAGCTAAAATTCTCCAGTCTTGGCAATGGACCAGTGAATCTCCTCTGTACCCTCTCCAGTGCAATCACATCTTTCCTGTAATGTGGTGACCAGAACTGTACGCAGTACTCAAGCTGTGGCCTAACTAGTGTTTTATACAGTTCAAGCATAACCTCCCTGCTCTTGTATTCTATGCCTCGGCTAATAAAGGAAAGTCTCCCATATGCCTTCTAAGCCACCTTATCTACCTGTCCTGCCACCTTCAGGGATCTGTGGACAGGCACTCCAAGGTCACTCACTTCCTCTACACCTTTCAGTATCCTCCCATTTATTGTGTTTTCCCTTGCCTTGTTTGCTTTCCCCAAATGCATTACCGCACACTTCTCTGGAGTGAATTCCATTTGCCACTTTTCTGCCCACCTAACCAGTCCATTGATATCTTCCTGCAGTCTACAGCTTTCCTCCTCACTATCAACCACACAGCCAATTTTTTTAACATCTGCAAACTTCTTAATCATGCCCCCTACATTTCAGTCCAAATCATTAATATATACCACAAAAAGCAAGGGACCTAGTACTGAGCCCTGCCGAACCCCACTGGAAACATGCTTCCAGTCACAAAAATACCCGTTGACCATTAACCTTTGCTTTCGGATCCAACTTGCCACTTTCCAAAATCAATCCAATTTTGGATCCAACTTGCCACTTTCCCTTGGATCCCACGGGCTTGTACTTTTTTGACCAGTCTGCCATGTGGGAAATCGTCAAAAGCCTTGCTAAAATCCATGTAGAGTACATCAAATGCACTACCCTCATCGACCCTCCTTGTTACGTCCTTCCCGTAACAAATCCATGCTGAATGACTTTGATGAATCAGTGTTCATCCTGTCCCTCAGAATTGTTTCCAATAATTTGCCCACCACCAAGGTTAGACTGACTGGCCTGTAATTACTCAGACTAACCCTCTCTCCCTTTTTAAACAACGATACAACATTAGCAGTTCTCCAATCCTCCGGCACCACGCCTGTATCCAGGGCGGATTGGAAAATGATGATCAGAGCCTCTGCTATTTCCACCCTTGCTTCTTTTAACAGCCTGGGATACATTTCATCCGGGCCTGGTGATTTATCTACTTTCAAAGATATTAATCCCCTGAATACTTCCTCTTTCACTATCCCATCCAATATTCTTATCCCATCCGATATTTCACACTCCTCCTCCGTAACTACAATGTCTGCATCGTCCCTCTCTGAAGACAGACGCAAAGTATTCATTAAGAACCATACCAACATCTACCGCCTGCTCACATAGGTTACATTTTTGGTCTCTAATGGGCCCTACTCTTTCCTTAGTTATCCTCTTGCTTTTAATGTCTTTATAAAACATCTTTGGATTTTCCTTGATTTTACTTGCCAGTATTTTTTAATGCCCTTTCTTTGCATTCCTAATTTCCTTTTTAATTTCACCCCTGCACTTTCATGGGGCATTGGCACCAGTACTGGGGAAAGAGGGAGCTGTTCCATTGGGACGGGCTTCACCTGAACCATGCTGGGACCAGTGTTCTGGAAAACCAAATAACTGGGCGGTAGAGAAGGCTTTAAACTAAGTAGAGGGGGGGAAGGGGTCAGGTGGGGCGAAGTTTAGATTGATAAAGAGAAAAGACAAGGAAGTAGTACAGGAAAGTGAAGGGGGTAATGATAAACAGAGTGTGTCAGGAAGGGACGGAGCGTACAAACATATGAGTGCACTAACAAATGGGGCCGGGGTAGGAAAGAATGGTAAAAAGACAAAATTAAAGGTTCTTTATCTGAATGCGTGCAGCATTCTTAATGAGATGGATGAATTCACGGCACAAATAGAAACAAATGGGTATGATCTCGTGGCCATTACAGAGACCTGGTTGCAAGGTGACCAAGGTTGGGAGTTAAATATTCAGGGTTATTTAACATTTCGGAAGGATAGGACAAAAGGCAAAGGTGGTGGGGTAGCTCTGTTAATAAAGGATGAAATTGGTATCATAGTGAGAAATGATCTTGGTTCAGAAGATCAAGATGTCGAATCAATTTGGGTGGAAGTAAGAAATAGCAAGGGAAAGAAATCACTGGTGGGAGTAGTATATGGGTCCCCTAACAGTAGCTACACTGTAGGACAAAATATTAATCAGGAAATAAGGGGGGCTTGTAAAAAAGATAATGCAATAATCATGGGCGATTTTAACTTTCACACAGATTAGACAAATCAAATTGGCAAAAATAGCCATGAGGAGGAGTTCATAGAGTGTATTAGGGATTGTTTCCTAGACCAATACGTCAGGGAACCAACCAGGGAACAGACCATTTTGGATCTGGTAATGGGTGACGAAACAGGATTAATTAATGATCTCAAAGTAAAGGATCCCTTGGGAAGCAGTGATCATAACATGATAGAATTTCACATCCAGTTTGAGAGCGAGGATCTTGGGTCTGAAACTACTGTATTAAACTTAAATAAGGGCAATTATAAAGGAATGAGGGTGGAATTGGCTAAAATGGACTGGATAAACAGATTAGATGGTATGATGGTGGAAAAGCAGTGGCAAACATTTAAAAAGATATTTTATGACTCGCAACAAAAATATATCCCTGTGAGGAGGAAAGACTCCACAAAAAGGGTGAACCAACCATGGCTAACTAAGGAAGTCAAGGATGGTATCAGGTTAAAAGAAAAAGCATACAACATGGCAAAGATTACTGGTAAGCCCGAAGGTTGGGAAAACTTTAAAAACCAGCAAAGGATGACTGAAAGAATAATAAAGAGGGAGAAAATAAATTATGAGAGTAAACTAGCAAGAAATATAAAAACTGACAGTAAAAGCTTCTACAAGTATATAAAAAGGAAGAGGGTAGCTAAAGTAAACATTGGTCCCTTAGAGGATGAGACTGGGGAAATAATAATGGAAAACAAGGAAATGGCAGAGGAATTGAACAGATATTTTGTATCTGTCGTCACAGTAGAAGACACTAATAATATACCAATAATAGTAGAAAATCAAGGGGCAAAGGGGAGGGAGGAACTAAAAACAATCACGATCACCAGAGAAAAAGTATTAGGTAAACTAATGGGTCTAAAGGCTGACAAGTCCCCTGGACCTGATGGCTTGCATCCAAGGGTCTGAAAGGAAGGTATAGTGGATGCATCTTCCAGAATTCACTAGATTCTGAAAAGGTCCCAGCGGATTGGAAAACCGCAAACGTAACAGCCCTATTCAAGAAGGGAGTGAGACAGAAAGCAGGTAACTATAGACCAGTTAGCCTAACATCTGTCATTGGGAAAATGCTAGAATCCATTATTAAGGAAGTAGTAGCAGGACATTTGGAGACTCATAATACAATCAGAGAGTCAACATAGTTTTATGAAGGGGAAATCATGTCTGACAAATTTATTAGAGTTCTTTGAGGAAGTAACGGGCAGGGTGGATAAAGGAAAACCAATGGATGCAGTATATTTGGATTTCCAAAAGGCATTCGACAAGGTGCCACATAAAAGATTACTGCACGAGATAAGAGCTCATGGTGTTGGGGGTAATATACTGGCATGGATAGAGGATTGGCTAACGAACAGAAAACAAAGAGTCGGGATAAAAGGGTCATTTTCAAAATGGCAATCTGTAACTAGTGGGGTGCCGCAGGGATCAGTGCTGGAGCCTCAACTATTTACAATATATATCAATGACTTGGATGAAGGAACAGAGTGTCTTGTGGCCAGATTTGCTGATGATACAAAGATGGGTGGAAAAGCAAGTTGTGATGAGGACAAAGGGATATTGACAGGTTAAGCGAAAGGGCAAAAATTTGGCAGATGGAATATAATGTGGGAAAATGTGAAGTCATCCACTTTGGGAGGAAAAATAAAAAAAGCATTTGAATTTGAATGGAGAAATACTACAAAATGCTGCGGTACAGTGGGATCTGGGTTTCCTCGTACATGAAACACAAAAAGTCAACATACAGGTGCAGCAGATAATCTGGAAGGCAAACGGAATATTGGCCTTTATTTCTAGGGGGATGGAGTTTAAAAGCAGGGAAGTCATGCTACAACTGTACAGGGTGCTGGTGAGACCACATCTGGAGTACTGCGTACAGTTCTGTTGCCCTTATTTAAGGAAGGACATACTTGCATTGGAGGCAGTTCAGAGAAGGTTCACTAGGTTGATTCCGGGTTTGGAAGGGTTGTCTTATGAGGAAAGATTGAACAGGTTGGGTCTATACTCATTGGAGTTTAGAAGAATGAGAGGAGATCTTATCAAAACATACAAGGTTCTGAGGGGACTCGATAGGATAGATACTGAGAGGATGTTACCCCTCATGGGGGAATCTAAAACTAGGGGGTCATCGTCTCAGAATAAGGGGTCGCCCGTTTAAGATGGAAATGAGGAGGAATTTCTTCTCCCAAAGGGTCGTGAATCTTTGGAATTCTTTACCCCTAAAAGCTGTGGAGGCTGAGTCATTGAATACATTCAAGGCTGAGTTAGACAAATTTCTGATCAGCAAGGGGGTCAAAGGATATGGGGAAAGGGCGGGAAAGTGGAGTTGAGGTAAAAATCAGATCAGCCATGATCTCATTGAATGGCGGAGCAGGCTCGAGGGGCCGAATGGCCTACTTCTGCTCCTATCTCTTATGGTCTTACGTTATGGTTTTTCTATACTCCTCTAGGTTTTCTGCAGTATTGAGCTCTTCGTGTCTGATGTAAGCTTCCCTTTTTTGCCTTATATGCTCCTTGACATCCAGGGGGCCCTAAATTTGGCAGTCCAACCCTTTTTCTTTGTGGGAACATGTTTACTCTGAACCCCTTGAATCTCCCCCTTTCATGCCTCCCATTGCTCTGACAATGATTTACCTTCAAGTAGCTGTTTCCAGTCCATTTTTGCTAAATCACTTCTCAGCTTAGTAAAATTGGCCTTTCCCCAATTGAGAACTTTAACTCCTGTTCTATCTCTGTCCTTTTCCATAACTATGCTAAATCTAACTGAGTTATGATCACTACCACCAAAATGCTCTCCCACTGATACTCCTTCCACCTACCCAGCTTCATTTCCTAAAACTAAATCCAGAACTGCCCAATCTCATGTTGGGCTTGCTACATACTGGCTAAAAAAGTTCGCCTAAATGCAATTTAAGAATTTCATGCCCTCTATACCCTTCACACTGTTTGTACCCCAGTTAATATTAGGGTTATAGATTTCCCAGTCTATCTCTGGTAAATTGAAGTCACTCATAACAACTGTACCTATTCCACTACATACTTTGCTTATTTAACTACAAACTTGTTGATCCAATTCCTTTTCCTAACCTGCTTGTCTTTAACAGGTGCCCGTAGTCAGTTTTCTTCCCCTCATGTCTCTCATCTTTACCCATATTTTCTACACTTGGACTAGACCTGTTCATCTCTGTTTGGCTACAACACCCATCTGTGGAGTTCCATCTTCGTTAGGCTCCAATTCCTCCAATATGACATCCAATTACATAAATGCTATGCAAAGAAGCAAAAGATTATTTGGAAGATTTTGTCTGAATGGTAGCACAAACCTGATTTGCAGCTCTGATCGCAGTCCATGCCAGCATTCTACATTTTGGAGGTTGCCTCAAGACGTATTGCAATATTTCTATCAGTCTTCCTTGGCCAGTAATCTTGTTAAAAAGTAAAGTCATTGAAATTTAATAAACTGTTTGCTTAAGTTTGTCAAACTATGTGGAGGTTAAATTGGATAAGGCCCGTTACCAGGCGAGGGAGTCACGGGGCTCGATTTTAAAAGTAAGAAATGGGTGAGTTGGGGCGGGGCGGCATTGAAAATTGCCATCATTTCAGATCCACCCCCAACCCGCCTCCGACCCACTCATTTCCGGTTTTCACGGGGGCAGAATGAGGGGCGGGCGGCCATCCCGCTCCCAGGAGGCAGATCGGGCCTTAAAACCTTTCAAGGAGGCTTCAGGCCTCCATTTTTCACTAATTCCCGATTTCAACCCCAGGGGGCCGGGATTCCCGGACCTTCTGTTTTACGCCTCGTGAAAGGAGGTGAGAAGGCCCGAGACTAACAGGTAGGTGCCTGTAAAAAAACACAGTTTTTGGGCCCGGAGGAGCAGGAGTGCTTCCCCCAGGGCCAACAAGCCTACCAGCACTGACCCCACCCCCGATTGCAGACCTACCCGCGATCGCGGACCCCCGACCCCGATCCCGATCCTCCGACCCTGATTCTCCAACCCCACCCTGATCCTCCCCCTCAATAATCGTGGACGCCCGCGATGACCCCTGATCCCGCCCTCCCCTGTGACTGACCCCCGATCCCATCCCCCATGACTCATGACACCTGTGCCCACCTACGCCCAACCTTGCCCACCTGTGCCCCTAGCCCATCCGTGCCACCCCCCCCACCCCCATCCATACAAATAAAGACTTACCTGCAGACTTACCTGAAGGCGTCCTCTCCCTGGCTGCTCTCCCATCCGACTGAGACCAGCCCGTCAATCAGCCAGTCAGTTGGACGGGAAACAGACAAAAAAAATAAAAGACGTTCTTATGTCCAAATTACAAGGACGTCCGGGAAACCTGTACTAATGGGTTTCCCGACCTCCAGTTGACCACCTTGCCGCCTTCCCGGCTCCGTTTTAAAATTGAGCCTCTGGTGTGCGATTAACCCGTGCCCAGTGTTTCCGATGCTGGCAGCACTTGAGTTTCGTGCTGCATCCTCATTACTATGATTCCCACATGCAGCCAGCACATTAAGTGGCTGCACGCACCAGCAGGAGTGGCCAGCACTAGGTAAAAGCAGCCTGCGCCTCTTAAAGGGGAGGTGCACTGTCAATGGAAGCAGTGCAGGATGACAGGCAGAATGGCTGGAGTGGCAAGACGGTGCGCCCGAGTTTCTCTGACAGCGCACTGGAGGCCTTAGTGGAGGGAGTGCAGAGACAGAGAACCCTCCAGACACCAGCTGCGGAGGCAGTGGGAGGAAGTGGCTGTGGAGGTGAATGGCAGGAGTGTAACACCACGTGTGTGGATACAGTGCCGGAAAAAGTTCAATGATTTGACACGAGTGATCAAAGTGAGTGAATGCAAGTGTCAAGTGGCACATCCTACCAACCGCACCACTGCTTCATGCACGACACTGCCCCCCCACCCACCGACGAACAAACGCTGCCCATCCGTACGCAACGCTGTCCTTCGCATGCTGCATCTCACCCTCACGTAGTACCACACTTGCAATCCACAATCCCACCACTCACAGGTCACACACACTGGCAGCTATTCGTCCACGAGAGGCACATCATCCAAACACATTGCAAGACACGCACTGACACACTTCCCTCTGTCTTGCAGGAGAAAGTGGGGCATAACAGCCGGCAGCAGGAGAGACCTGGAGGAGGACCGGCACGCCTACACGTCCTCACGCCCCTGGAGGAGACTGTGCTGCGCATCATTGGGTGGGCCGTCGCTGCGACGTGGCCGCTGGTGGCGCTGGAGGTCCTGACAAAGGGGGTCTCTGCATGCCTAATCCTCCTTCTCGTTTCCCACATCTCCTTCAACCCACAATCTTTTCTGACTCACGTGCTGCACATGCTGTCAGCAAGCATGCCCTGCTCGCTCCTATCCCTGCTCCACAACTCAACCTGTTTCCCTTTTTCATTACAGATACCCAAGGCCATCTAAGACCTGTTCAGCTGTTCGTGGTTAAGAAAGTTTGTTGGCTGGAGCGTTGAGTGCCAAAATGGTGTCTATCCCTTTAAATCAGCATTGAACACTGATCTAACACATATTCTCCTTACTTTACATGATGCCAGCGTTTGTTATCAGTGCATGCGCTAACACCTTTACCAAAATGGTGTCCGGCGCACATCACGCTAGAAGCTGACATGGCCGAATTTCTAGCCTTGTATCTCTAACCATCGAGCAATGAATTTTTGAGTCTGTAAGAAACCAGGTCTAAACTAATTTAATTGCAGGAGTTATTATGATGAATAAGTTCATAAATTGTTTTAAGGGTCTGGGTAGTGAGTTGGGTTAGCACACCCTTCTTTCACCTCTGGGACATGTCATATTCAGCTAATATTGACGGGATGAAAGTCTCCTCTCCGCTGGCTGTAGGTTTTACATGAAATGAGCTTGAGGAACCCCAGTCCAGTTCCTCAGCAGGAGCCACAATGGACACCTGTCCCTAATTTGGAATAATGGCACTGAATTGTCAAACAGACAGGGAAGTGGAAACAGAGTTAATGTGAAAGGTCATCGACCTTAAACGTTAACTTTGTTTCTTTCTCCATAGATGCTGCCTGACCTGCTGAGTGTTTCCAACATTTTCTGTTTTTATTTCAGCTTTCAAGCATCCGCAATATTTTGCTTTTCTTTTAGGGAAGTGGAAGTGACGCATTTTAAAGTTCTTAAAGTCAGATCATTGGACTGACCAGACAGAGCTTACTTTGCCTTGCTCCTGACCTGGGAGCACTGCACACAGAAACGGGAAACTGTTTTACTCCTCAGCGTTAACATTTCTTGCCATGATAAACACAGGAAAAAAAGGCAGGAGGACTGTTATTGTGAAGAGATCGATGTACGTGTTTTAACGCATTTAAGTACATTTGCGCCATTACAGCGCTAAACGTGGGGTTCCTCGATCTTTTTAACAGTGCAAATCTTACACCCATTAAAGCCCCTCAGGGCTCACTTGCATAATTTTCTGGGTTTACACCGCTCTTACAATCAGTGTAAGTTTACACCCAAAAAAACAGCTCTCTAACAGCTCTCCCTAAACCTTCAGGCAAACGTAAATGAGCTGAAGAGGACAGCAACTTCACTTACTGATTACAGACTTTTAACAATTTGTTCCTTCACATTTTTTATCACTGATCCCTGCACTTTATTTTACTGTAGTGCTTATGTCTCATCCCAGAAAAAAAACTCTCTCTTGGGACCCCTGACTTGCACCCTCAAACACACATTCAGATCAACTTCTGACAACAGACGGCTTTCCCGATGGGCCTACCACTCTATGCCATCATAATGGAGATGGGGTGCAACAGCAATGTGTCGCGGTTCATCAGGCAGCATGGCAGAGGACGGCAGCTCATCTGGTACAACTCTACCCAATGTGTGTACATACCACACCTGCTCTAGGAGGACCTTAACAAGGAGCAGTGCATCCGGCAGCTGCGCCTCCAAGGATGCCAGTGGGCAGCTCTGCCAGCTTCATTGTCAACATTTGCAAACTCGCCCCACTGCCACAACTGCACTGTCTGTGGCAATTAAAGTAACAACAACCCTCAACTGTTACGGCACTGGATCCTTCCAGGCTGCAACAGGGGTTCTGTACAACATTAACCAGTCAGGTGACGGACACCCTTCTTTAGAGAGCGACTGAATTCCTACACTTCAGCAGCATTCCCAGGCAGCAGAGGCTCAGAGCCAGGGTCTCCCCAGGGTGCATGGTGGCATGATGGCACATACATGGCACTGAAGATGCCAGCCGAGCAGCCGCTGACATAGGAATAGGAAGGGGTTCCATCCCTAGGTCGTGCAGCTCGTCTATGATGCAAACTGGGCCGCACCCCCACTAGCCACTACACGGGGCATTAGGCAGCAGATTCTTCATTGACTGATGGACTGCAGTGGCAGCACCTCAGCTGTACCTTTATCTATGTATCCTACCAGATGACGCCAAAGCAGCTCTCTTTGGCCCAGCAGGACCTTGCAAGGTAGCCTCACCTTTGTGAAGTAGTCCAAACCTACTGAATGGTCTATTTCTTCACTTACTGTCATGTTCATAAATAACAAATCACAAGACAAATGCCCAGAATATTTGAAAGCAAACATTTCTGTTAATGCAAGCTCGCGAGGTGAAAGGCTGCGTGTGTGAGGATACGGCTGTTAGTTAAGCAGTGTATGGCAATTGTGAAGGGACAGTTGCATTGAGTGATGTGGGAGCGTTACGATGTTTGAGTCGAGGAAGAGGTTTTGGGGTTGTGCAAGGTGTGTGTTAGGGGAGTTGTAGGCACTCTTACCAGAGTGTAGTGTGAAGGGTTAGTAGTGTGTGTTGCTTTAAGAGAGTGAAGACCTAGATCAGTTGATGTCTCACCTGCATTAACTTCCCTAAGACTCACATTTACAAAGTGCAACCCAAACATAGGAATAATGCTGCACTGCAGGCATTTTGTCTAAGCCTCTTGTTTATACTGCCAGATATAGTGATATTTACTGTATTCTCACCTTTTTTTTTGCCTGTTTCGGAACTAAGATAATTCCTGATCTCAATGAAAGTTTGGTGTCTGGTGCTAGTTCAGCATTTAAATTACTGTCTGTTTCCTTCTCATCCTCATCAGAAAGGTGGAAGTATAACAAAACAAGTTCCAAATAAGACTTCCTCATCAACCTACAAGAAAAAAAAAGAATTACCCTTTTTATGTTTGTCATTCTTCATTTTAAAAACAATGGCTGAATTCTCCTCCTGTTGGCAGGTTAATGATGGAACAGGACCTCCACCCATATGACTCCTCCACTAACCACTCAACATTCCTACCAGGGCCCTCATTATTAATGCAGGTAATACTGTTTCTCATTGGCTTAACATTGCTGGAAAGGAGAGAAGTGCAGTGAGGTAGCAGCCTTTAAAAGGCAGGACCGAGTTAAAAGGAGACACCACTTTTTCAGCAGCAGAACATGCACATGCATGATATCTGAAGAATGAACAGTCTTGAGGGCAGCCCGCAACAGGAAAGGCTCCCAGATTCCCTGATATGTTTGTGGAGGTGCTGCTGGCTGAAGTAAGGGTTAAACGGGATCGACTATTGGGCCCAGAAGACACGAATTACAAGAAGATGGTTCAGGCCATACGGAGAGAGGTTTCTGTCGCAACCTCCAGTACCCCAAGAATTGCCACATAGTGAAGGATGTGTTTTAATCACCTCACAAGGGTGGCTAACATAAGTCAAGGCACTATTCCTAGTTCACATTCTGTACCAATGATCGAGGTGTCATTCACCAAAGCCTACCCAAATTTGGCAGATGAGTACTATTAGTCCACAGAATATTACTCTTAACCTGGAACCTCAGGGATGCATCATGTGAAATAAGAAGTCAGCTTTTCCACAATTCTTTCATGCCAGTATTACAAGAAGTCAAACAAGAGCACCTGTAGGAGATGGGGAAGTAGGAGGTAAGTTGCCAAGATCAGGTTGATAAAGGTGGTGTAATGAGGAGCACAGGTTGTTCCAGCTTCATGTGCACTATCAAAATGTAGCAGTGGCCACCCTCCCAACCTCTATTTCTTCAAAGAGTCGTGTAAGTGTTTCCACAGCTGTACAAGCTTTTGTGTTTTTGAAGTCCTAGGAGATGACTTGGAGGAAGATGACAGTCACTCAGAGGGACAGCTGGGCTCATAAAGATTAACAACTCTTGCTCCATCCTCACCAACTCCATCATCACATCTTACCTGCCCCAGCACCCACCCAGATACATCCACTCAGGAGGAAGTAGTTCGTGAGTCAGAAGGGTTTTCACTGGGTGAATCACCAAGCACTATTGAGCATGAGGACCTTGGATTAGATGAGGGGAGAGTACCATTCCTCCACAGAGGGTGGTATTGCCCTTAGCTGAGGAGACTTGGGACCCAGTGCTCAGGGGCTCAGGCTTCAAAAGAAGAGTGATTCAGGAGCAGAGTGGATGATCCTTCTCGGCCTCTTCCTGTGGTTCACCATCACAGAGGCCAGTATTCAGTCCGTTCGATTCACTCCACATGATAACAAGGAACAGCTGAGTGCACTGGGCACAGCAAAAGCTACAGATCCTGACAACAGCCTGGCTCTAATGCTGAAGACTTGTGCTCCAGAACTAGCCGTACTTCTAGCCAAACTGTTCCAGTACAGCTACAACACTGGCATCTAACCGGCAATTTGAAAATTGCCCATTGTCCTGTTCACAAAAAGCAGGACAAATCTAACCTGGACAATTACCATCCGATCAGCGTGCTCTCAATCATCAGCAAAGTGATGGAAGGAGTTGTCAACAGTGCTAGCAAGCGGCATTTAGTCACCAATAACCTGCTCACCGATGCTCAGTTTGGGTTCCGCCAGGACCAGTCGGCTCCAGAGGTGAGGTAAGAGTGACTGCCCTTGATATCAAGGCAGCATTCGACTGAGTGTGGCACCAAGGAGCCCTAGTAAAACTGAAGTCAATGGGGAGCTGCAAAGCTTCTTCCTCACGCAGACTTACTGTTTTCAAGATTGATATTTCTCCTCCAATTGCAGGTCTTTGATGCTGCTTATGTGTTACCTTTTTCTTTACAATGAGAGAATGAGAGTTAAAGGAATATGACTGGCAAAGACACTTCCCATCACCCATAAATTTCAAGTATAGGCTCCCTTAAAACACCCCTCCTTCAAGACTAGTAAAACCATTGTTGCAGGTAATATGAGTTCTCCCAGTGATTGGAGTTAACATGATACATTATTATTTCCAGAGGTTCCCTGTGAATAGGTCAGTTTTCCTGTCACCCAGGTAATGACAGCACAACAGCATAGGGAATAGTGCCTTCACTTACCTTGGCAACCATGTGAGCTAATTAAATATTTTCCTGCACTGTATGCCAGTGGTGGGGTGATGGAGGTTACCTCTGCCACCTCCCTTCATAAAGTCTGGACTACCTTCTTATATGGCTTCCTGTTCTCAATCTGCAGAATTACATCCTCTAAACCATCAGTAAATCTGGGATCCCTTCTTGCTGCTGACCCCCTCCCTCCCACCTGATGTTCCTCCTTCCTCACTCATTGATGCAGTGTTCTGTTGTTAGCTGCCAAGGAGCATATCTTTAATCAGCTGCAGCGTAAAAAATACCCTACGGTATTTTCTCATGTTGATCCCTGATCATTCAGCAATTAGGCCATGACTGGAGGAGGAATGGATGAGGCTGTTCCTCTCAGAACAATGGCACATTTGTCCAACCCAGCTAGCCCCTTCAAAGGACTGAAGAAGTACCAGATAGCGGACACACACAGGCAGCCACTGCATTATCAGTTGTTAATGGTGCCAGTTGTTGTAGGGCCATCTCATGACCCACCACCAAGAGGTTCAGGACCAACTTCATCCCATGAAGCCTCCACTGAACCACATGAGCCTGCCACCACACTTGCTTCTCCTACTGAAGTAACACTTAGATGCAGCACAAGATTAAGGATTTGTAGATACACATCATATAAGTTCAAAGTGCCACGGTTATCATTAATTTGCCATTAGTGAAAACACCATGGTGCTCAACTTCTATGTCATATGGTCATTCACAGGAGCTAGCTCCAGCACCGGCTAGGTTGCATTGCACTGGTGCAAGAAACAGTTATTGGATGGCCTAACTCACCATGAAAATACCTATTGTCCTCTGCATCAAACAGCAGTAGGAGAGGCTGATATATTTTTACCACAGTTTTGACTTCCCTAGAGTACAGGGCATCATAGACTGTAACAGATCGGCATTCATTTACGTGCACATAATTCTCTGTCATATATCAACAGAATGGGTTATACCTCTTTTAATGTTCAAATGGTCAGTGATCAATCCATGACTATTATGGGCACTATCCAGAGATAACTCACTACTCCTACATTCTTAGGCATTCATGCATGCCAGAACTCTTCAAAGTGGAAAGAAGGTTGCAAAAGTTAACTCCTTGGAAACCATGAGTAGTACATGTGGGTACTGTACTCACAACATATATACGCCATATCAGAAAAGAATTACACCAAGGCATGAGGGAAGATGTACAATATGCCCATGAGAGTGTTATGAAAATTATTGTGTGGACAACATCACTGTGTACAGAGGTCTCCCCATGAAGAGCTGCAAGAAGCCCAGGGGATCAGGGCTGAAACATAGACAGGAGCCACCTGCAGCAAAGCAGGCATTGCAGAAAGGGAGACTGGTGCATCAGGTGTTCATTGATGATTTCTTCACACAATGAGTCCTGTGCATTGCACATGATATAGTTAGTAGAACGTATTTATATTCTGGACTTTCTATTCAATTTCCATTACTGGTGAATGTCTTTTTGATGACCAGGATTGCCTTTGGTGATATGTGAAGTGCTCAGTAGCTGAGGCCATCAGGCTGAAGCTGTATGGTGTTCTAGTCAAGTGCTACATTTAGTTCTTGTCACTGATGTACAAAAGAATCTGTTGAGCCTTGAAGGTGGTACAGAGAAGGGCCTTCTGCTCTAAAGGGGCTAATTTGCCATTCCATAACCCTATCAACAAGAATCTGGAGGGCATCATTGCTGAATCTGGCTTTTCCTTAAGGCGTTCTTTCCTCCTAGCTAAACAATTTTCCTTATTTCTTGGAGTAATAGAAAATACATGCCCCATCAATGTGGCTAAGCAGAATTATTACAGGTGCATCCTGATTGTCTCTTCAGTTCTATGTTAATTATAATGAATCCGGTGTAGGAATCGCAGAGTTCAAAATAGCACATTCCTGAGAGTGCATTAAGAAGCAGTGCAAAAAGAACACTCTTTGACCTGCCGCCAAGCTCATCCCAAATTCCAGGCACGGGGCTATTTAACTAATGGAGGGGGAACCAGAAGCTTTGATCGGGTGTAAGAAAAAAGGACACTATTTGTTTAAAATCTCACATCCGCTGAAGCCAAGCCTCCTTTAGGCGCACAACAGGAGACATAGTTCCCAACGGGCCTATCAGGGATGCTTTGGACAGAAGTCCCAGGGAACGCCCCAAGAAATGCTCCTAGCATGCTTCCACAACGTAACCAGGGCAGGCAAAAGAAGTGCCCCTCCTCCCCGAAAAAGTGTCTCCCTCCAAGAGTGCAATTTCCTAGGCGTTATAAGAGGGGCAGAAGCCCAGCGGATCCTGGTTCCACCCCAAATCGTAGCCCCCCACACCGTGTGGCCTTACATGTCGATACACAGGAATTATAGTCAGCCTCTTACGCATCGGGCATGACTGTACATCCAAATCAATATTCAGATTCAGCATGCTAAAATGTGATACATATCATAACAAGTAATCAGATTGAAAAAACCAGGATACAAAATAATGTTAAATCTGTAAATGATGTGAATACACAGTTGGCTTATTAGTATTTGAAAAAAGAAAAGACAAGTAAGCATTTCAGGTGGTGAGCTTTCTTCTCAACATCAGAATGCTCCATATTTCCAGCATTTTCTGGGTTCCAGTATTCACAGCTTTACTTTCTATCTCTACAAAGATTTGATGGTGTGCATTATGTTGTTATCACAATTGATATCTCTTCCGTTCCCATTAAACTTACCATATATTTTGATCGTGAAAATAACTGACATTGATGGCTTCCATCAAAAAATTAGCAGCTTCAAGGGTTTTCTCATAATGTATTTCTGTCAATTGGCGTAGTATCCTTCCTAAAAAATTAAATAAATAATATCACTGAGCAATTTTAACTCATTTGTTGATGAACATCTTATTTAATTTAATATTGATCTGCAATATGAAAAAGCACAGTTACATTTTCTGATAATATGGTATATCATGGTATCATAGTAGGTACAGCACAGGAGGAGGCTATTCGGCCCATCATGCCTGTGCCGGCTCTTTCAAAGAACTATCCAATTAGTCCCATTCCCCTGCTCTTCCCCCATAGCCCTGTACATTTTTTCCTTTCAAGTATTTATCTAATTCCCTTTAGAAAGTTATTATTGAATCTGCTTCCACCACCCTTTCAGGCAGTACATTCCAGATCATAACAACTCGCTGCATAAAAAAAATGTTTCCTCCTGTCGCCTCTGGCTCTTTTGTCGATCACCTTAAATCTGTGATCTCTGGTTACCGACACTTCTGCCACTGGAAACAATTTCTCCTTATTTACTCTATCAAAACCATTCATGCTTTTGAACACATCGATCAAACCTCCCCTTAACCTTCTCTGTTCTAAGGAGAACAACCCCAACTTCTCCAGTCTGTAATATACTGCAGTTTCATAAAAATAACCCCTGCATACATCTGAATAAATATGAACAGCAAGCAGCCTCACAACATTTGATTTATGACTACCTCACTAATGATGAACCAATGCAAAGCACTTTTCTCTATAAGATTTTAACACATTTTGTATGGTCCCCAAGGGAGAGTTACAAATAGCTTCTATTAGAATGGGCATGACTCAGATCTGACAGCATTCTGGAAATGAAGCTTCCAGATTCCTGATTAACATGGGAGTCAAAGGTTATAGTAGGTAGACGGGTAAGTAGGGTTGAGGTCACAATCAGATCAGCCATGATCTTATCAAATAGCAGAGCAGGCTCGAGGGGCCAGTTGGCATACTCCTGCTCTTAATTCGTATGCTCGTATGCTGCCGCAGCCCTTAGGTCAGTGAAAGCCGGGGGGGGGGGGGGGGGGTGGAGCAGAGGCCTGGTTGTGGGGGGGGGGGTACGAGTGTTGGCTGGGGTCAATAGGTAGCCTGGGAGGGGGGAGCAGCAGTCAGCAGCAACCGACAGGATCGGGGCCTGGGAGGAGATTGAAGAGCTTGGGTGGGGGGGATCTTGAGTCGCAGATTTCGGGTGGGCCTGGAGTCACGGGAGAGATTAGGGTGTTGAGGATCTCAGGGCCGGGAGCGGGTGTTTTAATATGGGTTCTGGAGGAGCACTCTGGCTCCTTCTGGCTCCATACTTAAGCAAGTAACTTACCTTTTTTGTTGCAGACATTCTGTCGGGCTAGTTTCCCAGAATGCAGCCTGCGATGGTGCTGGCTGTCTCAGGGCAAACCAATGTTGCTTATGCCAAGGGCCTAAATATCTTCTTCAGGCATGGGTAAAGGCATTTGTCCTTGCCCAATGTAGTGGGCAGCGCACTTCTGGCCGTAAGTGTGCACATGTTTCCTGCCCACCATTTTAGGGCCTCAGATGTCCACATAATGCTTGAAGAACAGATAATATGTGGCCCAATTTCTAGGCCTATCGGTCTCAATATGTGCAAATAGTGCTGCACCTGGCATTTGGAGTCAGCTCCCAATGGCAAGCATTGAGCCAGGATTGCCCCAAATCTGACCATTTGAGAGATACCAAAGCCCAAAACTTTTGGACTGGGACTCTATGAAGCATAATTCCTGACTGGGCTTCAGCAGTGACATCTCCCTATTAATATTAAATCCCTGCTTTCCTCAGACATGTAGAAGGAGCTCAGAGTACAGGTTGAATTACAGGGTTTATTCTTTCAAATTAGTACAATTTTGTACCATAGTGCAGACAAAAATGATTTGTACTGTGAAATAAGACAAACAAGCAAAATGACAAATGAAAGTGTTTTTTTTCTCTGGTCCTGTGACTGATAACTTTGTGTGGGTGAATATGCAAATAAAGTGAACACTGCGACTGAATTTTTTGGTACATGTCTGTTGAGCTCAATGAAAGACAAGGGATGTATTCTCTTTGGTCTTGTGGTTGCAATATTAAAGCCGATGTAGATACAGGTTAGTGCGATACATAAGGCTCGATTTGAAAAGGGCGGCGGGATGGCAGCGGGGGGATCAACGGGCGCGTGGCAAACCGGAACAATAAAAACTTACCATTCCCCATGCGATCGTGGCTTAATTGGTGCCCCTTAATCTTGTTTCTGGGTTTGCAGTCTGAAAGGTACATAGTGGGCGAACTGCGCACCCGCATGCCCTGCTGTCAGCTGGAGCATCTGTATTTAAAGGGCCATTGCTCCAATGGATTTTGCTGGAGCGAAGAGCAAGAAGACCCAATGGAGAAGCACAGGGACAAGGCTGCTCCAAGATTCAGAGATGCCTCACTTCAGCTGCTACTGGCCAAGGTGAGGAGGAGGAGGGAACTATTTTACCCGGCCAACGGGAGGAAGTGCCCTGCCTCTGCCACCAACAAGGCCTGGCTCGAGGTGGCAGAGGAGGTCACCAGCAGGAGCAATATTTGCCGCACCTGGATCCAGTGCAGGAAGCGGTTCAATGACCTAACTAGGTCAGCTAAAGTGAGTACACTTACTGATTCTCCTGCATTCCGTGTTCCACATCACCACCCCCCAACCAACTCATTCTGTACTGCCAACACTACTCCATCACATCACTGCTCACACCCACTTATGGCTCATCCTCAACTTACCATCTCTTCCTCAGCACTTCCTCACCTCCCCATCTGTGACTCCACCACTACCACTCACCCCAATCCTGATCCAATGCGATGTCTCTGTCTCATACTCACCCTCTGATGCACCTCTTTCACGGTCAGCCTCACCCAAAGCAATGCATTCATCGGCTGACCACTTCACCATCACTCACTCACACGTCTGCACTTTCTCCCCTTCTAGAAGAGTGCGGAAAATGCATGCGGGAGGATGAGGACTGGAGGAAGGTCACAACAAGCAGTGGTCCTTACAGAGGCGGAGAAGGAGGCCCTGGAGATCAGCCGCACCCTCGAGTGTCTGTCCGTCGGGGACGTCGAGACTGGCACCCCACAAACGTCTGGTGACACAACTTTAACATTCATCACACACAACATGAATTGATGTTAACAATGCTTGGCATGTTGAACACCTCAGTATGCTCATCACAACATGACACATCTGTGATGATGCTTAATATTGCCTTCTGTTCTCTTACAGGCCCTTCAGTGACTGCAGTGACGGCAGAGGACGATTCCACAGAGGAGCTCCTGGCCTCTGAGGGCGCACTGTCACATCTTAGCGAGCCATCCACCAGTGCAGATACTCACACCTCGGTGGGCCCTCGTAGTCAGTTAGTTGGGTTGGCACCTGGTGAGTCATCACACACAAGTGAGCACGAGCAGATACAGCTGGCAGGGGCAGCTGTGGAGAGTCTGCGTCGGTGGGCGCACTCCTCTCCAGGCTCTGCTCAGCTGGACGCAGATGCTGAGCCCTGGGGGTCATCCTTCAAAAGGAGAATGATCGAGGGACAGTAGCACATTTGCAAGATACTGGAACAGGTGCCATGCACATTCTCCACAATAGCGCAGAGGATGGAGGAGTCCAACTCCTGCATTAGTGGAACGGTGGCACAGGTAAAGGAGGGAATCTCTGAGATAGTGTCACAGCAACATGAGGGAATCTCTGAGATAGTGACACACGGACGTGAGGAATTGTCTGAGATAGTGTTGCAGGTAACTGCTGAAATGTCTTAGATAGTGTCGCAGGTTGTGGAAATGTCTGAGAAAGTGTCACAGGGACGTGAGCAACTGTCTGAGATAGTGTCGTAGGCTGCGGAAATGTCTGAGATAGTGTCACAGGGACGTGAGCAACTGTCTGAGATAGAGTCGTACGCTGCGGAAATGTCTGAGATAGTGTTGCACGTAAGTGCGGGAATGTCTGCAACGGAGGGAAAGCTAGCCTCCATTGAGCTCACAAATGAGTCCATTCAGGCCCTGACAATGGCCTAACGGTGAACGACATTTTGCCGCCTTAAACAAGCAAGCAGAAACTTTACAACTGGGCTTCCAAGGCATCACACGTGTCCTCCAAACTGTTCTCCAGCAGGGCGGTAGGAGTGATGTGGGCCTGGTCCAGGAGAGGGATGATGGTGAAAGGGGACATGGAAGTGGGGACGCCACTCAAAGCGCTCCCACGTCTCACCCGTTGCCCCTCTCTCAACCACTACCCGCAATGCTGCCTCCTCTCCAGGAGGCCGAGTCAGCCTCTGCACAGGTGCAGGTGGAGCAGTCTTTAGCGGGGCCCTCAGGGGTTCCAAACCCCAGAGGACATAGGCCGAAAGTGTCTGAGCAGTCAGGGCATGAACATGAGCAACTTGCCACTACCTCTGCTGCAGGCACTACGTAGAAGTAGTCGGAGGAGAAAAGCTAAGGATTTGTGATCACGAAGGGGATGCACAAGGGTGTCTGACAGACTGTCATGTTTTCCATTTATATTTGGTTTTTTGTTAAAGTCACATTAAATGTTATCATTCTCACCACTACTGCCACGTCTTGCCCATTCTTGATTGGATTTTGTGATAGGGCCCTTTCACGTGCTTCATCATGAACCGTGAAACTTGATGTCACCCAGGAGGTCACTTTACAATGGATGTATGGACTGTTGTGCAGGGGCGGGTGGGAGGGGGGAAACTGGTGTTGGTGCTGCTCTTTCCAGGTGGTGTGAGGCCTGGACTTTTCTGACTTTGTGATCTTATGAGAACCGTTCACATATGAGTGACTCCCTGACCTCACGAGCAGCCAGGTGAGCCGCTGCTCTGTCCATGGGTTCGTCCTCCTCCTCCTCCTCCTCCTCCTGCTCCTCCTCCTCCTCCTCCTCCTGCTCCTCCTGCTCCTCCTTCTCCTCCTCCTCCTGCTCCTCCAGCTCCTCCTCAATGTGGATGCCAGATGTGGATGGTGGATGAGGGCATGGGGCGTCATCAACCGGTATCCCTCCCTGTTGCACCATGTTGTGCAGGACACAACACACTACTGTAATGCGACCCACTCTGTCTGGTGCGTATTGAAACGCTCCCCCAGAACAATCAAGGCACCGAAATCGCATCTTTAGCAGTCCTATCGCATGTTCAATTACAGACCTGGTGGCGATGTGACTGTCGTTGTATCAACGCTGTTGCTCGCTGATGGGGTTCCTCAGAGGTGTCATGAGCCATGTGTGCAGAGGGTATCCTTTAGGCTGTTCAATGCGTGGAAGAGGCCTGGGATGTTGGATTCCCTCAGAATGAACGAATCGTGGCAGCTGCCAGGGTATCTGGCGCACACGTGAAGAAATCGTTTGCAGTGGTCACAAACGAGCTGAGTGTTGATGAAGTGATAACCCTTTCTGTTAATGAACAGTCCTGGCTCGTGTGGAGGTGCTCGGATTGCTATATGCATGCAATCGATTGCACCCTGTACACGTGGGAAGCCAGCCACAGAGTGGAATCCCACTGCCCTCTCCATCTGGCTGAGGTCGTCCATGGGGAAGTTGATGTATTGCGAGGCTCTGCAAAACAAACCGTTGGTGACCTGCCTTTTGCACTTGTGGGCAGACGACAGAGACCCCGGCGATGTCCCCGGTGGCATCCTGGAATGATCTGGAAGCGAAGAAGTTGAGGGCAGTGGTCACTTTAACTGCAATGGGTAATGAGATGCTGCCAGGCCCAGCCGGGAACAGCTTGGCATGAAGGAGGCTGCAGATGTCTGTGACCACCTGGCAACTCACTCTCAGCCTCTGTATGCACTGCTCCTCAGAGAGGTCCAAGAAGCTGAGCCTCAGTCTATAGACCCTCTGGCGAGGGTAGTGCCTCCTGCGACGTCGCTCCCTCTGTTGTTCCCCTCTCTGCTCCTGTGCAGGTGCCTGTGGGGCAGCACTGTGTTGTGGAGCCTCCACGTGGCGGAGGTGCACGCCGTGCCCGGTGAGGATGGTGATATTCCTCGTCCTCTGATGTACTGGTGAATGCAGCCATCTCGCCGCCCCCCCCACCCCCCCCATCAGTTTGAGGGGGTCCAAAAAGTTGGTAAATATGTGTAAACAGAACAATTATGAGTGTAAGGCAAGAATTTTCAGTCTAAACACAAAGATCTCGCAGCCAAAAGTTTGTCTGAGAGAACTAAGTGCCCTGCTGCAATAATTGGCCTTTTATCCCCATCTGTCAAACAGGGATTTAAATGTCCAAATGGCTACCGGCTGAAACACGACTCGTTTCCCACAGCGTGTTTTACACAGCACGGGAAACACGTTGACTCTGGGTTATGCACATTCTTCGGCGTGTTGGAGCCGGGATTTCTGCCCCCTCCTGGAAACGCGATTTTCTTTGCTCCCAAGTTTCTTTGCAACGCACCCACAGTTCCGTTTTAAAATGGAGCCCATAGAGTTTCTGGTACATCTGTCTAGTCCAATAAGGGGCATTTATTTCCTCTAGTCTTGCGGTAAAACAAAAAAGTTAATGATAATTTTTGTAACAGTTTGATTTTTAAAAGAGATTCTGATGATAAACTTGCCTTTTTAAATAATCTGCATAACAATAAGGATTTTATTTTCATATCTGAAGATGCTCTAGAATCATTGCACTTAACACCAACCTGCAATTAGTGTAATGGTTTGAATCAATATTATTAAACAATGAGTGGACTATCCATATAATTTCCTGCATTGACATTTGCAATGGTTTTTTTTTATTCGTTCACGGGATGTGGGCGTCGCTGGCAAGGCCAGCATTTATTGCCCATCCCTAATTGCCCTCGAGGTAGCGAGATTTTACAACTGAGTGGCTTGCTGGGCCATTTCAGAGGGCAATTAAGAATCAACCACATTGCTGTGGGTCTGGAGTCACATATAGGTCAGACCGGGTAAGGGCGGCAGGCTTCCTTCCCTAAAGGACATTAGTGAACCAGATGGGTTTTTACGATAGTTTCATGGCCATCATTACTGATACTAGTATTTTAATTCCAGATTTTTATTTAATTAATTGAATTTAATTAATTAATTGAATTTAAATTCACCAGCTGCTATGGCAGGATTTGAACTCATGACTCTGGATTTTAGTCCAGGCCTCTGGATTACTAGCCCAGTAACATAACCACTATGCTACCATACCCTTTTGATATAGCTTAATCAGTTGCCATTTATCTGTAACTAAAATCATTGCACTGCTACAGTTTATCCTTGCCAAAGCCACGTAGGGTTGATTTTTACAAGTTAGCATTCTTGGCGCAGAGCGTCACTCAACAGTTGGGCAGACCAGACAATTGGACGTGGTGGTCAGTGCACCCGATTCATGGCCCTTGTAATTTTTCAGTCATTAGAATAAATAAATAAACCCGATCTTCCCTTCTGTCGAGCAAGGCTCCAAGCTAGGAGTGCCAACTCATAAAATGGACCCTGTGACATGTTTCTCAATATACTTACAACATTTTCACATTCAACACAGCAATGACATAGCAGGACTAATTCCTCAACAAGCAATCTGCAAACACCACACTAGGCTGCAAACGCTCAATCAGGGAATCAGTCTAACATTTCTAAATCACTTTTCTTTCAACATTTAATATAAGATTGCCTGAAAAGGCTGAATTAAAGATAAATCCAGATAAATGTTTATTGCAATGCTCACTGACAAGGCATGTTAACACTAAATATATGGTATACCTTTTTGAAACAGGAAGTCTGCATCTAAATCAAATTCCCTAGATGCTGCTTCTCTGCAAAGCTCAAGACCTGTGCTCAGACAGGAAAGTGCTCCTTGCCATGATGATATACTCCCTCTATTTGCTGAACATGTTGCCAATTGTGCTGAAGCATATCCTTAAATGGGGGGGAAAAAGGGCAAAGTGTTAAACACTGTATATCAAGAATATGCTGCATCAGCTGAATAAGTAGTACTGGGAGCCAAAATGTTGAAAACATTGACATTTAGGATAATAGTAATTCAATTGTTTTAAGGATACAATTAAAAAAAAACTACAGCACAAATATCAGTCAGAAAAAAATACAATAATTCTTGACACTGTTTAGCCGTTTCCCTTTTGGTAAAGATCATTTTGTCCTTGTCAAGGTGAAGTATGAGGAATACAATTTTTGCTTCAATCTCATGTAAAATAATGGAATGAAGTATCAGGAGTAAACTTGAGAATTACCTACATAGTAATAACCTAGTAAAAAATAGTATGGATTCAGAAGGGGAAAATGCTGCCTGACCAAAATCCTCTAATTCATTGAAGAAATGACAACCCAGGTAGATTGTGGGAAGCTCTATGACATGGTGTACCTTGACTTCCAAAAGGCTTTTGATAAAGTTCCACAGAAAAGACTAACAATTTCATTTCAAGCTATTTCAGGATGGCCATCCTCATCCATAATTATCTTGTGATCTCCAATTCCCCCTCCCCTTCTTTTCTTTTTTGAAAATATGATTTGGCAAATTACATTTTCAGGCTTATGGTGCTTTATTATCATATAACATCATGTGATTATGAATGTTATAAAGTTAATGCAAACTACAGTATATACTTTATAAGTTTCACTTTTTGATAATTTCTTTTCTCCCTAATCACATTTGCTTCTTTATTTAGGAGAACAGAAATGTGGCATCTGTATTAACCTCAACTATCCATCCATAGACCAATCAGATGGGTATGGAAATTCACATTTCACACCATATAGATTGTTTCATTGCAATGACACTCAGAAACATGATGAAAAACTCAGCCCAATCAATGATCTCCTCAATGTTGTATCTGTCTCAGTGATACCTTCTGTAGCTCCATTACCACTTATATAATGGGGTAATTATTTGGGAAAGGTTTGGGGCAGAAGTTGGGGGAAATGGGTCAGAAGGGTTAGCCATACCTCCTTGCTACCATTTACATGAGGCAGATCGGGCTCCTGGCATGCCTCAAAGGGGACCAGAGATAATTCAAGTGGAGATTCTTTGTGGAGGATTTGAGGCGGTAACCTCTAAGAACCCATTTTACTCAAATGTCCCAAATCCCCACCCCCGCAAAATGGGTGGTAATTCGGAAGAAAATCTAGGCCCCTGTGTGACTGTTCATTATCCCTCCTTATCCCACTTGAATCTCCGCCACCTTCAGCGCTGTTGACCACTCCATTCTCCTCCAAGCAAATCTACCTGGCTGTGTCCTGGTTCCTTTCCTATATATATCCCAGTGCAGCTATTTCTCCTTAAGCAACTTCTCCTCCTGCACCTACATGGACACCAGTGGTATGCCCCAGAGATCCATGCTTGGTCCCCTCCCATTTATCATTTATACACTGCTCCTCGGTGCATTGCCCAAAAATAGAGGGTCAGCTTTCACAAATCTGGTGACAAACCAATGAGCAATTAAGGGATGAGACTCAGAAGAGGGAAGTTGAATGGACAGATCAGATCTAACTACTTCACACAGAGAGTGGTGACTGTTTGGAATGGACTGCACAGGGTGGTGATTGGTGCTAATAAAATCAACAATTTTTGCATAGAATTACATAGAATGTACAACACAGAAACAGGGCATTTGGCCCAACAAATCTATGCCGGTGTTTACTCTCCACACGAGCCTCCTCCCACCCTTCTTCATCTAACCTAAGCATAACCTTCAATTCCTTTCTCCTTCATGTGTTTATCTAGTTTCCCCATTAAATGAATCAATGTTATTCGCCTCAACTACCCGTCCTGGTCGCGAGTTCCACATTCTAACCACTCTCTGAGTAAAGAAGTTTTTCCTGAATTCTCTATTGGATTTATTAGTGACTATCTTATATTTATGGCCCCTTGTTTTGGTCTCCCCCACAAGTGGAAATATCTTCTCTACATCTACCCTATCGAACCCCGTCATCATTTTAAAGACCTCTATCAGGTCACCGCAGTCTTCTCTTTTCTAGAGAAAAGAGCTCCAGCCTGTTCAATCTTTCCTGATAGTTGCATCCTCTCAGTTCTGGTATCATCCTTGTAAATCTTGTGTACGCTTTCTCCAGTGCTTCTATATCCTTTTTGTAATATGGAGACCAGAATTGTGCACAGTACTCCCAAGTGTGGTCGAACCAAGGTTTTATACAAGTTCAACATAACTTCTCTGCTTTTGAATTCTATCCCTCTGGAGATGAACCCCAGTGCTTGGTTTGCTTTTTTATGGCCTTATTAACCTGCGTCGCTACTTTTAGCGATATGTGTATCTGTACCTCAAGATCCCTCTTGCTCCGTTACCCCATTTAGACTTTTATTTTCCAAGGAGTATGTGGCCTCCTTTTTCTTCCAACCAAAATGCACCATCTCACATCTATCTATATTGAAATTCATTTGCCAATTGCATGCCCATTCTGCAAGTTTATTAATGTCTTCTTGTATTGTCACAGTCCTCTTCAGTATTAACTATAACTCCCAATTTGGTAAATTTTGAAACTGTACTTTCGAGGGAATTAGGCACGCATTTAGTGAGAAAATTAATTGAGAGATAAAGGTGATGAACTATATTCACTTTGAACTCTGGGGACTGTCAGATGGACCAGAATGCTCATTTCTAGTCCTATGATCGATCTGGGGATGGAAAATACAATCTACCTCTTAATTATCACCAGCAACTCTAAGGCTATTGCCACACTGCCCAACTGTTTCATGTCTGATCTGTCCATTCACTTTCCCTCTTCTGAACTTAATCCCATAACCCCACTGTTGTTCTCTGGACCATGGTAAACACTTTTTCAGGGCACAACTTGTTGATACCCTAAATATTGTTGAATATCTTATTTCCACTGTTCCATCACTAAAGGTAGATCATTCAGCCACTATTCCTGATCATTGGAACTTTTTTCCCAAAACTAGTTTATGTTGATACATTCCCCCCTGCCATTTCCTTCAAAAGCCTCTTAAAAATCTCTCTCTTTGACCATGCTCCTCTCTCGCCAGCATCTACTCTTTCCTGTCTCCTGCTTAAAGCCCTCTGATCTCCCTTGTAAAGTATCCGGAGATGTTCTTCTACATGAGGGATGCTATATCAATGCAGCTATTGTTGTTAATAATCTGTTCATTCTAAGTGATATCAGAAATTAATCACATACTACTTTCACCTCCAGAGAGGATTTACAGCGTCAAGACAAAGTTTGTAATGCATTCTCTTACCTAGTCTTAGTTTAATTTTCGACATTATAATAATGTGTGGAAGATAGATATTTTTCAAAGGATCCGCCGGACGTGAGTAAATACTCCCATCAGCTTGATGCTGCGCAGTCTCCCCCAGTGAAACAAGCTACACGCAAAACACAAACACATTACCTTAGTACATCTTTTCAGCAACAGTTCTTCATTTTACTTATTTCCTATAACGGAAAAGTTACCAAATTAATATACTAATAATTTACATATGTATGGATAAATTAAAATAGATTACATAGAATTACAAAGAATTTACAGCACAGAAACAGGCCATTTGGCTCAACTGGGCTACACCAGTGTCTATGCTCCATATGAGCCTCCTTCCTCCCTACTTCATCTAACCCTATCAGCATATCCTTCTATTCCTTTCTCTCTCATACACTTATCTGGCTTCCCCTTAAATGTATCTATGCTATTCGCCTCAACTACTCCATGTGGTAGCGAGTTCCACATTCTCACTACACTCTAAGTAAAGGAGTTTCTCCTGAATTCCCTATTGGATTTATTAGTGACTATCTTATATTTATGACCCTTAGTTTTGGATTTCCCCCACAAGTGGAAACATTGTCACTATGTCTACGCTATCAAACCCTTTCATACTTTTAAAAGACCTGTGTCAGGTCACCCCTCAGCCTTCTCTTTTGTAAAGAAAAGAGCTCCAGCCTGGTCAGTCTCTCCTCATAGTTCTATCCTCTCAGTTCTGTAAAGCTTTTTTGCACTTTCTCCAATGTCTCTATATCCTTTTTATAATATGGGGACCAGAATGGAGCATAGATTAAAATATATTTATAAATTTAATGTATATGTTTATATTTTATCCTATATATTTTTGTCAATGCACTTCTAAGTTCAACTTTGCTATATTTCAAAAGAAGTTTCCTCTAGTTAGCAACATTTTCAAATGTTTTGGATAAATATTCTTATAGGAAGGAATTACTTTGAGTAATATTTAAAAATCATTCTTAATTTCAAGATATAAAGAAATCAGAATAAAACAGGACATTATTACAATTCTATAGAAAAGTTTGAATGAGATCCAAAATTCAGTGCTTATCAGTGCTTTAACTTTGTTTAGAAGTTTAAATCTCTTAAAAGAGATGAAATACGTACATCAATTAAAGAAATTATGTAAATGTGAATATAATTTACATAGAAAACACTTCCCAAATATTTGCTTTCTCTGCTAAGATCAGGTCTTATTTGTCATAGACAAAGGTGACCCTAAACCGGATCTGACCTTAAAGCTGCTCCAAAGCAGTAACAGTCTATTGATGTAACACGTTAGAGCATTAACATGTTTATCCTATCAGTTTTATTTTCTGCAACCGCCTACATGCTGTGCTGCTGATTTCAAGTGGGTCATGTTGGAGGTATTTACCCTCAAGGGAAGAAGGAAAATCAGAGGGCAAGTCCACCTGCATCACTCTCATGCAACTCTAAGCAGGTGGCTCATACTTGCAATGATAGCGGCCTGGGAACAAAAACAAAGCAACCAGCCTCCTCTGATCCTCCTTTAGAGACTGCAAATACAGAGGCATACACAAAGGAATACCCACAGCTCGTGGCAGATCAGCATAGTGATGCTGTTTCCTGGACATCAAGCACAGATTAGAGATGTGGTACAGCTCCAAGAAGCTGTCAGAAATGCACCAAGAAATTTCCCTACCTTCTTTTGTTGAAAACTTCAATTTGTCAGAGAAATGTGACTTTCAAACAGATACACCAAAAACAGCAATGTACCTTTAACAGCAAGGACCCAACTGAGGTTGCAAAGGGATATAGACAGGCTAAGTAAGTGGGCGAGAAGGTGGCAGATGGAGTATAATGTAGGGAAATGTGAAATTATCCACTTTGGTAGGAAGAATACGAAAGCAGAATATTTTTTAAAAGGTGAGACTAAGAAATATTGGTGTTCAGAGGGATTTGGGTGTCCTTGTACATGAATCACAAAAAGTTAACATGCAGGTACACCAAGCAATTAGGAAGGCAAATGGTATGTTAGCCTTTATTGCAATGGGGTTGGAGTATGAGAGTAAGGAAGTCTTGTTGCAATTATATAGGGCTCTGGTGAGACCAAACCTGGAGTACTGTGTACAGTTTTGGTCTCCTTACCTAAGGAAGGATATACTTACCTTAAAGGGGGTGCAATGAAGGTTCACTAGATTCATTCCTGGGATGAGAGGGTTGTCCTATGAGGAGAGATTGAGTAGAATGGGCCCATATTATCTGGAGTTTAGAAGAATGAGAGGTGATCTCATTGAAACGTATAAAATTCTTAGAGGGCTTAACAGGGTAGATGCTGAGAGGTTGTTTCCCCTGGCTGCAGAGTCTAGAACTAGAGGTCATAGTCTCACGATAAGGGGTGGGCCATTTAGGGCCAAGATCATAGAATGGTTACAGCACAGAAGGCCATTCTGCCCATCGAGCCCATGTTGGCTCTTTGTAAGAGCAATCCAGTTAGTCCCATTCCCCCAGTCTTTCCCCGTAGCCCTGTAAATTTTTTCCCTTCAAGTATTTATCCAATTCCTTTTTGAAAGCTGCGCTTGAATCTACTTCCACCACCCTTTCAGGCAGCACATTCCAGATCATAAATACTCGCTGTGTAAAAAAGTTTTTCCTCGTGTCACCTTTGGTTCTTTTGCCAATCACCTTAAACCTGTGTCCTCTGGTTCTCGACCCTTCCGCCAATGGGAATGAACAGTTTCTCTTTATTTACATTATCTAAACCCTTCATGATTTTGAACACTTCTGTCAAATCTCCTCTTAACCTTTGCTGCTGTAAGGAGGACAACCCCAGCTTCTCCAGTCTATTCACATAACTGAAGTCCCTCATCCCTGGAATCATTCTAGTAAATCTTTTCTGCATCCTCTCTAAGGCCTTCACATCCTTCCTAAAGTGCGGTGCCCAGAATTGGACACAATACTCCAGTTGTGGCTGAACCAGTGTATTATAAAGGTTCACCATAACTTCCTTGCTTTCATACTCAATGCCTCTATTTATAAAGCCCAGGATCTATGCTTTTTTAACCATTTTATCAACCTCTCCTACCAGCTTCAAAAATGTGTGCACATATACCCCCAGGTCTCTCTGTTCCTGCACCCCCTTTAGAATTGTACCATTTAGTTTATATTGCCTCTCCTCATTCTTCCTGCCAAAATATATCACTTCACACTTCTCTGTGTTAAATTTCATCTGCCATGTGTCCGCCCATTCCACCTGCCTGTCTATATCCTCTTGTAGTCTATTACTATTCTCCTTATTGTTTACTATACTTCCAAATTTTGTGTCATCTGCAAATTTTGAAGTTGTGCCCCATACACCCAAGTCCAATCATTAATATATATCAAAAAAAGCAGTGGTCCTGGTACCGACCCCTGGGGAACACCACTGTATACTTCCCTCCTATCCGAAAAACAACCATTCACCACTACTCTCTGTTTCCTGTCATTTAGCCAATTTCATATCCATGCTGCCACTGCCCCTTTTATTCCATGGGCTTCAACTTTGATGACAAGCCTATTATGTGGCACTTTATCAAACACCTTTTGAAAGTCAATATACATAACACCAACCTCATTGCTCTCATCTACCCTCTCTGTTACCTCATCAAAAAACTCAATCAAGTTAGTTAAACACGATTTACCTTTAACAAATCCGTGCTGGCTTTCCTTTATTAATCCACACGTGTCCAAGTGACTATTAATTTTGTCCTGGATTATCGTTTCTAAAAGCTTCCCCATCACTGAGGTTAAACTGACTGGCCTGTAGTTGCCGGGTTTATCCTTATACCCTTTTTTGAACAAGGGTGTAACATTTGCAATTCTCCAGTCCTCTGGCACCACCCACCATATCTAAGGAGGATTGGAAGATTATGGCCAGCACCTCTGCAATTTCCACCCTTACTTCCTGCAGCAACCTAGGATGCATCCCATCCGAACCGGGTGACTTATCTACTTTAAGTACAGCCAGCCTTTCTAGTATCTCCTCTTGATCAATTTTTAACCCATCCAGTATCTCAACTCTCTCCTCTTTTACTGTGTCTATGGCAGCATCTTCTTCCTTGGTAAAGACAGATGCAAAGTACTCAGTTAGTAACTCAGCCACACCCTCTGCCTCCACGCGTAGATCTCCTTTTTGGGCCCTAATCAGCCCCATCCCTCCTCTTACTACCCGCTTACTATTTATATGCCTCTGGAAGACTTTTGGATTCCCTTTTATGTTAGCTGTCAGTCTATCCTCATAATCTCTCCTTACCCCTCTTATTTCCTTTTTCAATTCTCCTCTGTATTTTCTATACTCAGCCTGATTCTCACTTGTATTATCAACCTGACAACTGTCATATGCTCCTTTTCCTGCTTTATCTTACTCTCTATCTCTTTCACCATCCAGGGAACTCTGGTTTTGGTTGCCCTACCTTTCCCCCTTGTGGGAATATATCTGGACTGTACCTGAACCATTTCCTCTTCAAAGACCATCCATTATTTGATTACAGTTTTACCTGCCAATCTTTGATTCCAATTTACCAGGGCCAGATCTGTTCTCAACCCACTGAAATTGGCCTTCCTCCAATTAAGTATTTTTACTCTAGATTGCTCCTTGTCCTTTTCCATTACTAATCTAAACCTTATGATACTATGATCACTGTTCCCTAAATGTTCCCCCACTGACACTTGCTCCACTTGACCCACTCCATTCCCCAGAACTAGATCCAGCAATGCCTCCTTTCTCGTGAGGAAAAATTTCTTCACTCAGAAGGTTGTGAATCTTTGGAATTGTCTATCCCAGAGGACTGTGAATGCTCAGTCATTGAGTATATTCAAGGCTGAGATCGATAGATTTTTGGAATCTAAGGGAATCAAGGGATATGGGATAGGGCGGGAAAATGGAGTTGAAGCTGAAGATCAGCCATGATCTTATTGAATGACGGAGCAGGCGCGAGGGGCCATATGGCCCAATCCTGCTCCTATTTCTTATGTTCATATGTTCTTAATCCCTACACTGGCGTTAAACAGTTCATAGAACTTGTCTGCTCTGGAGAATCATTACCTGTACATTTATAGATGTATGAATACTGCCTATGTTTTAAATTCCATATACAAGGCACAGGCCCCTGCTAATTTTGCTCCTGAAACCTGCTGCTAGAACACTTATTAAAGGATGACTCTTCCTCTGGTTTGGCCTCCCTCCCTACTTAGCACCTCCTACAGCGACATTGCTGAGCTTTTGAGTTTAACACTGTGTGGACTATGAGCAGGAGTAATGTCCGACCGCACTACGACAACATGATTTGGTGCACAACAGGCAACAGCTGCCATAGGTCAGTTCTGCGCAATAAATAACAAAGACAAAGAAGCATTAAAAAAATGAGTACCTGGTCAAGAATCAATTTCTGAGCAGAAAGATACATATCTATCTTCGCCTGCATGACAGCACTTTTTGCGTCGCACAGTGTTTCTGACATTCTTAAATCAGCCAACTGAAGAATAGATTGGGCAAGTATCAGCTTGGCCCTGGGCGAAATAAACTGTCTTCCAGTCAGTAGGTCTATTATATCCTGTTTATGGAGTAAAGCATAGAAAACGTAATTACCTTTAAGAAGCACAAAATTATACTAAAATGTAAAACTGGTCAGAACAAAAAAATAGAAATGTCAGTGTTCCTGCTTGGGCAATAAGTGAAGGCACTTTCCACATTGGGCTATATTTCACCAGTTAGCACTCCCAGTGCAAATAATGGAGATTGGACACACATTGGAAATTCTGGCGCCGAGGTCAGAGTGTCTAATTTGTAGCCCATACAATTTTTCATCTATTAAAATGAATGGGTGTAGAATCCTGAACTTGAAGAATTTACCTCTATAACAATATGGATTAGTCTATGGGGTGATTTCTTGACATCCGATACCCACACGCAGTACTATCTGACATAGATGGTGTTTGTCAGAAACTTTTAAAATGGCAGGGAAGCATTTTGAAATTGACCTCTGGAAGTACATTAATCTCTAGAATGAGATATTTGATCACTCCAGCCACCATTTAAGAGTGGCAGGCAATGAATGGTTGTCTAGCAGATAAACCACGAGTCATGTTCGGTTGCTCCAAAGGTCTGGAAGGTTTGGGCCTGAGGTAGGTTGGGGGCTGAATTGATACAGGCAACCCATATTGTGGCCTACATCTGTTGGATTTTGATTGATAGCCTAAGTGAGAGCTATAGGCACTTCTGAAGTAGTTGTCTTGGGAACGTTTTAGTATCCTGAATTGTAGGGAGTACTGAAAGCTTGTAAGTACAGAAAAGAAAGAGCGAATTCAAAATCTTTGCTTATATTTTATTTAGGGAGTAAAATATAACAACTTTTGGGAGGTGCATTAAAAGAGCAGGTAAAAAGAGATAACCAGTGTTTGTGCCGTTATTACAAGTTTTCTGCTCATTCTTTAAAAAGTTTGCCAATGGTCAAGAAAATTTTAGAAAAAAGTGAACAATTGCTTGTTAATCGTGGAATCTTACAGCACAGGAGGAGGCCATTTGGCCCATCGGGCCGATACCGGCTCTTTGAAAGAGCTATCCAATTAGTCCCACTTCCCTGCCCTTCCCCATAGCCCTGCAAAATTTTCCCTTTCAAGTAGTTATCCAATTCCCTTTTGAAAGTTATTTTTGAATCTGCTTCCACCACCCTTTCAGGCAGTGCATTCCAGTTCATTACAACTCACTGCCTAAAAAAATTCTCCTCATCTCCCTTCTGGTTCTTTTGCCAATTATGTTAAATACTGGTTGCTGACATTTCTGTCAGTGGAAACAGTTTCTCCCTATTTACTCTATCCAAACCCTTCATAATTTTGAACACCTCCATTAAATCTCCCCTTAGCCTTCTCTGCTCTCAGGAGGACAATCCCAGCTTCTCCAGTCTCTCCACATAAATGAAGTCCCTCATCCCTGGTACCATTCTAGTAAATCTCCTCTGCATCCTCTCCAAGGCCATGACATCCTTCCTACAGTGTGGTGCCCAAAATTGGATACATTACTCCAGCTGAGGCCTTTCCAGTGATTTATAAAGGTTCAGCATATCTTCCTTGTTTTTGTACTCTTATGCCTCTTTTTATAAAGCCAAGGACTCAATAGGCTTTGTTAACAGCCTTATCAATGTAATGCCTACTATGCCCTTGTTAATGATTTTTCAGGGAATGGTGTGATAGTTTCCCACTGGAACAGATGAAAAATTCAGGGAACACTCACAGAATGAATATTCAGGTGCCCAGAATGGATCCAGACGCTGTGGTCCACAACACTCTGGGGTAGATCTTGACTATGTGCGCTGGTGTACATAGAATTACAGAGAATTTACAGCACAGAAGCAGGCCTTTCAGCCCAATGCCGGTGTTCATGCTCCACACGAGACTCGACCCACTCTATTTGCTTCATCTCACACTATTTACATATCCTTCTATTCCTTTAACCCTCAAGTGCTTATCTAGTTTCCCCTTAAATGAATCTATGCTATTCACCTCAACTACTCCACATGGTAGTGCATTCAACACTCTCTGAGTAAAGAGGTTTCTCCTGAATTCCTTATTAGATTCATTAGCGACGATTTTATATTTATGGCCCATAGTTTTGGTCTCCCCCACAAGTGGAAAAATATTCTCTACGTCTACCCTATCGAACCCCTTCATCATTTTAAAGACCTCTATCAGGTCACTTCAGTCTTCTCTTTTCAAGAGAAAAGAGCTGCAGCCTGGTCAATCTTTCCCAATAGTTGCACCCTCTCAGTTCTGGTATCATCCTTGTAAATCTTGTGTGTGCTTTCTCCAGTGCTTCGATAGCCTTTTTGTAATATGAAGGCCAGAATTGTGCACAATACTCCAAGTGTGGTCTAATCAAGGTTCTGTACAAGTTTAACATAACTTCTCTACTTTTCAATTCAATTCCTCCAGAAATGAATCCTAATGGTTTGTTTGCTTTTTTATGGCCGTATTAACCTGTGTTGCTACTTTTAGTGATTCGTGTATCTGTACCCCTGGTTCCCTTTGCTCCTCTACCCCATTTAGACTCTTAGGGCGCTAAATTGTGCCATGTTGCGCCCGTTGTTTTGGCGCTACACGGTCCCTTCGACATCCAAGATGGCGTCTTGGACGCGCACACACATTTCCTGCGTGACGTGAGCCAGACGCCATCTTGGTATAGGAGTCCCCGAACGCTGGAAGCATGTAAAGTAGGGAGAAAATGGCTGCAATCAGTGTGCAATGCTGATTTAAAGCGATACACACAATTTTGGACCTTAACGCTCAACTCAACGCACAGTCTTATCCCCGACCATCTAAACGTTTCTTACAGTGCCTGAAGGACCCCCCCACCGGCGCTATTTAAAGGGTCATGCAGGTGTTGCAGGTTAGTTGCTGGATTATTGCTTCTGGCTGCTGGAGGAGTAGGAAGTGTTTTTTGAAGCTCCCTATTCTTATTCAGATTTCCTAGACTACTTTTGAGAGTGCTTTGGCAGGTATTGCCCTACCGGTCGGGAAACTAAAACCATGGTGGAACAACATTCCTGCCAACCACGGGCAGTCCGCTAGGGCTCCCGTTGGGCATTGAGCATGACTGGGAGCATGCAGAGAGGCCACGCCCAGCAGGTCAAGCTGCAAGGAGCCGGAGGACGAGGAGGCGCAGGGCACTGAACAGGAGTCCCTACCCAATGACGGCCTTCAGGGATCTATTCTCTTACCTCAACATGACCAAGGCGGATTGCATCCGATGCCTGAGGTTCACCAAGGAAGCCGTGACCGAGATCTGTCAACTGGTGAGGCCACAACTGTAACCTCAGAGCAGGGCGAGGACAGCACTGCCTGTGGCTGTGAAGGTCACCATGGCTCAGGAGCATTGCAGGCCTCTGCTGGTGACATGTGCAACATCTCGCAGTATGCAGTGCACTGCTGCATAAAGGAAGTCACAGAAACACTGTACCACATGAGGAACAGGTTCATCACCTTTCCTCTCGACAGAGGCAATCAGAACAAGCGAGCACGGGGGTTCGCCCGCATTGTTGACTTCCCCATGGTGCAGGGTGCCATTGACTGCATGCATATTGCCCTGCGTGCCCCGCACATCAACTCGGCCGTCTTCATCAACCGAAAGGGCTTCCACTCCCTCAACGTGCAGCTGGTGTGCGACCACATGCATCACATCTTGGAGGTCGATGCCCGCTACCTTGGGAGTAGTCACGACGCCTTTGTCATGCGGCAGTCCAACGTGCCAGCTATCTTTCATCCGACTCGACAAGTCAAAGGCTGGCTAGTGGGTGACAAGGGCCATCCCCTCATGACGTGGCTCATAACACCGGTCAGGAATCCATGCACACGTGCACAGCAGGCCTATAATGAGAGCCACGCTGCCACATGCAACATCGTTGAGCACACCATCGGCCTCCTCAAACAACACTTCTGCTGCCTAGACCGGGTGTGGAGGAGCCCTGCAGTACTCCCCTCAGCGCGTGGGCAGACTCGTGGTGGTCTGCTGCATGCTGCACAACCTCGCCATCATAAAGGACCAGCCTTTGCCACCAATGACTGCAGAAGATCCTGAACCAGAAGTGGAGGAGGAGGAGGCTGAAGAGGAAGAGGCGGAGGTGCAGGAGAAGGAAGAGGCTGAGAAGGAGCAGGAGGAGGGGGAGGAGCCAGAAGAGGAAGTGGAGGAGGACGCAAGGGTGCAGCAGGAACCACACGCCTTGTCTGCAAGGGCTCTGATTGCTCGCCTGATCTGTGCCCAGTATCAATAATTGGAACTACATCCCCCAAATCACCAACAGTCCTACATTCCCCACCTCTCTCCTCCCACAAGACAATCAAATCGCCCTCCATCACATTACACATTGGTGTCCCTCTCAACTCTTTGCATGAATAAAAACCACCACCAAATGCAAAATCAAACTCTCATTTATGAATTAATAAATGAAAATATGTAAACATAACAGAACTATTCTCCCTTGTGTATTCCCTTAGTGCCTGTTGTCCGTGTGCCTTTACCTATCCTAGTGCTCCTCCGAGGTGCTTCCCCAGTGGCTGGAGCATGGGTGGTGGAAGGCTGGTGGCTTTCAATGGAGGAACGTCCAGATGGCCTTGGAGGACGACCTTGAGCAGCTCTGGGCCGGGAGGGCCCGGCTTCAGACTGCACCATCTCAGCATGGGCTGCAGCAGGCTGGCCTGGCTGGCCGACAGGCAACAACAGGGGCACTGGCGGAGTGGCAGGGGTGGGAGCAGGAATGCTGTCATCCTGAGAGAGGACAGCAGGTCCGACTGCCATGGCGCCACTGCCACTCTCCCAGGGCGGCGCCTCAGCACTCCTGGTGATCGGCTGGAGAACGGATTGCTGGAGTCCTGTGATGCCCTGGAAGCCCCGTTCCACAGTGGTCCCCAGAGCCATGATAGCAGCAATCTGAGCTTCCAATGCAGCAGTCTGAAATGCAAATGCAGCAGTCAGACCTTGGATGGCAGATGTTTGTGCTGCAATGGATGCTGTGACATCAGTCATCAGACGCTGCATCATGGTGGGTTCCACATGTGCGTTAATGGAGGTGACCACCCGTTCCATGTTGGAAAGGATGGGCTCCAAGCTCTGTGCAAAGCCCTGCGCCAAGTTGGAGCTGGACTCCTCCATGCCCTTCTCATTATGCGCAGGCTTTCTGACAGGCTTTCCAGTGCCCCAAGCATTTGTTGGTGTACGCCCATCAGCCGTCTTCCGTAGCATGGCCCATCGAAGTCCTCATCTGACTCCTCTGCAGCAGAACTAGTGAGCGACCTCGCCCTCCGGCGAGTTGGCTCCTGTGGTATCCGTTCTCTCCGCCCCGGCTCTTGTGCACTTGTGCTCGGTGTCTCACCACGTGCAGATCCCTCCTCTAACCTAACATCTAAAGGATGTGCAGTGTCAGTTTCTGAGCTGGTGGATCAAGTGTCAGATCGAGTGATGCTGTGCCTTAGTGTCCTCCTCCTCCTCCTCAGGTGCCGCCACGTGTTCTTGGGTATCTGCAATGACAAAGGGAAACAGGTTGAGTTATGGAGTGGGGAGAGGAGCAAGTAAGAGGTGCATGCTGACAGCATGTGCAGCACATGAGTTAGAAAAGATTATGGGAGGAGGGAGATGTGGAAAAGGAGAAGAATCATTAGATATGCAGAGACCTCCCTTGACCGGGACCTCCAGCATGGCACATTTAACGGCTGCAGCGACGTGCCCATCCAGCCTCAGGTCCCTCCTGCAAGACAGAGGACAGTGTGTCAGTGAGTGTCCTGCAAGGTGTGTGGGTGATGTGACTGTCATCGTCGAATAGCTGCCAGTTTGTGTGACTTGAGTGGTGGTTGTGTGGCCTGCAAGTGTGGTATTATGTGCGTGTGAGATGCAGCATTGCGTATGGGTTGCAGTGTTTGTTGGTGGGTGGGTGGGTGATGGGAGGTGTCGTGCATGGAGTATTGGTGCGGTTGGTAGGATGTGCCACTTGACACTTGCATTCACTCACCTTGACCACTCGTGTCAAGTCATTAAATTTCTTGCGGCACTGCGCCCACGTGTGCGCTGCAATGCTCCTCGCATTCACCTCCTGTGCCACGGCCTGCCAAGGTATCTTGGTGCCCGCTCTCTTGCTGGTGCAGCTACTCGTGATGCCATTCTCCCTTTTCCTCCTTGGCTGTGTATCTGCCATTAGAAATGTGCCTGCACCTTTAAGTAGTGCAGGCAGCTGATGACATGCGCTGGCCACGCCCCATTTTCAACTTCCTCATTCTCTGTGCAGCCTCTCAGCAGCGAGGGCTGCGCTTGCTGCACGGAGATTTCAGGGTAAGTAGCAGACAGCACGAATTTCATGTGCTGCCTGCGGAGGGTCTGTTCGGCGCGGGGTGGTAGCGCATCGCTCAGAACGGACCCTTATCCAATTCTTCCCCCTTATTTTCCAAGGAGTATGTAGCCCCCTTATTCTTCCAACCAAATGCACCACCTTACGTTTACCTATATTGAAATTCATTTGCCAATTACACGCCCATTCTGCAAGTTTATTAATGTGTCTTGGATTTTGTCACAGTCATAGTATTATAGCAGGTACAGCACATGAGGAGGCCATTCAGCCCATCATGCTTGTGCCGGCTCTTTGAAAGAGCTATCCAATTAGTCCCATTCCCCTGCTCTTTCCCCATCGCCCTGTAAATTTTTCCCTTCAAGTAACTTTTGAAAGTTACGATTGAATCTGCTTCCACCACCCTTTCAGACAATGCATTCCAGATCATTACAACTCGCTGCGTAAAGAAATGTTTCCTCGTGTCGCCTCTGGCTCTTTTGCCGATCACCTTAAACTGTGTCCTCTGGTTACCAACCCTTCTGCCACTGGAAACTGTTTCTCCTTATTCACTCTATCAAAACCATTCATGATTTTGAACACCTCTATCACATCTCCCCTTAACCTTCTCCGTTCTAAGGAGAACAACCCCAGCTCCTCCAATCTCTCCACATAACTGAAGTCCCTCATCCCTGGGACAATTCTGGTAAATCTCTTCCGCACCCTCTCTAAGGCCTTGACATCCTTCCTAAGGTGCCGTGCCCAGAATTGAACACAATACTCCAGCTGGGGTCTAACCAGTGTTTAATAAAGGTTTAGCAAAACTTCCTTGCTTTTGTACTCTATGCCTCTATTAATAAAGCCCAAGATCCCATAATGCTTTTTTAACAGCCCTTTCAACTTGTCTAGCCACCTTCAAAGATTTGTGTATGTGCATCCCCAGGTCTCTCTGTTCCTGCACCCCCTTTAAAATTGTACCATTTAGTTTATATTGGCTCTCCTCATTCTTCCTACCAAAATGTATCACTACACACTTTTCTGCGTTAAATTTCATCTGGCATGTTTCTACCCATTTCACCAGTCTGTCTATATCCTCCTGATGTCTGTTACTATCCTCCACATTGTTTACTACGTTTCCGAGTTTTGTGTCATCTGCAAACTTTGAAATTATACCATCTATACCCAAGACCAGGTCATTAATATATATCAAAAAGAGCAGTGGTCCTAGTACCGACCCCTGGGGAACACCACTGTATACTTCCCTCCAGTCTGAAAAACAACCATTCACCACTACTTACTGCTTTCTGTCTCTTAGTCAATTTCCTATCCACATTGCCACTGTCCCTTTAATCTCATGGGCTTTAATTTTGCTAACAAGTTTATTATGTGGTACTTTATCAACTACCTTTTGAAAGTCCATGTACACAACATCAACCACACTACCCTCATCAACCCTCTCCATTATTCATCAAAGAACTCAATCAAGTTAGTCAAACATGATTTTCCTTTAACAAATCCATGCTAACATTGGCCCATACTTTTCCAAGTGCCAATGAAATTTTTCCCAGATTATTGTCCTCCTCAGTATTAACTATAACCCTCAATTTGGTGTCGTCCTCAAATTTTGAAATTGTACTTGCAAGGGAACTACTAGGAGGGAATTAGGCATGTATTTAGTGAGAAAATTAATTGAGAGATAAAGGTGATGAACTATATTCACTTTGAACTCTGGGGTCTGCGAGATGGACCAGAATGCTCATTTCTAGTTCTGTGCATTCCTAGGATCAATCTGGAGATGGAAAAATGCAATTTTGGCATCCTAAGAAAATTTTGATATTATACTTCTGATTCCTGAGTACAAACCATTTATCAGGACACAGATTTTGCAGCGTAGGTATATAGGCCATCAGTGGACCTTCACTGCCAGTATGATCTGCCTCTGGATTTTGCCAAAACATGTGACTAACATAATCCAAAAGTGTCTAACTTTTCTGCACGTTTGTAGGGTTCTTTTGTGTCCTTGCGATTTTGTTTTGTTTTATTTCTCTCATTTTCTTGTCATTTGTTGTTATATCACATGGCACTGGGATGAGCTGAGGCGCATTCAATGCTGGATTGACATCATCAGGACGAAGAACTGGAACGGAGCCAGGCACATTCTCAGACCCAAAAAGAACTGGGACGGTTAAGGTGTAATAGGAATCATCAAACATAAATTTTGGGGCAGAGACCCTCAGACATAAAAAGCACTGCCACAAACTTCATCTTCGGAAATCTCAGACGGGATCCCTTACTTTCTCTAGTCAGAAAGGCTCCAATGAAAATCAAATAAATTTTTAAAAATCTTTTCTTCAGCCTATTTGGGCCTCAGGAGACCTTCAAACAGAGTGGCAAGTGCTGCTCCACCTTAGAGGGGCGTTTCGGGTTGTGTCGGGGCAGGCAGCACTGATATGCCATTGCCGGTGCTGGCGGACCACCAGGGATATGCAAATGGCCCCACCCCCAGGCAAGGGGTTTATTTTTATTTTATACGCTCACCTGATTGAAGGAGGAAAATGGTGGCCAATAGCAATGTGAAGAAATTACTGTTTTTTTGGCTTTGTGGTACTCACTAATCCATTAATGATACCTTTGAGCAGGCAATCGAGAGATCCGGTTGTCTAGTTTTCTGCTGACTACTTGTTTCTCTTTGGTACTTTTGCTACTTTTGATTGTAACACATTTGTGCTTTGAAAGGTGTCAGCCTTGGCTCAGTGGTAGCACTCGCCTCTGAGTCAGAAGGTCGTGGGTTCAAGACACATTCCAGAGATTTGAGCACACAATCCAGGCTGACAGTTTAGTGCAGTTCTGAGGGAGTGCTGCTCTGTCGGAGGTGCTGTCTTTCAGATGAGCCGTTAAGCAGAGCCTGCCCCTAAAAGATCCCATGACATAATTCGAAGAAGAGCAGGGGAGTTCTCCCTGGCCAATATTTATCCTGAACCAACATCGCTAAAACAGATTATCTGGACATTATCTCATTCCCCACATCCCGACACAGTGCTTCATTGGCTGTGAAGAAAACAAGGAATGGAAGTATGGTGTTCATCCTACTGACTTAACTACCATCATCTCAAATGGGTATTTGTTTATTATTGACAACTTTATAAGCTCAAGCAAGCAGGAAATAAAAATCACAAAATCCCTTATCTAAAATTTGGATGACATCCTCACCTGCAAAAGTATTTTGATGCAATCCTTAATACGTCCCAGTCGGAAATCAAGCAGAACAGCCTGCAGCATAAACTCAGTTTGTGTCTCGACATCACCATAGATCTTTGCTTCTTTTATCCCTTCTTCACAGAGCCCAGAGGTGTCCAGAAAGCCTTCTTCCTCTTATTTATTCAACAAGACAAAAACTTATTTTTTTCTTTTTTTATTCCCCATTTCCACTTTTCTTCCCCAACTCACATCTCAAAGTGTGCAACAACCGGCACTGATAACAAAACCTGTGACTCACAAGGTTAAAGGCTATTGCTGTGCAATGTTAACGGGTTTTAAAGATTTTCAAAAACTACACACAATCGTTAATAAAATGAAATGTGAGGGAAGTAGGAAAAAATCACAACAATCCCTTACTACTGATAATTGACTTGTTGGTATAAAGTTGGTCAGGAGTTGTGGGAAAGTTAGAGGTAGCAATACCCTCTTTACTGCTCGTTAAAACTACTTTTAACTTGTTGAAAACAAAAACAAAAATAAAAGTTTAATACTGGTAGTCTTGGACCTCCGACTGTTGTTTGGTCTTAATGCCTCTTTAATTATGGATAATTTATTTTAAGAATTCCAGTTATCCCGGATAATAAACCCTTTAAAAGCAATGTAAGTGTTGTTTTTGGATTTTGGGCAGCAGACTGGTTTGTTTCTCCTGTGGAGAGACCAGTGGGTGAGCATTCCTCACAGTCCAAATCTCACCCATGGAGCTGAGCCACCAAGACTGGGTTGCTTATTGTAGGGAGTGAGAGGGTTAGTACAGGTAAAGCTGATCCAGGTGGTCCTCAAGCCACTACTGGCAGCGAATGAGGGAGCAGCATTGCTGGAAAGCCCAGGGGTAGGCCACCTCACCTCTTGGGAAAACCAAGACCAGGGGGAATAATTTTAAAATGAAGGGACTGAAAATTAAAAATGTATGGCTCCCAACAAAAGAATGCATTAATTAAATCATGGCCTTCAAAAGGGAACGGGATAAGTACTTGAAAGAAAAAAATTTGCAGAGCTATGGGGAAAGGGCGGGGGAGTGGGTGGGACTAGCTGGATTGCTCTTGCAGAGAGCCGGCACGGACTCGATGGGCCGAATGGCCTCCTTCCATGCTGTAACCTTTCTATGAGTTCACCCTCCCTTTTAGATTTTTAGATCATTCCTCTCCCCTGCAATTTTCTTCCCTCTGCTCTTAAAAGGACTGACGGTTCTGGTCCCATTTCATAAAGGTAGCTGCCTTTCGGTGCCACAATCATGTAGTAATGTATCTCCTCCATCCTAGGTATGAGGGTCAATGGGCTACTCAACTGTGGGGGCATCACAGCTGAGCTGATTCTGTCCTCTCCTGATATCCGCATATGTGGCCTTTCAGGCAAGAGTCACTCGATAGTGATCAGATGCAGAATCTCTGGTGGCCTCTTTTCCCAAGCCTAAGGATACTGAGGCAAATTGTAGGAAGTCTACCGCCAGCCAAGCTGAGATCAACGGGTGCTCCATTCCACTCTGCTCACTAACTCGAATTTTAAACAGTGGCAGTGGGCAGAATTGGTCGGTCATTGACTGTAAGACCAGCTGATTACCGTATCAACCCAGCACCTTTCTGCCCAGTCAGGCAGGCAGAGGCAGGCACAGCAGTGCCACTTTAAGCACACTCCTGATTAAAACTGAAGTGCCAGTGAGTGGGAAACTGATGGGAAGCCTTTGGTAGCAGTAGGTGGGTGTGCAGCCATTAGAGACACCAAAGGCCTTCTGTAAATCTGGAGTTTCATGCTCTGTAGGTCTGGATCCTACCATAGCACAGTGAGTCCTGAAGTTGAATTTACTGTGTGTCTAACATAGCAGTTGAATAGTATAGTAACTGTTTGTAAATGTGATGTGTCTTTTGCACACTTCCTGGCTAGAAACAATAACATTACAATGTAAACTCTGAAGTAATATATTGACCTGGTCTAAAAAGACGAGAAACATGCTTAGATAAAATAAGCAAGAAAGATGGTTAAGATATCAAGAAACTGGGTATGTGGAAATTGAAAGCAAACATTGTAATACCTTTCTTTAATCCCACGCCATATATCTGAGCAGTCAGGGCAGTCACCAAAGCCAACCGACATTTCAGCCAAAGTCCCATATGCAAGCGTCCACGGGCTTCCACATTGTAAGGTTCCTGTTGTAAGTTTTTTGTAACCTTGTCTTCAATTGGCTGGGGGGAAATATTTTTCCATTACAATTTCATCGTGAAAAAGCATTTTCAGTTTACATTGAATTAAAGGGAATTAGGGGTTACGGGGAGCGGGCAGGAAATTGGACATGAATTTAGATTTGAGGTTAGGATCAGATCAGCCATGATCTTATTGAATGGCGGAGCAGGCTCGAGGGGCCGATTGGCCTACTCCTGCTCCTATTTCTTATGGTCTTATGTTCTTATGTAAAGCAACGGATTTATTGTCCACTAACCTCAGGTCAGGTAAAGGTCACACTGAAGTTGCTCTGAACTTATATATATCCCAATCTAAATCAGCAAAAGCTTAAAAAACACCAGCCTCAAAAAAAAAGTTGACAAGTCTGAAACGGCTTTGAATATAGAATCATAGAATCTTACAGCAGAGGAGCCCATTCGGCCTGTCGTGCCTGTCCAAGTTAGTCCCACACCCCAGCTTTTTCCCCATAAACCTGCAAATTAGTCCTCTTCATACACATGTCCAATTGACTTTTGATATTTCCTGTGGCATCTGCTTCCACCACCCTTTCAGGTAGCGCATTTAACGACCCTCTGTGTGAAAACATTTCTGCTCATTTCTCCTCTAGTTCCTTTCCAAATTATTTTAAATCCGTGATCTCTGGTTACTGACTCATTTGTCAGAGGAAACAGTTTCTCCCTACTTGCTCTAACAAAACCCCTCATAATTTTGAATACCTCTATTAGGTCAACCACTTAACCTTCTCTGCTCTAAGGAGAACAATCCCAATATAGGAAGTTATGAGGAAAGCACAGTGGGCAATGGCTCATCATAACTTCAGCAGCAGGCATATTTCAATATTCTATTACTTGTACAGCCAAAGGCTGTGGGAGTTTTCACTCAACTGTTGCGGAGAAATTACAGGCTATCGTGGACAGATATTAACACTCTGTTGCAAAATCTGATTGATAAATTGCTTTAAAATTGTTTATATGGAGTCACCCACCCCCAAGTTCAGAGCGGCACTCTTCACCCACGCTCGGTTTTGACTGGGACTCTGTTGCCCCTTTCAGTTTATATTGGCCTTCTCACCCTTCTGCCCCCCAGTTCTCATGGCGCACTCAAGTCACAATGGGATTCTCGCCTCCAAAATCCCAATTCATGCTGCATGTTCTTCAAACCCCACCCCACTTCCCAACTAATGTGGCAACATCTTTCTATCTCCAGCCAGCGTGCTGACATTCCTTCCCCCCATCTCCTCACTTTCCCCCCTTCCCCCAGTCCATACCGACACACTTTCCCCCTCCCCCAGTTCATACCGACACACTTTCCCCTCCCCCAGTTCATACCGACACACTTTCCCCTCCCCCAGTCCATACCGACACACTTTCACCCCTCCCCCAGTCCATACCGACACACTTTCCCCTCCCCCAGTCCGTACCGACACACTTTCCCCTCCCCCAGTTCATAGCGACACACTTTCCCCTCCCCCAGTTCATAGTGACACACTTTCACCCCTCCCCCAGTCCATACCGACACACTTTCCCCTCCCCCAGTCCATACCGACACACTTTCCCCTCCCCCAATCCATACCGACACACTTTCCCCTCCCCCAGTCCATACCGACACACTTTCACCCCTCCCCCAGTCCATACCGACACACTTTCCCCTCCCCCAGTTCATACCGACACACTTTCCCCTCCCCCAGTCCATACCAACACACTTTCACCCCTCCCCCAGTCCATACCGACACACTTTCCCCTCCCCCAGTCCGTACCGAACACTTTCCCCTTCCCCAGTTCATAGTGACACACTTTCACCCCTCCCCCAGTCCATACCGACACATGCACCGGTATGTATCCATCCGCAGCTCCAGTGCCGCAATGCGGTCTGTCTGTGCTGCAGCTGGATACATACCGGTGCATTCGCGATGCTGAAAACCACGTGGATAGCACGTTTAGCGAGTTGGTCACACCGCAGGTAAAGGGTGGACAGGCAGGAAGTGAATGGGTGACCACCAGGCAGAGTAAGAGGTGCAGGCAGGTAGTGCAGGGGTCCCCTGTGGCCATCCCCCTCTCAAACAGATATACAACTTTGGATACTGTTGGGAGGGATGACTTATCAGGGGAAGGCAGCAGCAGCCAACTTCCTGGCACCGTGGGTGGCTCTGCTGCACAGGCTGGGAGGAAAAAGAGTGGAAGAGCTATAGTGATAGGGGACTCAATTGTAAGGGGAATAGATAGGCGTTTCTGCGGCCGCAACCGATACTCCAGGATGGTTTTGTTGCCTCCCTGGTGCAAGGGTCAAGGACGTCTCGGAGCGGCTACAGAACATTTTGGAGGGGGAGGGCGAACAGCCAGCTGTCGTGGTGCACATAGGCACCAACGACATAGGTAAAAAAGGGGATGAGGTCCTAAAAGCAGAATATAGGGAGTTAGGAGGTAAATTAAAAAATAGGACCTCAAAGGTAGTAATCTCAGGATTGCTACCAGTGCCACGTGCTAGTCAGAGTAGAAATAGGAGGATATTTCAAATGAATACGTGGCTAGAGGAATGGTGCAAGGAGGAGGGATTCAAATTCCTGGGGCATTGGAACCGGTTCTGGGGGAGGTGGGACCAATACAAACGGATGGTCTGCACCTGGGCAGGGCCGGGACCGCTGTCCAAGGGGGAGTGTTTGCTTGTGCTGTTGGGGAGGGTTTAAACTAAAGTGGCAGGGGGTTGGGAACCTGAGCAGGGAGACAGAGGAAAGCGTGTCAGGAAGGGACAGAAGGTATGGAGTAAAAGGTAAAGTGTTAAAAAAGGAAAAAGCAGGAACTAAGTGTCACCAAACATATTTGAAAGTTCTTTATCTGAATGCACGTAGCATTCGTAACAAAATGGACGAGTTAACGGCACAAATAACTACGTATGGGTATGATCTTGTGGCCATGACAGAAACATGGCTGCAGGGTGACAACGACTGGGAATTAAATATGCCAGGGTATTTAACAATCAGGAAGGATAGGCAGGAAGGAAGGGGAGGTGGGGTGGCGATGTTAATAAAGGAAGGAATCACTGTAATACAGAAAAATGATATTGGGACAAAGGATCAGGATAATGAAACAGTTTGGGTAGAGATAAGGAATAATAAGGGGAAAAAAACACCAGTGGGCGTAGTATATAGGCCTCCTGATAGTTGCAACTCTGCTGGAAGAAGTATTAATCAGGAAATAGTCGGGGCATGTAATAAGGGAACAGCTATAATTATGGGGGATTTTAACTATCATATTAACTGGACAAATCAAATTGGGCAGGGCAGCCTTGAGGAAGAGTTTATTGAGTGTATTAGGAATGGATTTCTTGAGCAGTATGTAACTGATCCTACAAGGGGGCAAGCAACCTTGGACCTGGTCCTGTGTAATGAGCCAGGATTAATTAATAATGTCCTCATTAAGGATCCCCTTGGAATGAGTGACCATAACATGGTTAAATTCCATATCCAATTAGAGGGTGAGAAGGTGGGTTCTCAAACAAGTGTACTGAGCTTGAACAAAGGAGACTATGATGGTATGAGAGCGGAATTGATTAAAGTGGACTGGGAAAATAGATTAAAGGGTAAGACGGTACATGAGCAGTGGTGTTCATTTAAGGAGTTATTTTACAACTTTCAAAAAAAAAAATTCCACTGAGGAAAAAAGGGTGTAAAAGATATGACAGCCATCCGTGGCTAAGTAAAGAAATTAAGGATAGTATCCGACTAAAAACAAGGACATATAAGGTAGCCAAACTTGGTGGGAGGATAGAAGATTGGGAAGTCTTCATAAGACAGCAAAAAGTAACTAAAGGATTGATTAAGAAAGGGAAGATTGATAATGAAAATAAATTAGCAAAAAATATAAAAACAGATAGCAAGAGTTTCGACAGTTATATAAAAAGAAAAAGGGTGGCTAAGGCAAACGTAGGTCTCTTAGAGGATGAGACCGGGAAATTAATGGTGGGAAACATGGAGATGGCAAAAATGCTGAACAAATATTTTGTTTCAGTCTTTACGGTAGAGGACACTAAGAATATCCCAACACTGGACAAACAGGGGGCTCGAGGGGGGGGAGGAGCTAAATACGATTAAAATCACTAAGGAATTGATACTCAGTAAAATAATGGGACTCAAGGTGGATAAATCCCCTGGACCTGATGGCTTACATCCTAGGGTCTTGAGGGAAGTGGCAGTAGGAATTGTGGATGCTTTGGTAATAATTTTCCAAAATTCTCTGGACTTGGCAAAGGTCCCGGCAGATTGGAAAACTGCGAATGTAACACCCTTATTTAAAAAGGGTAGTAGGCAGAAGGCTGGAAATTATAGGCCAGTTAGCCTAACATCTGTGGTGGGTAAAATTTTGGAGTCTATTATTAAGGAGACAGTAACGGAACATTTGGATAAACATAATTTAATAGGACAAAGTCAGCATGGCTTTATGAAGGGGAAGTCATGTCTGACAAATTTGCTTGAGTTCTTTGAGGACATAACGTACAGGGTGGATAAAGGGGAACCAGTGGACGGAGTGTATTTAGACTTCCAGAAGGCATTCGACAAGGTGCCACACAAAAGATTATTGCTCAAGATAAAGAATCATTGGATTGGGGGTAATATTCTGGCATGGGTGGAGGAATGGTTATCTAAAAGGAAGCAGAGAGTTGGGATAAATGGTTCATTCTCGGACTTTTTTTTTATTCGTTCACGGGATGTGTGCGTCGCTGGCGAGGCCGGCATTTATTGCCCATCCCTAATTGCCCATGAGAAGGTGGTGGTGAGCCGCCTTCTTGAACCGCTGCAGTCCGTGTGGTGACGGTTCTCCCACAGTGCTGTTAGGAAGGGAGTTCCAGGATTTTGACCCAGCGACAATGAAGGAGCGGCGATATATTTCCAAGTCGGGATGGTGTGTGACTTGGAGGGGAACGTGCAGGTGGTGTTGTTCCCATGTACCTGCTGCTCTTGTCCTTCTAGGTGGTAGAGGTCGCGGGTTTGGGAGGTGCTGTCGAAGAAGCCTTGGCGAGTTGCTGCAGTGCATTCTGTGGATGGTGCACACTGCAGCCACAGTGCGCCGGTGGTGAAGGGAGTGAATGTTAAGGGTGGTGGATGGGGTGCCAATCAAGCGGGCTGCTTTATCTTGGATGGTGTCGAGCTTCTTGAGTGTTGTTGGAGCTGCACTCATCCAGGCAAGTGGAGAGTATTCCATCACACTCCTGACTTGTGCCTTGTAGATGGTGGAAAGGCTTTGGGGAGTCAGGAGGTGAGTCACTCGCCGCAGAATACCCAGCCTCTGACCTGCTCTCGTAGCCACAGTATTTATATGGCTGGTCCAGTTAAGTTTCTGGTCAATGGTGACCCCCAGGATGTTGATGGTGGGGGATTCGGCGATGGTAATGCCGTTGAATGTCAAGGGGAGGTGGTTAGACTCTCTCTTGTTGGAGATGGTCATTGCCTGGCACTTGTCTGGCGCGAATGTTACTTGCCACTTATGAGCCCAAGCCTGGATGTTGTCCAGGTCTTGCTGCATGCGGGCTCGGACTGCTTCATTATTTGAGGGGTTGCGAATGGAACTGAACACTGTGCAGTCATCAGCGAACATCCCCATTTCTGACCTTATGATGGAGGGAAGGTCATTGATGAAGCAGCTGAAGATGGTTGGGCCTAGGACACTGCCCTGAGGAACTCCTGCAGCAATGTCCTGGGGCTGAGATGATTGGCCTCCAACAACCACTACCATCTTCCTTCGTGCTAGGTATGACTCCAGCCACTGGAGAGTTTTCCCCCTGATTCCCATTGACTTCAATTTTACTAGGGCTCCTTGGTGCCACACTCGGTCAAATGCTGCCTTGATGTCAAGGGCAGTCGCTCTCACCTCACTTCTGGAATTCAGCTCTTTTGTCCATGTTTGGACCAGGGCTGTAATGAGGTCTGGAGCCGAGTGGTCCTGGCGGAACCCAAACTGAGCATCGGTGAGCAGGTTATTGGTGAGTAAGTGCCGCTTGATAGCACTGTCGACGACACCTTCCATCACTTTGCTGATGATTGAGAGTAGACTGATGGGGCGGTAATTGGCCGGATTGGATTTGTCCTGCTTTTTGTGGACAGGACATACCTGGGCAATTTTCCACATTGTCGGGTAGATGCCAGTGTTGTAGCTGTACTGGAACAGCTTGGCTAGAGGCGCAGCTAGTTCTGGAGCACAAGTCTTCAGCACTACAGCTGGGATGTTGTCGGGGCCCATAGCCTTTGCTGTATCCAGTGCACTCAGCCGTTTCTTGATATCACGTGGAGTGAATCGAATTGGCCGAAGACTGGCTTCCGTGATGGTGGGGATATCGGGAGGAGGCCAAGATGGATCATCCACTCCGCACTTCTGGCTGAAGATGGTTGCAAATGCTTCAGCCTTGTCTTTTGCACTCACGTGCTGGACTCCACCATCATTGAGGATGGGGATGTTTGCAGAGCCTCCTCCTCCCGTTAGTTGTTTAATTGTCCACCACCATTCACGACTGGATGTGGCAGGACTGCAGAGCTTTGATCTGATCCGTTGGTTGTGGAATCGCTTAGCTCTGTCTATAGCATGTTGCTTCCGCTGTTTAGCATGCATGTAGTCCTGAGTTGTAGCTTCACCAGGTTGGCACCTCATTTTTCGGTACGCCTGGTGCTGCTCCTGGCATGCTCTTCTACACTCCTCATTGAACCAGGGTTGATCCCCTGGCTTGTTGGTAATGGTCGAGTGAGGAATATGTCGGGCCATCAGGTTACAGATTGTGCTGGAATACAATTCTGCTGCTGCTGATGGCCCACAGCGCCTCATGGATGCCCAGTTTTGAGCTGCTAGATCTGTTCTGAATCTATCCCATTTAGCACGGTGGTAGTGCCACACAACACGTTGGATGGTGTCCTCAGTGCGAAGACGGGACTTCATCTCCACGAGGACTGTGCGGTGGTCACTCCTACCAATACTGTCATGGACAGATGCATTTGCGACAGGTCGATTCGTGAGGACGAGGTCAAGTAAGTTTTTCCCTCGTGTTGGTTCGCTCACCACCTGCCGCAGGCCCAGTCTGGCAGCTATGTCCTTCAGGACTCGGCCAGCTCGGTCAGTGGTGGTGCTACCGAGCCACTCTTGGTGATGGACATTGAAGTCCCCCACCCAGAGTACATTTTGTGCCCTTGCTACCCTCACTGCTTCCTCCAAGTGGTGCTCAACATGGAGGAGGACTGATTCATCAGCTGAGGGAGGACGGTAGGTGGTAATCAGCAGGAGGTTTCCTTGCCCATGTTTGACCTGATGCCATGAGATTTCATGGGGTCCAGAGTCAATGTTGAGGACTCCCAGGGCCACTCCCTCCTGACTGTATATCACTGTACCGCCACCTCTGGTGGGTCTGTCCTGCCGGTGGGACAGGACATACCCAGGGATGGTGATGGAAGAGTCTGGGACGTTGGCTGAAAGGTATGATTCTGTAAGTGTGGCTATGTCAGGCTGTTGCTTGACTAGTCTGTGGGACAGCTCTCCCAATTTTGGCACAAGTCCCCAGATGTTAGTAAGGAGGACCTTGCAGGGTCGACTGGGCTTGGTGTTTTGCCGTTGTCGTGTCCGGTGCCTAGTGGTCCGATGCCGGGTGGTCCGTCCGGTTTTATTCTTATTATGACTTTTCGTAGCGAGATTTTACAACTGAGTGGCTTGCTTGGCCATTTCAGAGGGCAATTAAGAATCAACCACATTGCTGTGGGTCTGGAGTCACATATAGGCCAGACCGGGTAAGGACGGCAGGTTTCCTTCCCTGAAGGACATTAGTGAACCAGATGGGTTTTTACGACAATCCGGCAGTTTCATGGCCATCATTACTGATACTAGTATTTTAATTCCAGATTTTTATTTAATTAATTGAATTTTTTAATTAATTAATTGAATTTAAATTCGCCAGCTGCCGTGGCAGGATTTGAACTCATGACTCTGGATTTTAGTCCAGGTCTCTGGATTACTAGTCCAGTAACATAACCACTAGCCAGTAGCCAGTGGTGTTCCGCAGGGGTCAGTGCTGGGTCCCCAACTCTTTGCAATCTATATTAACGATTTGGAGGAGGGGACCAAGTGTAACATATCAAAGTTTGCAGATGATACAAAGATGGGAGGGAAAGTGGAGAGTGACATAAAAAACCTACAAGGGGATATAGACAGGCTGGGTGAGTGGGCGGAGATTTGGCAGATGCAATACAATATTGGAAAATGTGAGGTTATGCACTTTGGCAGGAACAATCAGAGAGCAAGTTATTATCTTAATGGCGAGAAACTGGAAAGTACTGCAGTACAAAGGGATCTGGGGGTCCTCGTGCAAGAAAATCAAAAAGTTAGTATGCAGGTGCAGCAGGTGATCAAGAAGGCCAACGGAATGTTGGCTTTTATTGCTCGGGGGATAGAATATAAAAACAGGGAGGTATTGCTGCAGTTATGTCAGGTAATGGTGAGACCGCACTTGGAATACTGCATACAGTTTTGGTCTCCATACTTAAGAAAAGACATACTTGCTCTCGAGGCAGTACAAAGAAGGTTCACTCGGCTAATCCCGGGGATGAGGGGGTGGACATATGAGGAGAGGTTGAGTAGATTGGGACTCTACTCATTGGAGTTCAGAAGAATGAGAGGCGATCTTATTGAAATATATACGATTGTGAAGGGGCTTGATCGGGTGGATGCGGTAAGGATGTTCCCAAAGATGGGTGAAACTAGAACGAGGGGGCATAATCTTAGAATAAGGGGCTGCTCTTTCAAAACTGAGATGAGGGGAAACTTCTTCACTCAGAGGGTAGTAGGTCTGTGGAATTTGCTGCCCCAGGAAGCTGTGGAAGCTACATCATTAAATAAATTTAAAACAGAAATAGACAGTTTCCTAGAAGTAAAGGGAATTAGGGGTTACGGGGAGCGGGCAGGAAATTGGACATGAAGCTGAGTTCGGATCGGTCAAGGCCGTGTGTGTGGCGGAGCGGGCCCAGGGGCTGAGTGGCCGGGTCCTGTTCCTCCTTCTTGTGTCCTTTAGATTTGAGGTTAGGATCAGGTCAGCAACGATCTTATTGAATGGCAGAGCAGGCTCGATCGGCCGATTGTCCTACTCCTGCTCCTATTTCTTATGTTCTTATGTTCCCCTCCCCCAGTTCACACCGACACACTTTCCCCTCCCCCAGTTCATACTGACACACATTCCCCCTCCCCCAGTCCATACCGACACACTTTCCCCCTCCCCCAGTCCATACCGACACACTTTCCCCCTCCCCCAGTTCACACCGACACACTTTCCCCCCTCCCCCAGTTCACACTGACACACTTTCCCCTCCCCCAGTCCATACCGACACACTTTCCCCCCTCCCCCAGTTCATCCCGACACACTTTCCCCCCTCCCCCAGTTCATATTGACACACTTTTCCCCCTTCCCCCGGTTCATACTAACACACTTTCCCCCTTTCCCAGTTCATCCCGACACACTTTCCCCCTTCCCCAGTTCACACCGACACACTTTCCCCCCTCCCCCAGTTCATACCAACACACTTTGCCCCCTCCCCCAGTTCATACCAACACACTTTGCCCCCTCCCCCAGTTCATACCGACACACTTTTCCCCCTCCCTAGTTCATGCCAACACACTTTTCCCCCTCCCCAGTTCATCCCAAAGCACTTTTTCCCATCCCCCTGTTCATGCCAACACACTTTGCCCCCTCCCCCAGTTCATCCCGACACACTTTCCCCCTTCCCCAGTTCACACCGACACTTTCCCCCCTCCCCCAGTTCATATTGACACACTTTCCCCCCTCCCCCAGTTCATATTGACACACTTTTCCCCCTCCCCAGTTCATCCCAAAGCACTTTTTCCCATCCCCGTTCATGCCAACACACTTTGCCCCCTCCCCCAGTTTATACCGACACACTTTTCCCCCTCCCTAGTTCATGCCAACACACTTTTCCCCCTCCCCAGTTCATCCCAAAGCACTTTTTCCCATCCCCGTTCATGCCAACACACTTTGCCCCCTCCCCCAGTTTATACCGACACACTTTTCCCCCTCCCTAGTTCATGCCAACACACTTTTCCCCCTCCCCAGTTCATCCCAAAGCACTTTTTCCCATCCCCCTTTTCATGCCAACACACTTTTTCCCTCCCCCAGTTCATGCTGACACTTCCCCCCCCATTTCATGCCGACACACTTCCCCTCCCCAGTTCATGCTGACACTTTCCCCCCCCGAAATTGTGCAGTCTTACTTCACCCCTCCCCCAATTCAAGTCGACATTTTCCCCCTCCCCCAGTTCATGCAGACACACTTTCCCCCCTCCCCCAATTCATGCCGACACATTTTCCCCCTCCCCCAGTTCATGCCGACACAATTAATTTTGTCCCGGATTATTATCTCTAAAAGTTTCCTTGCCACCGATGTTAGGCTGACTGGCCTGTAATTGCCGGGTTTATTCCTCTCCACTTTTTTGAACAGAGGTGTAACATTTGCAATCCTCCAGTCCTCTGGCACCACTCTATATCTATGGTGGATTGGAAGATTGTGGAGAGAACCTCCGCAATTTCCACCCTTCCTTCCCTCAGTAACCGAGGATGCATCCCATCTGGACCGGGTGACTTTTCTACTTTGAGTACTGCCAAAATTTTAAGTACCTCCTCTTTATCTGTCTTTAGTCTCTCCAATATTGCTACTACCTCCTCCTTTACTGTTACAATAGCAACATTCTCTTCTCCAGTGAAGGCCATGCGAAGTATTCATTTAATACCTGAGCCATACCCTCTGCCTCCACAAGAAGATCTTTTTTGTCCATAATTGACCCCTCCCTTCCTTTGACTACCCTTTTACTATTTATGTTTATAAAAATCTTTTGGATTCCCTTTTACGTAATCTAGTCTCATACTCTCTTCTTCTGCCTCTCTTATGTCTTTTTTTTGATCTCCCAAGTACTTTCTGTATTCAGCTTGGTTCTTGACTCTGTTATGAATCTTACATTTATCATAAGCCTCCTTTTTCATTTTAATCTCTATATCTTTAGTCATCCAGGGAGCTCTAGCTTTGGATGCCATTCCTTTCCCCCTTGTAGGAATGTGTCTACTCTGTACCCGAACCATCTCCTCCTTGAAGGTCTCCCATTGTTCAATTTCTTTTTCTGCCTAATAATTTCTGATTCCAATCCACCTGGGTCAGATCCCTTTTTAACTCACTGAAATTAGCCCTCCTCCAGTTATGTATTTTTACACTTGATTGTTCCTTACCTTTTTCCATAACTATTCTAAACCTGATGATATTATGATCATTGGTCTCAAAATGCTCCCCCACTGAAACATGCTCCACTTGCCCCACTTCATTCCCCAGAACTAGATCCAGCACTGCTTCCTTCTTGGTTGGGCTGGAAACACTGTTCCAGAAAATTCTCTTGAACACACAGCACTAGTTAACCTCCCCGCAAGGACACTGGTCCCAACTCTGTGAGGTATGACCTGACCATCTTGAACAGGTCTCTCCTGCCCCAGAACTGGTCCCAATGCCCCAGGAATCTGAAGCCCTCTCTCCTACACCATTGCACCAGCCATGCATTAATTTGTCTTATCCTATACCCACTTGGCGTGTGGCACTTGGAGTAATCCAGAGATTACTACCTTTGAGGTCCTGCTTTTTAACTTCCTCCCTAGCTCCTGAAACTCTGAGTGCAGGACCTCAACCCTTTTCCTTCCTATGTCATTGGTTCCCACATGGACCACGACTTCTGGCTGTTCCCCTTCTCCCCTCAAAATGTTCTGCACCCCGGCATCAGGCCCCCTGATCTCCTCCTCCAGGCCCGCAATCTTCTCCCCAGCCCAACCCCACCCCCCAAAGTTCTCTACAGTCCATGATCATAGAACCATAGAATGGTTACAGCAAAGACGGAGGCCATTTGGCCCATTGAGCCCATGCTGGCTCTTTGTAAGAACAATCCAGTTCGTCCCTCTCCCCCACTCTTTCCCCGGCAAACTTTTTCCCTTCAAGTATTTATCCAATTCCTTTTTGAAAGCCCCGATTGAATCTGCTTCCACCACTCTTTCAGGCAGCGCATTCCAGATCATAACTACTTGCAGCATAAAAAAGTTTTTCCTCATGTCGTCTTTGGTTCTTTTGCCAAACACCTTAAATCTGTCCTCTGGTTCTTGACCCTTCTGCCAATGGGAACTGTTTCTCTATATTTACTTCTCTAAACCCTTCATGATTTTGAACATCTCTATCAAAACTCCTCTCAACCTTCTCTGCTCTGAAGAGAACAACCCCACCTTCTCCAGACTATCCATGTATCTCATCCCCGGAACCATGCTAGTAAATCTTTTCTGCACCCTCTCTAAGGCCTTCACATCCTTCCTAAAGTGCGGTGCCCAGAATTAGACACAGTACTTCAGTTGTGACCAAACCAGTGTTTTATAAAGGTTCAATATAAGAACATAAGAGCTAGAAGCAGGACCATACGGCCCCTCGAGCCTGCTCCACCATTCAATATGATCATGGCTGATCTTCAACCTCAACATCACTTTCCCGCTGATCCCCATATCCCTTGATTCCCTTTGAGTCCAAAAATCTATGTATCTCAGTCTTCAATATATTCAATGATTGAGCATTCACAGGCCTCTGGGGTAGAGAATTCCAAATATTCACAACCCTCTGTGTGAAAAAATTCCTCCTCACCTCACTCCAAAATGGCCGACCCCTTATCCTGAGACTATGGCCCCTAGTTCTAGACTCTCCAGCCAGGGGAAACATCCTCTAACATCTACCCTGTCAAGCCCTCTCAGAATCTTATGTTTCAAAGAGATCACCTCTCATTCTTCTAAACTCCAGAAAGTACAGGCCTATTCTACCCAATCTTTCCTCATAGGACAACCCTCTTATCCCAAGAATCAATCTAGTGAACCTTTGTTGCATCGCCTCTAAGGCAAGTATATCTTTCCTTGGGTAAAGAGACCAAAACTGTACGGAGTACTCCAGGTGAGGTCTCACCAAAGCCCTGTACAATTGCAGCAAGACTTCTTTACTCTTGTACTCCAACCCCCTTGCAATAAAGGCCAACATTCCATTTGTCTTCCTAATTGCTTGCTGTACCTGCATGCTAACTTTTTGTGTTTCTTGTACAAGGACACCCAAGTCTCTCTGAACACCGACATTTAATAGTTTCTCACCATTTAAAAACGATTCTGTTTTTCCATTCTTCCTACCAAAGTGAATAACCACACATTTGCCAACATTCCATTCCATCTGCCACCTTCTTGCCCACTCACTTAACCTGTCTATATCCCTTTGCGTCCTCCTCACAGCTTACTTTCCCACCTAGCTTTGTATCGTCAGCAAATTTGGATACATTACACTCGGTACCTTCATCTAAGTCATTTAGATTGTAAATAGCTGAGGCCCAAGCACCGATCCCTACAGCACCCCACCAGTTACAAACTGCGAACCCGAAAATGACCTGTTTATTCCAACTCTCTGTTTTCTGTCCATTAACCAATCCTCAATCCACGCTAGTGTATTACCCCCAATCCCATGAGCCCTATTCTTGTGTAAAACCTTCTAATGTGGCACCTTATCGAATGCCTTTTGAAAATCTAAATATACTACATCCACTGGTTCCCCCTTATCTACCCTGCTAGTTGCACCCTCAAAAAACTCTAATAGATTTGTAAAACACGATTTCCCTTTCATAAAACCGTGTTGACTCTGCCTAATCATATTATGATTTTCTAAGTGCCCTGTTACTACGTCCTTAGCAATAGTTCTAGCATTTTCCCTCCCTTCCTCCTCTTGCTACCCGACATCCAGCCATCCTCTCAACCTGGCTGGCTGCAAGCATGAAACCGATTTGAAAAAATTATAACATGTCCTGCTGTTAAATTCGGCAGAGCCTCTGGGAAATCCATATTTCCGGGTTTCTCGATCGCTAAATCTAGCCCCCTGCTCCCTTCCCACCTCCCCGTTAATATAGGGACCGTTAACTCTATTGCTCTCTCCACAGATGCTGCCTGATCTTCTGAGTGTTTTTCAGCATTTTCTGTTTGTATTTCAGATTTACAGCATCCCCAATATTTTGCTTTAGTTCTTACTTGAATATTGAAAGGAACAGAAAGAAAGGTACCCAAAGTAGGATCAGCTATCATGTCTGTTATTAATCTGTACAGTGTTGAGAATAGCCAAACAATGACAGATCTAATTAATTGGTTGTGAATGAGATAAAGTATTACACTGGCATTATGGTGAGAATGTTGTTGTATTTAAAACTCATGCGATTAATTGTTGAGCCTCATAAGTTCATGCTTAGTCCCATTTGCGTAAAACAGATCAGTTCCGAACAGGGTATCACAACAACAAATTGCAACAAACTAAAGTGCCTTTAATGTAGAAAAATATCCCAACCTGCTTTACAGGGGTGTAAGCAAAAAAAATGGATGCCTCAATATTTCCAGCAGACTATGGCATTTTCTTTGAAAATGGATTGAAGCACAAAGCTCCCATGAATTGCTGACTCACTTACAGTGCTCTTTTTCAAAGCACTTCGGAGTGCTGATGGAACAGTTGCGCGGTTTTGCTTGCGTTTCACAAAGATACTGGTTCTTTGTAAGAGTTGAACTGTAGATAAAGCAATGGCAGCACTGTAAAGAATAGAAAACAATCATAAATGGCCTGAAACAGCATGTGAGACCTAGTTTATTGTAACATTTTGTTTCTACTCAGACATTATTACTCATAATGTCAAATATAAGCTCTATGAAAGCATGGACAAAATGAGGAGAGTTAATAATTTTTTGAGATATCTAAACATCCAGAGTGGAAATACCTTCTACATTTTACACACTGAACCTGTATATTTCTATTATTTTGCAGTAAGAATTGGTTATGTCGCTTGATTTGGCCTAGAGTACATACATAAATAAATTTATTACCATTACTAACATAGTAAATTTAATGAATCTCATTTTCTTTGTTAGCTGGTTCAATTAACACTTACTTACTGTAGCTTGAACTCACTATAATATAAGCCTCGAATTTAACTCTCGGCGGGAGTTGTGCAGACTGAAAACCAGCCCCGATGATAACTCCTGAGTCTCGTCGGCAGTGCCCCATCAGTCTACTGCCCGAACCCGGCGGGAAGCACCAGCTGGATGGTGGGTGGGAGTGGGATTTCGGGTGGGAGGTGGGTGTTGTGGAGGACCCGAAGTAACGGTCCCTGGCACTCTGATAAGTGGTTGGGAGGGGAGGGGAGTCGGGAGGGCCTCGCCTGCGGGGGAGAAGGAGGGGAGCCCAGGGCAGGGGAGGCCCAAGGTCTCCTTGTGGGGCCAGGTCAAGCACTTTTGCTCCTCATGTCCCACAAGCAAACAAAAAGATGAATTAACTCATTTTTCTGTGCCTTTTCTGACCTCGGATCTGCTTGCTGTCAAGTTGGCCTGACAGGGAAACTACAGTCTTCCGGCGGGTGTCCTGCTCGCCTGCTCAAAAGAGCAAGTTTAAATTGCAACAGGCAGCAGGATTGGTGGGGGGGAGGGGGGGTTGGAGTCATACCGGCCATTTTAACTATTTTTCGCCCGGTTTCTGCTGGGTGGGCAGGGTTAAAATCGGCTCTGTAGTTTGTGCAGAAAAATAATTTAATCCTTTTTTTACAAGACACATTGGGCTAAAATCCTTTCCTAATTTTAGCAAAAAAGTAAGCGCAAGTCAAAAGTGGAATTCCATCCTTTTGGTCATCATCTAGTTAAAATCCGTGAAGGCAGGAATTTTAACACCATTATTTATAAGTTTTATTGAAACGATTTGTTTATACTCAGAAATCATCACCTATAATACCAAATAGAAGTTCAGTAAGAGCAAGGACAAGATGAAATAAGTTAGCAATTGTTCAAGATATTTAAACATCAACAACAACAACAGCAACAATATGGATTTATATAGCGCCTTTAAAGTAATAAAACGTCCCAAGCCGCTTCACAGGAGCGATTATCAAATAAAATTTGACACCAAGCCACATAAGGAGATATTAGGTCAGGTGAGGTAGGTTTTAAGGAGTGTCTTAAAGGAGAGAGAGGTGGAGAGGTTTAGGGAGGGAATTCCAGAGCTTAGGGCCTAGGCAGCTGAAGGCACGGCCACCAATGGTGGAGCAATTGAGATCGGGATGAGCAAGAGGCCACAATTGGGGCGGCGCAGAGATCTCGGAGGGTTTCTTTTTATTCGTTCATGGGATGTGGGTGTCGCTGGCAAGGCCAGCATTTATTGCCCATCCCTAATTGCCCTTGAGAAGGTGGTTGTAGGGCTGGAAGAGGTTACAGAGATAGGGAGGAGCGAGGCCATGGAGGGATTTGTAAACAAGGATGAGAATTTTAAAATTGAGGCATTGCCGGATTGGGAGCCAACGTAGGTCAGTGAGCACAAGGGCGATGGGTGAATGGGACCTGGTGCGAGTTAGGATACAGGCGGCAGAGTTTTGGATGAGCTCAAATTTACGGAGGGCGCAAGGTGGGAGGCTGACCAGGAGAGCAATGGAATAGTAGAGTCTATACGTAACAACGTCATTGCTGAGGGTTTTAGCAGCAGGGGCGGAGACGGGCAATGTTACGGAGGTGGAAGTAGGTGATTTTGGTGATGAAAAGGATGTGGGGTTGCTAGCTCAGTTCAGGGTCAAATAGAACACCATGGTTGTGAATGGTCTGGTTCCGCCTCAGACAGTGGCCAGGGAGTGGTATGGAGTCGGTAGCTGGGATCAAAGACAATGGCTGTCGTCTCAATATTTAATTGGAGGAAATTTCTGCTCATCCAATGCTGGATGTCGCACAAGCAACTTGACAAATCAAAGGCAGCGGAGGGGTCGAGGGAGGAGGTGGTGAGGTAGAGCTAGGTCTCATCAGCGCACATGTGGAACCCAACGTGTTTTCCTTTCAGATGATATCGTTGAGGAACAGCATGTAGATGAGAAATAGGAGGAAGCCAAAGATAGATCATTGGAGGATTCCAGAGGTAACGGTGCGGGAGCGGGAAGAGAAGCCATTGCAGTTGATTCTCTGGCTACGACTGGATAGATAAGAATAGAACCAGGCGAGCGCAGTCCTACTCAGCTGGACGACGGAGGAGAGGCGTTGGGGGAGGATGGTGTGGTTAACCACGTCAAAGGCTGCAGACAGGTCGAGAAGGATGAGGAGGGATAGTTTACCACAGTCATTGTCACATAGGATGTCATTCGTGAATTTGATAAGAGCCATTTCAGTTCTGTGGCAGGAGTGAAACCTGATTGGAGGGGTTCAAAAATGGAGTTCTGGGAAAGCTGGGCATGGATTTGGGAGGCGATAACATATTCAAGGACTTTGGAGAGGAAACGGAGGTTGGAGATGGGGCTGTAGTTTTCAAGGACAGAGGGGACAAGGTTGGGTTTTTTGAGGAAGGGGTGATGACGGCAGATTTGAAGCAGTGAGGGACAGTACCTGAGGAGAGGGAACCATTAACACTATCAGCTAAAATGGGGACCAGGAAGGGAAGCTAAGTGGACAGCAGTTTGGTGGGAATAATGTCGAGGGAGCAGGAGGTGGGTCTCATGGACAAGATGAGCTCAGAGAGGGCATGAGGGGAGATAGGAGAGAAACTAGAGAAAGATGCAAATTCAGGGCTAGGGCAGCAGGGGAACCATAAGGGAAGTTTGGCTTGGTGGGCTAGGGGAAGAGAGGGAAGCCATTGAGGCAGCTGAATGGATGGTCTCAATCATAGTGCCAAAGAAGTCCATGAGCTACTCACACTTGTAGACGCAGGTGAGGGTGGAGGGAACAGAGGAGAGGTGTTTAAGAAGATAGCTTGCCTGGAAATACATAGAATTACATTATATAGAATGGACTGCACGGAAACGGGGCAAATCGGCCCAATTGGTCTATGCCAGTGTCTATGCTCCACACAAGCCTCCTCCAACGTTACTTCATCTAACCCTATCAGCATATCCTACTATTCCTTTCTCCCTCATGTGTTTATCTAGCTTCCCCTTAAATGCATCTATGCTATGTGCCTCAACTACTCCACGTGGTAGCAAGTTCCACATTCTCACCATTCGCTGAGTAAAGAAATTTCTCCTGAATTCCGCAGTGGATTTATTAGTGACTATCTTATATTTATGACCCCTAGTTTTGGATTTCCCCACCAACGGAAATATTTTCTCTATGTCTGCCCTAGCAAACCCCTCCATACTTTTAAAAGACCTCTATCAGGACACCTCTCTGCCTTCCCTTTTCTAGAGAAAATAGCCTGCTCAGTCTTTCCTGATAACTATAACCTCTCAGTTCTGGTGTTATCAGGACAATACACAGGACCATGTTTACCTCGTCAGTGTATATAGCTTTGTTACTGATGATTTTGTGCACTATGAATTTAATAGCAGGAATGAAAGAAAGTCATCCAATTATAATTCCTGTAATAATGCTCCTTTCACACTTCACAAGCATTTAATGAGGGACTAAACTAGCATAAATGATGAATGTTGAACCAGCTGTGGTGCATAAAACTGTAGAGAAATGGCCCCACAAAATGTTAGTTTCACTGAGCAGGACCTAGAGCTCCTATCAGACAGCATTTTGAAGATGTGATGACGTTGTAAGGCTGGGTTGGGTGGCCATAAACCAGGCAAAAACAGCACAGCGACATACCAAAGAGTGAGTAAACTCAGGACCGTCTACTATAAGAATCTGGGACAAGATCCACAAGTAGTATTATAGCTGAAAAAGGACATCTAATTAAGGTAAGAAAATCACCTTGTCTTAACATGAAGATGAGGGACGTATACGGATGATGACATTAAAAGGTAGATTTTCCGAGTCCATGCATGTGGCAAAGTATCTCACGTGCTGCGAGGTACCTCATACTGTGAGTGTGCATTGAAAAACCATGGGTAGCCAGCCCACAATTTTCTGATGCCACTCATGTCATGCAAGGTCCCTCACCAAGGACTCAGAAAATCTACTTTTTACAGTACAAGCTGCTAAACTTGTAGCAAGGAAAGTAGCACAATTTAAAATAACATTTAGTGATGGCAAATACAATATACTACTGGAGAAATCTGCATGGCTCAAATCACCCTGCTCTTTTGTTTATAAAACAAAATTGTATAGAGCGGGACAGAGCACGATGAGGAGATTGCCTCCAGCAGTGGCATGTGGGGAGAACAGCAGTGGTAGTCAAGTGAACAGAGAAGCCTTTAACAACAAATGAACAGCCAATAATGCAATCAATAGAGGGGGAGGCTCTCAAAGGAATTGATCCTTCAGAGGATAGAATGCTGCACATCCCACTTAATATGTGCCATATTGAGCATATATATTCTATAACAATATGTTGCATCAGTGAGTTACTGGCTGGAATCTAATCCAAGGGTTTGGGTGGTTTACGTAGAATAATAAGGTATATGGGAGAGAGCTACAGGCTGGAATCTAACAGAGAGATTCGAGTAACTTATATACAGAATAGCAGATAGCGAGGAGGGAGTTACAGGTTAGAATTTAATTGAGGGATTTGGATGGCTTATATATGGAATAACAGATACCTGGGAATGCATTACAGGCATCTATTCAAGGAGTTTGGGTGGTTTATATATAAAATAAGAGATATCTGGTAATGAGTTACAGGCTGGAATTTATTCGAGGGGTCTAAATGCTTTTGAAGGGTATTCTACAGGAAACAGGTATGCTATAAGCCACATACTTATGGTAGTGATTAAGTCAAATTCTGTTTATATTACGTGTTATTCTAAGACTTTTACCATTGTTTTGGAGATCAAATTTCACATTCTACACAACTTAGAATGAAACTTGGAAATAAGTGAGCTTGTTTATTATTATTAAATGTTCCCTTACCTCTATATTTGTTTTTTATCTCTTAATTTTTCTAAAGTTGAGGATACACAGGATGATAAGCAGTATGCAGCACGCTGAAGGCAGGTATGAGGGTGTTAACTGTGGTAGGATGGGGTTGTGGGGTTTTGAGCTGTTATGGGAGGGTGTTAGGCTTTGGCAACATTGGGGTGGTTCTGGAGAATGGAATAAATAGCGTGGGGGTGGGGAACCTGCGGTTTGGTAGCACGAGGAAGGGGGAAAGTAGTGTGGGTGATGATTTACAGGGTGATTCCTAGGCTCTGGCAGCAGTGGGGAGGGAGGTTACAAGGTCTGGAGGTAGTAGGGAAGTCCTGGGTTATGAAGGCACAGAAGGAGTGCCCAGGATCTGGGAGTGTTGGGCAGAGGTACCAGAGTTTGTCTGCACCAATGGTGGCAGTCACAAGCAGCAGTGGGTAGAGTGCTGGCATGTAGAGCCCTGAGGGGGATTCTAGAGTGTTTCAGAATTGAGTGGGAAGCCAGAGTTTGGTAGCAATGGGGGCAGGTGTCAGGGTCTAGGGGCACAGAGTGCTATATCCTAGGATCTGGAAGCACTGAAGAGGGAAGTCGCTGGTGCTGGAAACATTTGGAACAAGAGCAATAGGGGAATGTAAGGGTAGAGCAGCACTTGTAGAATTGAAGGTCCCAGGGTCTTGGAACTCTGGAGACAGGAAGAGGTGTGTCAGAGGATCCTGGGATGCAGAAGCACTGTAATGGGGTGATAAGTTTTGCATCACTGATGATAGGGCTAGGGTGTGGGAGAAGGTTCCTGGGATGTGCATGGATAGGTGTAATCCTAGAGTCTGGTACACTGGGGAGGAACTCCAGGGTCTGGTAAAAGTGGGAGAGGTGCATGGATCAGGGATCACAGAGGAGGGGCTCCTGAGGTCTGGAAGCTTTGGGTGGGGAGGGGCAGGATCTGGAGTCACTGGGGAATGGGATTCCATAGCCCAAGAGCACATGGGAAATGGGGACCTATAGTACAGCAGCATTCAGGAAGGGACCAGCATCTGGCAACATTTCAGGAGCTGTTGTCCGGCAGCATTGAGTGGAATCCAGGAGCACTGGGGAGAGGGATCCTAGGGTTCGGAGGCTCTGAGGGGCCAAAAGTCTAAATGCTTAAAGACTGGTGCAAATCCTACTGGAAATATCAAGTTCAAAGGCACTCAGCTCTCCAGTGTAAGCTAATTTGCATAATTATTTATACTCGGACAGGTCCAGGGAGGACACGTGATGGGAACAGAAAATTGTGTGCAAGTCAAATTCAAATGAATGAGGACAATTAAAGAGGAGTGTCACAATAGGGTGACAAAAATTCAGGAGGTTTTGGAGAGCCTCAAAAGATATCTCAATCCATCAGCAGCCTTTGCCAAGACTGAAGGCAATTAAAAAGTGGCAAGCAAAAATGAAGGGAAAAGGAACCCGATTCTGCAGGTAAGTGTCTGAGCACCCCCACATCCGACCTCCTGTTTGGTGGGTGCTGAATGCAATGGTGTGTTGCATGAGGTGCTTGTGAGGAAGGTGGCCCTGTGTGCCACTCCATAGAACCATCGTCATAGATCAACACTGCAGCATACCTTCAAGGTGCGGCCAACTCTCAGGCCACTGCTGACTGTTACTGTCCTTGCATGTGTCAGCCCTAAGCTGCACCTGCCTCTCTACTATTTCAGATTTTGAGAAGATAGGTCTCCATGGTCATTGCCAGGTAGGTGTGCCAGGCCCTGCAGATATGGTTGGATGGCATCTCGGCATGTTCGGCCAATCAGGCAATGCTGACTCTTGACTTCTTCCACCCAAAGCATGACACGCTGTGATTGGATTCTTCTGAGGCACCGTTTAGCATGACAATTGGTCACGCATTCAGTTACTGTACGACACCACATCTTCCTTTGGAAGGAGCGCCACCAGCACGGTCTCTGTCAAAGTGATTTAATTTCACCTCTCATTGCAGATGCGAGTACATAGGTGTGGGCAGGAGGAAAGAAACAAGCACTCAGGCAGCCCTGCCTCGATCCCAAGAGGGACTAGACTTCTAAAAAAATATATTTAAATGCGGTCCTGTTAAAAATACAGGCCCCCCTCAACCCTCCCGCCAATCTTCACGCCCAGGTTCCTTAATTCTTACTGGATTCTGAAGGTTGTTCAGCCTAAAGAACTCAATGAGCATCTGCCATATATATTCGACAGGATACAAGCAACCTGAGGGATATGGCATGAGACAACATCCTGGCACTGACGGACATGAAAAGACTCTGGGTCAGTCACGGGGGAAGGGACCGGGGGTCAGTCACAGGGGGATGTCGGGATCGGGGGGTCATCGCCGGGGTTCGCGATCGGTAGGAGGGGAGTCGGAGATCAGGGGGGGGGGGGGGGGTCTGCGATCGTTGTGGGATCGGAGATCGTGGGGGGGGGGTCTGCAATCGTTGGGGGGGTCAGAGGTCAGGGTCCACGAATGTTGTGGGGGTGTGTCAGAGATCGGGGGAGGTATCAGCAATCATTGGGGGGGTCGCTGCAGGTAGGTTTGTTGGGCCTGGGAGAAGCACTCCTGCTCCTCTGGGCCCACAACCTGTGCCAGAAAGGCACTTACCAGTTAGTTTCAGGCCTCCTTGCCTTCTTTCACATGGCGTGTAGGAAAAGGTCCGGGAATCCTGGCCCCAGGGGTTGAAATTGGAATCTCTGGAAAAATGGGAGCCCACAGCTTCTTTGAAAGATTTTAATCCTCAACCCTTCTCCTGGAAGTGGGTTGGTTGCCTGCCCCTCGTTCCCCCCCCCCCACCCCCACCTCGGTGAAAACCGGAAGTGGGCAGGTTGGAGGCGGGTCCAAAATGGTTGCGATTTTGAATGCCCCCCCCCCGCCCCCAACCCACGCGTTTTTCCCTTTTAAAATCAAAGTCTGCAAAGGGATATAGACAGATTAAGCGATTGGGCAAGAAGGTGGCAGATGGAGTACAATGTGGGAACATGTGAGGTTATTCACTTTGGTAGGAAGAATAGAAAAACAGAATATTGTTTAAATGGTGATAAACTATTAAATGTTGGTGTTCAGAGAGATTTGGGTATCCTGGCACAAGAAACACAAAAAGTTAGCATGCAGGTACAGCAAGCAATTAGGAAAGCAAATGGCACGTTGGCCTTTATTGCAAGGGAGTACAAGAGTAAGGAAGTCTTACTACAATTGTACAGGGCTGTGGTGAGACCTCACCTGGAGTACTGCATACAGTTTTGGTCTAAAGAACGGTATACTTGCCTTAGAGGTGGTGAAACAAAGGTTCACTAGATTAATTCCTGGGATGAGAGGGTTGTCCCATGAGGAGAGGTTGAGTAGAATGGGACAAGACTCTCTGGAGTTTAGAAGAATGAGAGGTGATCTCATTGAAACATTTAAGGTTCTGAGGGGGCTTGACAGGGTAGAGACTGAGAGATTGTTTCCCCTGGCTGGAGAGTCTAGAACTAGGGGGCATAGCTGCAAGATAAGGGGTCAGCTGAGATAGATAAATTGTTAGACTCTAGGAGAATCAAGGGATATGGGGATTGGATGGGAAAGTGGAGTTGAGGTTGAAGATCAGCTATGGGCGGGAAAGTAGAGTTGAGGTTGAAGATCAGCTATGGCGGAGCAGGCTCGAGGGTCCGTATGGCCTACTCCTGCTCCTATTTCTTATGTTCTTATGAGAGAACTAATATTTGGGGTACTCATACTACGGGAATGAAATGTTGCATTATTCACCACTGTCACTGCTGTGGTGAAACTTCAAAACCTTGCTGCTTGCTTCTAGGACTCACCTAGAATTCAGGACTCATTTTTCATTTTTATTTCACCACAAACAACTTGACAGGAGTTTCTCCTTATTAGCTTTAAAAAAGGCCTTAACCATCTTCATCAATGACTTTCCCTCCATTATCAGGTCAGAAATGGGAATGCTTGCTGTGTTCAGTTCCATGCACAACCCCTCAGATAATGAAGCAGTCCATGCCCGCATGCAGCAAGACCTGGACAACATCCAGGCTTGGGCTCATAAGTGGCAAGTAACATTCGTGCTAGACAAGTGCCAGGCAATGACCATCTCCAACAAGAGAGAGTCTAACCACCTCCCCTTGACATTCAACGGCATTACCATCGCCGAATCCCCCACCATCAACATCCCGGGGGTCACCATTGACCAGAAACTTAACTGGACCAGCCACATAAATACTGTGGCTACAAGAGCAGGTCAGAGGCTGGGTATTCTGCGGCGAGTGACTCACCTCCTGACTCCCCAAAGCCTTTCCACCATCTACAAGGCACAAGTCAGGAGTGTGATGGAATACTCTCCACTGGCTTGGATGAGTGCAGCTCCAACAACACTCAAGAAGCTTGACACCATCCAGGACAAAGCAGCCCGCTTGATTGGCACCCCATCCACCACCCTAAACATTCACTCCCTTCACCACCGGCGCACCGTGGCTGCAGTGTGTACCATCCACAGGATGCAATGCAGCAACTCGCCAAGGCTTCTTCGACAGCATCTCCCAAACCCACGACCTCTACCACCTAGAAGGACAAGAGCAGCAGGCACATGGGAACAAACCCACCTGCACATTCCCCTCCAAGTCACACACCATCCCGACTTGGAAATATATCGCCCTTGCTTCATCGTCACTGGGTCAAAATCCTGGAACTCCCTTCCTAACAGCACTGTGGGAGAACCTTCACCACACGGATTGCAGCGGTTCAAGAAGGTGGCTCACCACCACCTTCTCAAGGGCAATCAGGGATGGGCAATAAATGCCGGCCTCGCCAGTGACGCCCACATCCCATGAACGAATAAAAAAAACAAGGAATTTGTTTATCCACCAATATTTTTTCACACATCTTAGCATAACAGCAAGATTTACCTGTTCAATATTTTTTCACACATTTTAGCGTAACAGCAAGATTTACCTGTTCAATCAGAAGAAAATATGCCTTGCAGTTAAAATGTAAGGACACCAGAATAATCTGCCCATGTGGCTCACATATAAACCCAAAATACTTTTTCATTATTGCCAGTATAACAGTAATGCTGATATGTACCTAAATGCTATCTGCAACCTTTGGAGAGCAATTGCTGCAGACTGAAGTTTGGCATCAATGACCATCTCAAATTCAGCAGCTGGAAGATTGGTTAATTCAGGGCTATGTTCCGTTTTCAGAGTGTCCATGAAAGAGTTCAACTTATTTTGTGCTTCTGACAAGATAATATCCTGCAGCATAAAATGATCAATCATTAAAGTTACAAACCATGCCATTTGAGTTGCAAAATAAAAATACTGAGAAGGATGAAACAAGGAAAACAACCCACTGATGTACCAGCCCTATCTGCACTGATTCACAGCTTAAATAAGTTGAGCAATATGTGTAACTTCTCCTTAATTCCCAAACCTTAACAAACGAAAACTGCAGGAAATCAGTCAAACATCAGAAACCACCACTAGGAATTTCCTTGGGGATTTTCTCAATCTCCTGATTGGCAACCTCGGATAAACCACGTAGATGGGGTTACTGCCAAAGGAATGGCAGCCAATCAGGAGAACGCCAGAGCAAATTCCCAGCGCAAGTTGTTCAATTCTAATCAGTTGCATTTCATAAATGATGTATCCGAGTAGGATTACAACTGATTTCCTGGGCCCATACTGGGGACTGCAACAGGCACCGAGGTCAGAGATTAGAGCTCCCATGTCCTGTCAGGACTTATTTAAATATTGGGGGTGTTTTGTGGGTGGGCACTAAGATTTGGTGCAGTCATGAGGGCACAGGAAACACTGCTGAAGGCCTTTATATGGACTGAGATAAAAGGTAGGATTGAGAGCTTGCCACCCCTACCTGGACTGACTCTTAATGCCCATGAAGTGGCCTAGCAAGCCACTCAGCTGAATAATAATCGTTACAAGTTCTCACTACTACCTTCTTAGGGCAACTAGAGACTGGCAATAAATGTGGCTTTATCAGTGTCATCTCTACCCTGAGAACAGAAAATTTTAACAGTATCACCGGATGAGCTAAAAATTAAAAAAACTGGTCATCTCACAAAGATTGTAATTTCCTTGGATCTGTCAGTGGTCTAAGGAAGAATTACGTATCTTGCTTGCACCAACACTATCCATGTCTTCTAGCATTTACTACCTAGAGATACAAAACTGGTTTAATGTGATCAACTGTGTCTTTCTACCCTGGATTAGTTTGCATAATTACCTTCAACTGGGGCATGGTTAGCTGGTACTTTATGGCTTGAAGGTCCAGATCGCTTGAAATTGGATGACATTCTTTTACAGTACCTTGTACAGAATTTAATCCAGTAATAATACCCGCATCTTCAGTATCCAGATCTACAATCCTCACAGCTGCAATATGGAGCAGAGGCAGTTTACCACTGACAAGGTGCAAGAAATAAATCATATACACATTATAAACAGCAAACAAAACATTACCCACCGTGACTCACAACACGTCTAATACTGAATAACAAGTGAGCTTTTAAAAGGACAAATAGCATGTTGCTGAGTAATAATAATTCTTAATCTAACTTTACATAAGAACATAAGAAATAGGAGCAGGAGTAGGCCAATCGGCCCCTCGAGCCTGCTCCGCCATTCAATAAGATCATGGCTGATCTGATCCTAACCTCAAATCTAAATTCATGTCCAATTTCCTGCCCGCTCCCCGTAACCCCTAATTCCCTTTACTTCTAGGAAACTGTCTATTTCTGTTTTAAATTTATTTAATGATGTAGCTTCCACAGCTTCCTGGGGCAGCAAATTCCACAGACCTACTACCCTCTGAGTGAAGATGTTTCTCCTCATCTCAGTTTTGAAAGAGCAGCCCCTTATTCTAAGATTATTCCCCTAGTTCTAGTTTCACCCATCCTTGGGAACATCCTTACCGCATCCACCCGATCAAGCCCTAGTCAGAAAGAAGAAGGAGGCATATGACATGCATAGGCAGCTGGGATCAAGTGGATCCCTTGAAGAGTATAGTGATTGCCGGAGTAGAGTTAAGAGAGAAATCAGGAGGGCAAAAAGGGGACATGAGATTGCTTTGACAGATAAGGCAAAGGTGAATCCAAAGAGCTTCTACAAATACATAAAGGGCAAAAGAGTAACTCGGGAGAGAGTAGGGCCTCTGAAGGATCAACAAGGTCATCTATGTGCGGAACCACAAGAGATGGGTGAGATCCTAAATGAATATTTTGCATCGGTATTTACGGTTGAGAAAGGCATGGATGTTAGGGAACTTGGGGAAATAAATAGTGATGTCTTGAGGAGTGTACATATTACAGAGAGGGAGGTGCTGGAAGTCTTAACGCGCATCAAGGTAGATAAATCTCCGGGACCTGATGAAATGTATCCCAGGACGTTATGGGAGGTTAGGGAGGAAATTGCGGGTCCCCTAGCAGAGATATTTGAATCATCGACAGCTACAGGTGAGGTGCCTGAAGATTGGAGGGTAGCAAATGTTGTGCCTTTGTTTAAGAAGGGCGGCAGGGAAAAGCCTGGGAACTACAGACCGGTGAGCCTGACATCTGTAGTGGGTAAGTTGTTAGAGGGTATTCTGAGGGACAGGATCTACGGGCATTTGGAGAGGCAGGGACTGATTAGGAACAGTCAGCATGGTTTTGTGAGAGAAAAATCATGTCTCACAAATTTGATTGAGTTTTTTGAAGGGGTAACCAAGAAGATAGATGAGGGCTGTGCAGTAGACGTGGTCTACATGGACTTTAGCAAAGCCTTTGACAAGGTACCACATGGTAGGTTGTTACATAAGGTTAGATCTCGCGGGATCCAAGGTGAGGTAGCCAATTGGATACAAAATTGGATTGACGACAGGAGACAGAGGGTGGTTGTAGAGGGTTGTTTTTCAAACTGGAGGCCTGTGTCCAGCGGTGTGCCTCAGGGATCAGTGCTGGGTCTGCTGTTATTTGTTATTTATATTAATGATTTGGATGAGAATTTAGGAGGCATGGTTAGTAAGTTTGCAGATGACACCAAGATTGGTGGCATTGTGGACAGTGAAGAAGGTTATCTCGGATTGCAACGGGATCTTGATAAATTGGGCCAGTGGGCCGATGAATGGCAGATGGAGTTTAATTTAGATAAATGTGACGTGATGCATTTTGGTAGATTGAATCGGGCCAGGACCTACTCCGTTAATGGTAGGGCGTTGGGGAGAGTTATAGAACAAAGAGATCTAGGAGTACAGGTTCATAGCTCCTTGAAAGTGGAGTCACAGGTGGATAGGGTGGTGAAGAAGGCATTCAGCTTGCTTGGTTTCATTGGTCAGAATATTGAATACAGGAGTTGGGATGTCTTGTTGAAGTTGGACAAGGCATTAGTTAGGCCACACTTGGAATACTGTGTACAGTTCTGGTCACCCTATTATAGAAAAGATGTTATTAAACTAGAAAGAGTGCAGAAAAGATTTACTCGGATGCTACCGGGACTTGATGGTTTGACTTATAGGGAGAGGTTGGATAGACTGAGACTTTTTTCCCTGGAGAGTGGGAGGTTTAGTGGTGATCTTATAGAAGTCTATAAAATAATGAGGGGCATAGATAAGGTAGATAGTCAAAATCTTTTCCCAAAGGTAGGGGAGTCTATAATGAGGGGGCATAGATTTAAGGTGAGAGGGGAGAGATACAAAAGGGTCCAGAGGGGCAATTTTTTCACTGAAAGGGTGGTGAGTGTCTGGAACGAGCTGCCAGAGGCAGTAGTAGAGACAGGTACAATTTTGTCTTTTAAAAAGCATTTGGACAGTTACATGGGTAAGATGGGTATAGAGGGATATGGGCCAAGTGCAGGCAACTGGGACTAGCGTAGTGGTATAAACTGGGTGACATGGACATGTTGGGCCGAAGGGCCTGTTTCCATGTTGTAAACTTCTATGATTCTATGATTCTATGATTCTAAGCCGCTTCACAATCTTATATGTTTCAATAAGATCGCCTCTCATTCTTCTGAACTCCAATGAGTAGAGTCCCAATCTACTCAACCTCTCCTCATATGTCCACCCCCTCATACCCGGGATTAACCGAGTGAACCTTCTTTGTACTGCCTCGAGAGCAAGTATGTCTTTTCTTAAGTATGGAGACCAAAACTGTATGCAGTATTCCAGGTGCGGTCTCACCAACTGCAGCAATACCTCCCTGTTTTTATATTCTATCCCCCGAGCAATAAAAGCCAACATTCCGTTGGGCTTCTTGATCACCTGCTGCACCTGCATACTAACTTTTTGATTTTCTTGCACGAGGACCCCCAGATCCCTTTGTACTGCAGTACTTTCCAGTTTCTCGCCATTAAGATAATAACTTGCTCTCTGATTTTTCCTGCCAAAGTGCATAACCTCACATTTTCCAATATTGCATTGCATCTGCCAAATCTCCGCCCACTCACTCAGCCTGTCTATATCCCCTTGTAGGTTTTTTATGTCCTCCTCACTCTCTACTTTCCCTCCCATCTTTGTATCATCTGCAAACTTTGATATGTTACACTCGGTCCCCTCCTCCAAATCGTTAATATAGATTGTAAAGAGTTGGGGACCCAGCACTGACCCCTGCGGAACACCACTGGCTACTGGTTGCCAGTCCGAGAATGAACCATTTATCCCAACTCTTTGCTTCCTGTTAGATAACCAATCCTCCACCCATGCCAGAATATTACCCCCAATCCAGTGATTCTTTATCTTGAGCAATAATCTTTTATGTGGCACCTTGTCGAATGCCTTCTGGAAGTCTAAATAAACTACGTCCACTGGTACCCCTTTATCCACCCTGTACGTCAACACAAGCCATTTTAAGCAGCACAGAATGCTTCAACTAATTTCGAATTTGGCATTGACATTTAAGGGTGTATCACCCATAGATCCCACCAGTGCTGTGAGTGGGAGTAGGGAGAGTGGTTGAGTCGGCATTAAGCTTGTTTCTTGCCAGTTTCCTTCTTCCCAGCAATTTTGCGCTAAAGGATGCTTTCACATGAAATGGAAAGTTCCATGTGTGATGAGTCTCATAAAGAGACAGAGGTTATACATGGATTTTTTCCTATTTTGCCAATAAATTTTTAGCACGTTGTTATTGTTATAAAAGTTTACCCCTCATTTTTAAATTTTTGTTTCTAAATATGTATTTTTTTATTTTGTCATACTATTCGGTAGTTTAGATGGTCCCCCCAAAAAAAACAGATGAATACTGTCCACTAACTAACCAGAAAGTCAATTGTAAATGAAGCATTTACTAGACTTCAGCAGAAGTGGAACAGATGAATATAAAAAAGGTCACATAAAAAAATGACTTTCACTGGAGCACAGGGAGTGACAGGGTGCTTAAATGCATGATAGAGTCAAGCTAAGGTAAAATTAATGATGGAGATTGGTTTTGATGCATGTACAATGGGGTAGATCTTAACTCCAGGCATGGAATGAGTGGGCAGAACACCCACCCATTCCTGCCAGTGGGAGGATCGGTCTATTTCGATGGCGTTACCAAGCCGCTGATCAGTTGCACGCCCCCAATAGGCGTCCTGCTGCAGCTCAACGGCTCCAATCCCACACAACAGGAACATAGGAATGGGAGGAGGCCATTCAGCCCCTTGAATCTGTTCCGCCATTCAATTAGATCATGACTGATCTGAATCTTAACTCCATCTCCCTGCCTTGGTTCCACAACCCTTACCTATCAATCTCAGTTTTGAAATTTTCAATTGACTCCCAGTCTCATCAGCTTTTTGGAGGGGGGGGGGGGGGGGGGGAGGAGTTCCAGATTTCCGCTACCCTTTGTGTGAAAAAGTGCTTGCTGACATCACCCCTGAACGGCCTGGCTCTAATTTTAAAGTTATGCCCCCTTGTTCTGGACTCCCCCACCAGAGGAAATAGTTTCTCTCTATCACCCTATCAAATCCTTTAATCATCTTAAACACTTCATTTAGATCACCCCTTAATCTTCTATACTCAAGGGAATACAAGCCTGGACTATGCAACCTGTCCTCATAATTTAACCCTTTTAGTCCTGGTATCATTCTGGTGAATCTGCACTGTGCCTCCTCCAAGGCCATTATATCCTTCCTGAGGTGCGGTGCCCAGAACTGAATGCAGAACTGTGAATGGGGTCTAACCAGAGCTCTGTATAACTGTAACATAACTTTCACCCTGTTGTGTGCCAACCCCCTTGAGATAAAAACCAACATTCCACTAGTTTACAAATTATATTTTGTATCCGTCCACTAGCTTTTAGTGATTTCCGTACTTGGACCCCGAAACCTCTCCGCTCATCCAGTTTCTAGCTTCTCGCCATTTAGAAAATACTCTGATCTCTCTTTCTTAGGTCCAAAGTGGATGACCTCATTTTCCCACGTTGAACTCCATCTCTCACAGCTTTGCTCACTCACTTAATCTATCAATGTCTCTTTACAACTGTCTACACTATTTACTGTGCCACCCAACTTAGTGTCATCAGCAAACTTAGAGATATACAGCTCTCTATTCCTTCATCTAAGTAATTTATAATGGCTGAGGCCCCAGTACAGATCCCCGGGGAACACAATTAGTCACATCCTGCCAATTTGAGTACGTTCCCATTACTCCTACTCTCTGGCCCCGATATTACTAGGGAGGCGGGATGTCATTGGGGGGGTGGGGGTGGGGCTGGGCGCGTGGGTAACCTGCCCAGTAAAATCCATCCGTTCCCCACGCGATCGCGGGTAAATTGAAGCCACTTAACGTGGCTTCCGGGTTTCCCGTCGGAAACCTGCGCAGCGGGCGGACTTTGCAACCACATCACAAGCTGTCAGCTGGAGGAGCCCTATTTAAAGGGACGCTCCTCCAATGCTGCTCCTGCAGCAAACAATGACACAGGGCCATGGAGCAGCCCAGGGGAAAGGCTGCCCCCAGGTTTAATGATGCCTCACTCCAGGTCTTACTGGATGGGGGGAGGAGGAGGAGGGATATTTTCTACCTGACGGACTGGAGGAAGTGGCCTGTCTCTGCCACCAAGAAGGCCTGGCTCAAGGTGGCAGAGGAGGTCACCAGTAGCAGCAACATCTCCCGACCCTGGATACAGTGCAGGAAGCACTTCAATGACCTAACTAGGTCAGCAAAAGTGAGTACACTTACTCATTCTCCTACACTCCAACTTCCACATCACCGCCCCCACCCCACAACTCCTTCTGCACTGCCATCACTACTCTATCACATCACTCCTCATACCCACTAAAACCTCATCCTCAACTTACCTGCACTTACTCATCTCCCCAGTACGCATCCCACCACTATCACTCAACCCAATCCTCATACAATGTCATGGCTCTGTCTCATACTCACCGTCTGATGCATCTCTTTCATGGTCAGCCTCACCCAAACCAATGCATTCAGCAGTTGGCCATGTCACCATCCCTCACTCATGCCTCTCTACTTTCTCCTCTTATAGGAGAAGAGAGCCCAGAATGCATGGGAGAGGGTGAAGACCGGAGGGCCGCAACATCAGTCGTCCTCATGGACGCGGAGCAGGAGGCTCTTGAATTGAGCTGCACCCTCAAGTGCCTGTCCGTCGGAGATGCCGAGACTGCCACCCGACAAACGTCTGGTGACAGAACTTTAACATTCAGCACTCACAATAGCAAATGATGTTAACATGCCTTGCCATCTTCAGCACCTCAACATCTGTCATCATGCTTAATATTGCCTTCTGTTCGCTTACAGGGCCTTCAGCGACCGCTTTGACGGCAGAGGGCGATTCCTCAGAGGACCTGCCGGCCTCTGAGGGGGCACCGTCACATCTGAGTGAGCCATCCACCAGCGCAGATACACACACCTCAGTTAGTTGGGGTTGCACATGGTGAGTCACCACACACAAGTGAGCACAAGCAGACACTGGTGGCAGGGGCAGCTGTGGAGAGTCCGCGTAGGTGGGAGCATTCTTCTCCAGGCTCTGCTCAGCTGGACACAGATGCTGAACCCTGGGGGCCATCCTTTAAAAAGAGAATGATCGAGGGGCAGCAGCACATTTGCGAGCTGCTGGAACAGGTGCCACGCGCACTCTCTACAATCGCGCAGAGGATGGAGGAGTCCAACTCCTGCATGAGTGGAATGGTGACACAGGTAAAGGAGGGGATCTCCGAGATACTGTCACAGGGACGTGAGGGCATCTCTGAGATAGTGTCGCGGGTAAGTGCGCGAATGTCTGCAATGGAGGGAAGGCTAGCCTCCATCGAGCTTCAAGCACGGCTCAACAATGAGTCCATTGAGGTCCTGACAACGGCCCTTTGGACTCAGGGTGAGCAACTTTCTGCCGCCTTAAACAGGCAGGCAGATACACTAGCACTGGCCTTACAAGGCTTCACACATGTCCTCCAAACTGTTGTCCAGCAGAGTGGTAGGAGTGATGTGGGCCTGGCCCAGGAGAGCGATGATGGCGAAAGGGGACATGGAAGTGGGGATGCCACTCAACGTGCTACCACGTCTCACCCGTTGCCCCTCTCTCAACCAGTACCCTCCTCTCCAGGTGGTCGAGTCTGCTCCTGCACAGGTGCAGGTGGAATAGTCTTTGGAGGGGCCCTCACGGGCACCGAAACCCAGAGGGTGTCAGCCCAAAGCATCTAATCGGTCAAGGCATGAACAAGAGCAACCTGCCACGACCTCTGCTGCAGCCACAGGGGAAGCACCACGTAGGAGTAGTAGGAAACGTGAGGCAAAGGTTTTGTGAGCACAAAGGGGATGCACAAAGGTGTTTGACGCTTTGTCATGTTTTTTATTTATATTTCATTTTTGTTCAACTCACATTAAATATTATATTGTTACCACTACCGCCACGTCTTGACCATTATTGTCTGGCTTTGTAATAAGTCCCTTTCATGAGGTTCACCATGAACACCCACACTTGATGCCACCCATTGAGTCACCCTACAGTGGGTGTATGTGTAGTTGCACGACTATTTTGTGCAGCAGCCTGTGGCGCAGTACTGTGTTGTGGAGCTCCACGTGGCAGAGGTGAATGGCGTGCCTGGCGAGCCTGGCGAGGCTGGTGATGTTGCTCATTCTCGGATGAAGTGATGAATGCAGCCATGGTGCCCCCCCATCCTGACGGTGTGAGTTTGAAGGATCCTCAGCGGTTGCCAAGCTAGGTAAACACTCCCTGTTTGGACAGCGAGTTCTCCAGGGTATAATTCAAAGATTTTTGACAGTGGGGGAAAGACCTCAACGTGTTGCAGCGTGCCCTGCTGCAATAGTTGAGGTATTCCCCCCAACTGTCAAAAAATCCTTTGCATCTCCCACTGGCTGCTGGCTGAAACACGTCTGCTCCAACAGGGAGTGTTTCCCATAGCATGGGAAACACGCTGAGGATCCTTCAAAATTACACCCCTGCCAAAATCTCCAGTCAATGAGCTATGTCAAGTACCTGAACTACCTATATAAGTATCTAAATCATCATTCCGCTGGCTTTAATTGCCAGCGGGAGTCCCGCATGCGTGAGCTGCGCGCGCACCCGAACGCATCATTGGGGAACCCGGATGTGAGCGGGTTGGAGTCAGGCTCCGAACGTGCTCCGGGATTCCGCCATTTTTGGAGACCCCCACCCCCAATGCACCCGCTCCGCCATCCGAAAATCAGTTCCTCTGTCTCCTCCCTCCAATCCAATTCCCTACCCATGTCAATAGGTTGCCTCCAATTCCATGTGTCTTGATTTTTGTTCACAGTCTCTTACGTTGAACCTTATCGAATGCCTTCTGGAAGTCCATTTAAATAACATCCATATACACGCTCTTATCTACTACATTAGTTACCTCTTCAAAAAATTCAACTAGGTTCGTTAGTCATGACTTGCCCTTTACAAATCCATGCTGGCTCACTCTGATCAGTTCATGTTTGTCCAAGTGTTCAGTCACTCTGTCCCCAATAATATTGTGGTAACTTCCCCACAACAGATATTAGACTAATAGGCCTATAATCACCTAGTTTATCTCTCCTTCCCTTCTTAAATAGTGGAATGACATTGGCAGTTTTCCAATCCATGAGGACAATTCCTGAATCGAGAGAGTTTTGGACGATCATGACCGGAGCATCTACAATTTCCTCACCTACTTCTTTTAATACCCTGGGGTGGAAACTGTTAGGTCTTGGAGATTTGTCTATCTTTAGTCTCATTATTTTCTCCATTACAATTTTCTTATTTATATTCAGCCTAGTAAGTTACAAAGAATTACATAGAAATTACAGCACAGAAACAGGCCATTTGGCCCAATTGGTCAATGCAGGTGTTTATGCTCCACATGAGCCTCCTCCCTCCCTACTTCATCTAACCCTACCAGCATAACCTTCTATTCCTTTCTCCCACATGTACGTATCTAGCTTCCCCTTAAATGCATCTCTGCTATTCGCCTCAACTACTCCATACCGTTGATTTATTTTTACTTTTCCTCATATCTCTGGTACTATAACCTCATTCTCTACTGTGAAGACTAATACAAAGTCATTATTTAGCAAATCTACCATTTGCTGATTTTCATTACAATATCGGGCAGCAAGGAAGCTGAGCCAGTCAGCAGGCAGGTACGGCGGGGAGGGAGCCTGGATGGGGGGACCCTGAGGCAGCACATTATTCTTGTGGGACCTGGAAGAGCACTCCTGCTTTTCCTGGGCCTACAAAAATAATTATTTGCTTACGTTACGTTTTTGGGGCCTCTTCTTTTTCACTGCCCAGTTCAACTGGGCAGAACGTGCACGTCGCACACTCAGCCCAGCTGTCCCTCGAAATTTCATCAGGGTCCTATATACATCACAGGACTCAGCGTTGCAAAGTGTAATGAGGCTCCCGTTTGATTCAGGCAGGCGCCTAGGCCACCCATTAGAAGGCCCCAGTAAGGCGGCAGACTGGGTGGTAAATGGTGCACAGCAATTTTAACTCTGCTACCGTCCCATTTCCACAGGGCAAGTCAAGTTAAAGCTGCTCATATATTTGATGGTACAGGATAAAAGATAGCACACCAAAAGAGATTCAGAAACACCAAATCCCATCCCCCCTCCCCCATCCACACAGACCTGCAATCTCCTGGGAAAGACAAAAAAGAGAGGAAAAAAACGTAGATCAATTTAGGAAAAAGCTCTGGGAAATTTTTCTCTGACTCCTGAAGGCAATCAAACAAGTTTGAGGGGACTACGTAGCACAGACCCCAATGACCCACCTACATTCTATATGTGCATATATTGGCCATTCTCGGGAACTGTCCAGCTCTCTTCTGAATGCTTGCAGCGAATCTGCACTCACTGCATGTGCCGGCAAATTGCTCCAGAATCAACAACTCTGTGAAGAAAGTACCTCCTTGCATCTAACCTAGTTCGATGCTTAGGTAACTTATACTTGTATCTTCTGGCGCTCCCTAACCTATCTAGCTCAAATAGCTAAAGTGTAATCCTTTCATTATTTTAAAAACCTCAATCAAATCTCCTCGAAGTCTATACTTTTCGAGAGTAAAAGGCCTAGCTCTCTAAGGCTATTGTGGTAACTGAGGGTTTTTAAACTAGGTATCAATCTAGTGCCACTGCCCTCCTGTGAACCTTTTCTCGGACCTGTATATCACCCATCATGTGAGAGCACGAAAACTGGACACAGGATTCTCGATGATGGCTGACCAAGGCCTTATACAGAGAGTGAATTATATTTCTTGTATTTAATTGTCCTGCTGTTAGGAGACATGGGTAGGAAAGGGTCAACATGTAGTTTAAAGAATAGCAGAGAATCCCATGCATTTGCCGTCTCTACTGAAATTCTTAAATGTGCTTCAGACTCTGATAGAGAAACCACAATGGTACCATTAGACACTAGCCCATTGATACTTAACTGAAGACTGGTCGGACGACCTTGTGAAGAACGAGGTAAGAGAGTTGAGAAAATGGAGAAAAACAGTATTGTGGAATGTGAGGTCATCCTCACACACGTCAATCAATTGTACTGTAGATCACCCATTGGTCACTATTCTGCAGTTAGATGTCTGTGTAGTTAACCATATATGGATATTTTGAAAAGGAACGTAGCTCAAAAACGTATAAAAAGGTGGTGAATTGTAACAAGACTTTGGATTTGACCTGGAAAGTTTGAGCTCAAGGACTGTATACTCAATAAATTCAGTTTTCGTGAATCAGGTTCGCTTGATTTGTAAGTACTTCACCTTATTTGGAGGATTAAACTTTGAATAAGCAAAACTTTGGTTGTGAGCGTATTATCTTACTGTCACTGAATGAACAGAGATAAAGCTAGCTAGCTAACACTGGTAATAAATCCTAACATCCTATTTGCTTTTACAACATCCTCACGGCACTGGTCTTTTAATGACTCGTTCACTATAACATACAGGCTCTTCTACTCAGCAGAGTTGACCATGAAGTCCTGCATGGTGTACACATACTTGGCATTGTCCCTACACAAGTGCATCATCCTACATCTATCTACATTAAAAGACATCTGACAGGTACGGACCCATTCCCCATCACATCTAGATCTGCCTGAAATCTCATCTAACATCCTTACACCCACCCAGAATCACTACCATTAATAACTACTTTCTGGTTCAAAGAATGCAACCAGTTCTTCTCCGACTTAAAATCTGCCCGCCAATCCCACAGGACTCGGCATTTAGTGCGGCAACTCGTCGAAGGCTTTTTGAAAATCAAGATACACAGTGTCATCCAGGCCTCCGACATCCACTAACTTAGTAAATTCAACCAGGTTGGTGAGATAGGGTCTTCTTTTCCAGAAGCCATGTTGAGATTTCCTTATAACTCCTCTGTCAAGGTGATCATACGGTGCATCTCGAATGCTCCCTTCCAGCAACTTGTCTGTAACTGAAGTCAAACAAACGGGCCTGTAATTTCCCAGTTCTGACTTACTTTCCCTTTTAATATTGGCACCATATAGGCCTCTCTCCAGTCCATGGGAACAATCCCAGACTGCAGCGAGCTGTTTAATAAATGTGCAGTGCTCCCATTTCTTTGAGCACCATCGGGTGAATGCGGTCACAGCCAGCAGCCCAATGCATTTTGAGATCACTAATTCTAGCCAGGACTACATCAGCATTTGCTTTGACACTTTCAATCACAACATCAATCCTATAATGTATTATTGGTAACACAGCATCATTAAAACCTCTGCAATATTCTGGGAGTTCAGTAGAATCTTCCCCGTGGAATCCTTCAAAGGCACTATAGAGTCCTTAATGGCTCTGGCTCTTCACATAGCTGAAAAAGACCTTGCTATTACAACCACCGTTCTCCACTGTCCTCTTCGCCAGTGTATCTTTTGGCTGCTCTGAAAGCTTTCAGCTGTTCCCCGCCTGGCTCTATCTTCCCGCCCAGACCATCGTGGTGGCGGTGTGGCCCTTATCACCAAATCACAACTACTCCTCTGGCACCTTCACCTCCTTTGAACATCTCACCTTGTTCCACCCAGCTCACTTCTCCTTTAAAATCCTTGTTCTCTACTGCACACCCAAGTACCACTCAAAGTTTCTCACCGAGATATCTTCACTACTTTCCTCCCTCAGCCTCTGCACCAAGCGACTTCTCATCCTCGGTGATTTCAATCTCCATCTCAACTCATCATGCACTCTCTCCTCTGAGTTCGCTGCCCTCCTATCCTCCCTTAATCTCTCCCTCCAGATACACTTCCCTACCCATATTCACTGCCACCCCCTTGATCTTGCCATCTCATGTGGCCTCTCTACCCCCATCATGTCAATCACAGATAAGGCCATCTCTGATCACTTCATTGTATCTCTCTCCACCCACATCCCCCTTCCCCCTCCCAACCCCACTTCTTTCTGTGTTTGCCCCTGGAAAAAGCTCTCCCCCAAATTACTTACAATGGCACTTTCAAATTCCCAGCCGGCTAGCCTTTAGCCCTCCATTCACCATGACATTTCTGCAGCTACAGCTATCTGCTCAATCACACCCTAACCTCCACCTTTGATGCCCTTGTCCCCATTAAAACCATTACTCTCTCACCCTGCTTGTTCCCCCAGGTACAGTCCTCATCTCCGCTCCCTTAAGTCCAAGGGGCGCAGACTTGAACATTTATGGTGGACAGCTGCTATAGCCATTCATCGCCAGATCTGGCTAGGCCACATAAAGCACTAACGGGTCCAGCTCTCCTCTGCCAAAACTGCTCACTATCCCAGGATCATCTGACCAGTCTGCCATGTGGGACCTTGTCAAAAGCCTTGCTAATCATGTTGCATAGAATCATAGAATCATAGAAATTTATGGCACAGAAGGAGGCTATTCGGCCCATTGTGTCCGTGGCGGCCAAAAAAGGGCCATCCAGCCTAATCCCACATTCCAGCTCTTTGTCCGTAGCCCTGTAGGTTGCGGCACTCCAAGCACCTTTTAAATGCGATGAAGGTTTCTGCCTCTACCACCCTTTCAGGTAGTGAGTTCCAGACCCCCACCACCCTCTAGGTGAAAACATTTTTCCTCAACTCCCCTCTAATTCTTCTACCAATTACCTTAAATCTATGCCCCCTGGTTATTCATTCTTCTGCTAAGGGAAAGACGTCTTTCCTGTCCACTCTATCTAGGCCCCTCATAATTTTAATCACCTCAATTAAATCTCCCCTCAGCCTCCTCTGTTCCAAAGAAAACAATCCCAGCCTATCCAATCTTTCCTCATAGCTAAAATTCTCCAGTCCTGGCAACATCCTCGTAAATCTCCTCTGTACCCTCTCTAGTAAAATCACATCTTTCCTGTAGTGTGGTGACCAGAACTGTACACAGTACTCTAGCTGTGGCCTAACTAGTGTTTTATACAGTTCTAGCATAACCTCCCTGCTCTTATATTCTATGCCTCGGCTAATAAAGGAAAATGTCCCGTATGCCTTCTTAACCACCTTATCGACCTGTCCTGCTACCTTCAGGGATCTGTGGACATGCACTCCAAGGTCCCTCACTTCCTCTACACCTCTCAGTATCCTCCCATTTATTGTGTATTCCCTTGCCTTGTTTGCTCTCCCTAAATGCATTACCTCACACTTCTCCAGATTGAATTCCATTTGTCACTTTTCTGCCCATCTGACCAGTCCATTGATATCTGCCTGCAGTCTACAGCTTTCCTCCTCACTACCACACGGCCAATTTTTGTATCATCTGCAGACTTCTACATGCCCCCTACATTTAAGTCTAAATCATTGATATATATCACAAAAAGCAAGGGACCTAGTACTGAGCCCTGCAGAACCCCACTGGGAACAGCTTTCCAGTCACAAAAAAACCCGTCAACCATTGCCCTTTGTTTCTTGCCACTAAGCCAATTTTGGATCCAACTAGCCACATTCCCTTGGATCCTATGGGCTTTTACTTTTCTGACCAGTCTGCCATGTGGGACCTTGTCAAAAGCCTTGCTAAAATCCATCCAGACTACATCAACCCTCATCAACCTCCTTGTTACCTCAAAAAATTCAATCAAGTTAGTCAGACGCGACCCTCCCTTAACAAATCCATGCTAATTAATTAATGTCCTTGATTAATCCGTTCCTTTCTAAATGACGATTTATCCTGTCCCTTAGAATTGTTTCCAGTAATTTGCCCACCACTGAGGTTAGGCTGACTGGCCTGTAATTATTTGGTCTATCCCATTCTCCCTTTTTAAACAACGTTACAACGTTAGCAGTCCTCCAGTCCTCCGGCACCACGCCTGCAGCCAGGGAGGATTGGAAAATGATGGTCAGAGCCTCTGCTATTTCCTCCCTTGCTTCTCTTAACAATTGTAAACAATTTTACAACACCAAGTTATAGTCCAGCAATTTTATTTTAAATTCACAAGCTTTCGGAGGCTTCCTCCTTCGTCAGGTGAACGATGTGAACAGCCTGGGATACATTTCATCGGGACCTGACGATTTATCTACTTTCAAAGATGCTAAACCCTTTAATACTTCTTCTATCACTATGTTCATCCCATCCAATATTTCACGTTCCTCCTTCTTAAATACAATGTCTGCATTGTCCCCCTCTTTTGTGAAGACAGACGCAAAGTATTCATTAAGAACCATACCCACATCTCCCGCCTCCCCCCATAGGTTATCTTTTTGGTCTCTAATAGGCCCTACTCTTTCCTTAGTTATCCTCTTGCTCTTTATGTATTTATAAAACATCTTTTGGTTTTCCTTGATTTTAATGCCAATATTTTTTCATGCCCTATCTTTACTTTCCTAATTTCCTTTTTAATTTCACCCCTGCACTTTCTATACTCCTCAGTATTGAGCTCTCGGTATCTGACACAAACTTCCCTATTTTGCTGTATCCTACCTGTACGTTCCTTGACATCCAGGGGGCTCTAGATTTGGGAGTCCCACCCTTTTTCTTTGTGGGAACATGTTTACTCTGAACCTTCACTATCTCCCCCTTGAATGCCTCCCACTGCTCTGACACTGATTTACTTTCAAGCAGCTGTTTCCAGTCCACTTTTGCTAATTCATTTCTCAGCTTAGTAAAATTGACCTTTCCCCAATTGAGAACTTTTACTCCTGTTCTATCTTTGTCCTTTTCCATAATTATGCTAAATCTAACTGAATTATGATCACTACCACCAAAATGCTCTCCCACTGAAACTCCTTCCACCTGCCCAGCTTCATTTCCTAAAACTAAGACCAGAACTGCCTCCTCTCTTGTTGGGCTTGCTAGGTACTGGCTAAAAAAGTTCTCCTGAATGCAATTTAAGAATTCTGTGCCCTCTATACCTTTCACACTGATTCTATCCCAGTTAATATTAGGGTAGTTGAAATCCCCTACTATTATTGCCCTATTGTTTTTGCACTTCTCAGAAATTTGCCAACATATTTGCTCTTCTATCTCCCTCTGACTGTTTGGGGGTCTATAGTACACTCCCAGCAGTGCGATTGCCCCTTTTTTGATCTTCGGCTCAACTCATATGGCCTCATTTGATAATCCTTCTAATATATCATTCCTCCTCATGGCTGTAATTGTTTCTTTAACCAATATTGCCACCCCCCATCCTTTTTTTATCCCCCTCTATCTCGTCTGAACACCCTGTATCCAGGAACGTTTAGCTGCCATTCCTGCCCCTCTTTAAGCCACGTTTCAGTAATAGCTATGATATCATACTTCCACATGTCTATCTGTGCCCTCAGCTCATCTGCCTCATTCACTAGACTCCCTGCATTGAAGTGTATACCATTAAGCACTGCCAAACTCTTTTGTTGTCTATTATCTGACCTTCGTTTCCTCTGCCTTCCAAACTCGCTTACTAATTTTCTGCCTTCCATTTCCAGCTTTGCTTCTCTCCCTTCTGAATCTATGCTCAGGTTCCCATCCCCCTGCCAAGCTAGTTTAAACCCTCCCCAACAGTACGAGCAGACTTCCCCACAAGGATATTGGTCCTAGCCCTGTTGGGGTGCAACCCGTCTGGCTTGTATTGGTCCCACCTCCCCCAGAACTGGTCCTAATGCCCCAAGAATCTAAAGCCCTCCGTCCCACACCATCTCTCCAGCTTCTCTTCTTCACTACAAACCATCTTCTTAAACCCCTCTCCCCTGTATCCTCCAATCTCACCTCCAATAACGTGTGAGGAGCTCATGGACTTCTTTGTCACTATGATTGAAACCATCCGTTAAGCTGCATTTGCCTCTGTCACTTCCCTCACTTCCCCTACCCACTAAACATCTCCTAATGGTCCCCCCTGTCCTAGCCCTGAACGCGCATCTTTCTCTAGTTTCTCTCCTATCTCGCCTCATGCCCTCTCCAAGCTCATATTGACCATGAGACCCACCTCCTGCTCCCTCGACCCTATTCCCACCAAACTGCTGACCACCCAACCTCCTTTCCTGGCCCCCATGTTAGCTGATATTGTTAACGGTTCCCTCTCCTCAGATGCTACCCCTCTCCCCTTCGAATCCCACCCTTAAAAAACCCACCCTTGACCCCACTGTCCTTGCAAACTACCGCCCCATCTCCAACCTCCCTTTCCTCTCCAAAGTCCTTGAACATGTTGTTACCTCCCAAATCCGTGCCCATCTTTCCCGCAACTCCATGTTTGAATCCCTCTAATCATGTTTCCGCCCTACCACAGTACTGAAACAGTCCTTATCAATGTCAAAAATGACATCCTATGTGACTGTGACTATGGTAAGCTATCCCTCCTCACCCTTCTCGGCCTGTCTGCAGCCTTTGACATGGTTGTCCACACCATCCTCCCCCAACTCCTCCCCTCCGTCGTCCAGCTGAGTGGGACTGCGCTCACCTGGTTCCATTCTTATCTATCCAGTCGTAGTCAGAGAATCACCTGCAATGGCTCCCGCACGGTTACCTCTGGAATCCCCCAAGGATCTATCCTTGGCCCCCCTTGGCGACATCATCCGAAAATACAACATCAGCTTTCACATGTACGCTGACGACACCCAGCTCTACCTCACCACCTCCCTCGACCCCCCCCACTGTCTCTGATTTGTCACACTGCTTGTCTGACATCCAGTACTGGACGAGCAAAAATTTCCTCCAACTAAATATTGGGAAGTCCGAAGCCATTGGTCCCGGCACAAACAGTTCCCTAGTCACCGACTCCATCCCTCTCCCTGGCCACAGTCTGAGGCTGAACCAGACCGTTTGCAACCTTGGCCTCCTATCTGATCCTGAGATGAGCTTCTGATCACATATCCCCTCCATCACCAAGACCGCCTACTTCCACCTCCATAACATCGCCCGTCTCCACCCCTGCCTCAGCTCACCTGCTGCTGAAACCCTCATCCATGATGTCTAGGCCCTAAGCTCTGGAATTCCCTCCGTAAACCTCTTGGCCTCTCTACCTCTCTCTCCTCCTTTAAGACACCCCTTAAACCTATCCCTTCCACCAAGCTTTTGGTCATCTGTCCTAAAATCACATGTGGCTCGGTGTCAAATTTTGTTTGATAACTCTCCTGTGAAGTGCCTTGGGACATTTTGCAATGTTAAAGGTACTATATAAATGCAAGTTGTTGTTGTTGTGTTTCCTTAAGACTGTAAAAATATTTCTGCTTAAGTCTAATTTTGGGTATGACCAGTTAGCCAATTTGGTTTTGTTTTATCAACAGATAGAAATTAGTTGTGGGGAGGTGGAGGGTGGACAGGATAAACTACAAGTGGGGCTATTAGGGTGGGGATAAACTCCCGAGGAGGGAGGGGCTGGGGGGGGGGGGAGGAGGCGGCAGATTGGAGGATATGATATGCTGCCAGCAAAGAGGGGTGTGGGATACATTCACTGCAAGGGGCACAGTGCAGTATTTGCAGCTCAGTATCAATCAGGGCTGAACCATTGTTGGCATATGAGTGGACTTTTTGTTTAGAGAATTGGGAATCGGTATTTCTTACCAGAGCACAATAGTATCTTCTGGGAGCACATGTTTGATTCAGCTCAAAAGTTCGAGGCCACGGCAGATGAAAGCAGAATTTCCGGCGTGGAAACATTACATAAGAACCTAAGAAATATGAACAGGAGTAGGCCACACGGCCCCTCGAGCCTGCTCCGCCATTCAGTAAGATCATGGCTGATCTTCAACCTCAACTCCACTTTCCCGCCCGATCCCCGTATACCTTGATTCCCCTAGAGTCCAAAAATCTATTAATCTCAGCCTTGAATACATACTCAAGGACTCAGCATCCACAGCCCTCTGGGTTGGAGAATTCCAAAGATTCACAACCCTCTGAGTGAAGAAATTCCTCCTCATCTCAGTCTTAAACGGCCGACCCCTTATCCTGAGACTATGTCCCCTAGTTCTAGACTTTCCAGCCAGGGAAACAACCTCTCAGCATCTACCCTGTCAAGCCCTCTCAGAATCTTATATGTTTCAATGAGATCACCTCTCATTATTCTAAACTCCAGAGAATATAGGCCCATTTTACTCAACCTCTCCTCATAGGACAACCCTCTCGTCCCGGGAATTACAATTTATGTTACTATACAGTTTACCAGCAAGGGTGGTGGAACAAGATACCTTTCAAGGAGGAAGTAGACGGGGTTTCTGTCAACAGATGGAATTTGGAGTTATTTGAAATGCACCAAAAGAATACTGCGCATTCTCCTGCCTGTAATACTGTTACTATGAAACAAACAGTCCTGCTGGGAGAATATAGTGGAGTAGGGGAAAGTGTGGGGAATATCATAAACACTCAATGAGTGTCAGTACTGCGGTCATACCTGAGAGTAGGATTAGGGCCAGGAACTGGAGTCCGTTGGGTCTGGCCACTCACTAACGATGGTGGAAATTTACAGATGGGTTTGGTTGTTTCCTTCTAACTGTTGTGAATTAGATTTACATTTCGGCTTTTGATTACTCAACAATAACTCACTTCAAACAAAAGGCTTGCTTTTTGCCTCAACATTGGAAACCTGTAATATGAGCTATGACATTCCTGTGCTGCTACCCAGTGTCATTGTACTGGAACTGCATGCTGACTCTCAGAATAAAACACAGTCCCAGTAATGGGCTTCGCACCTAATGTTACATAACAGGATTTTTAACACAGTAAATGCCAATCACTGCACCATCTACAGTTGTAAGGAATCTTACAACACCAGGTTATAGTCCAACAGTTTTATTTGAAAATCACAAGCTTTCGGAGTTTACCTCCTTCGTCAGGTGAGTGAGTGAAGCATAGCATCACTCACTCACCTGACGAAGGAGGTAAACTCCAAAAGCTTGTGATTTTCAAATAAAACTGTTGGACTATAACTTGGTGTTGTAAGATTCCTTACATTTGTCCACCCCAGTCCATCACCGGCATCTCCACATCATCCATCTACAGGTGTAACTGGTACTACAGGCAGATGCTGACGCTTTGAAAATGGGTTTCCCCATTGACAAAGCCTGATATAGGAGTTTTGAATGCATTTTGAAATGGAATATTGTGATCCACTCAGCATTTTTAATCTACAATAGATGTGCCTTAACATTTCTTTTGAACCCCATTCAAAATTGAAAGGTGCTCCTTTTGCTTAAAACAGGGAAAATAAGCTTGGAAGTGAATAATTAAAGCAAAGCAAAGCAATAGTCATATGTTCAAAAGCATGTTTGCAAAAATTAATTTGGTTCCCAAATACTGCTGCTCCCAAGATACAGCTGAGGGGCCTGATCTCCAGAACTGAGGGGTCAGAAGGGAGCCAGGGCTCAAATGGAAGCTAGAGGTAGCAGGGTTTATAGAGCTGGGGGCCAGAAACAGCTCTTTAAAAGTGCAAAAATGAATTGGTTTGGAACCCAGGAATGCATAAATTATATTATCTATCTAAAAGTCTTGCATCTAGGGCGAATCAGTCACATCACATCTTTTGAATGTGTCACACCTGAAAGTGAGACCTCTGAAGCTTCACATCTCAAAGGTGTCACACTTTAGGGCATCACACCTCAGGGTGTCATACCTCATGGGGTCATGTGTCCACAGGGCAGAAATTAATGATTGGGTGTTCTAAATTGAATCTATTCCATTCAAAGAGGAGACTGAGAGGTGACCTGATAGAGGTGTTTAAAATCATGAAGCGGTTCTATTGGGTAGACGCAGGAAAGATGATTCCACCTGTGGGGGAGTCCAAAACTAGGGGGTATAAATGTAAGATAATCACTAATAAATCTAATAAGGAATTCAAGAGGAACTTCTTAACTCAGAGTAGTGAGAAGGTGAAACTCACTACCAAATGCAGTCGTTGAGGCGAATAGCAGAGATGTACTTAAGGGGGAGCTACATAAATACACGAGGGAGAAAGGAATAGAAGGGTATGTTGGTAGAACGAGATGAAGTAATTAGAGTGGGAGGAGGCTTGTGTGGAGCATAATCATTGGCATAGAACTGTTGGGCCGAATGGCCTGTTTCTGTGCTGTAAATTTTATGTAATTCTATGTAATAGTTGATAAGATGTATAAAATATAATGACACTGAGAAATTACCTGCAGCTGGCATTGTTTCATCGTTGTCTAAACACTTCATATTTGCATTTTCTGGGATGTGGTTTATAGTTTCAGCAAGTTTGATGACAAGATAGGTCTGCCCAAGTTTAAATTTATTCACAAGGTAAGGACCATAAAGTGTAGACAAGGTTTTAGACAAAGAAGTCTTGAGTAGCTCCTCAAGTGCCTGTGGATCAATAAATTAAATGATTCAGCACAACAGAAGCAAGGCGAAACTATGCATAATCCACCCCAGGCCAACGAGTATGAACTAGCTTTTTAGCAAAAATGTAGCAGAGAATAAAGGGATTGGGAGGCAGGGTGGGAAGAGGTAATTAGAGTGGGAGGAGGCTCAAATAGATTATAAACACTGGCATAGACCAGTTGGGCCAAATGGCCTTTGGATTCTATGTAATTCTATGTAACATGAGGATCAATACCTCATAAGTGGCTATTTAGTTTTCTGATGAATACCAAATCATTTCAAATTCTTTAGTACTACCAGAATTTGATAGAAATCCAAAATAATTAATGGCCAATATAGTATGGTCATACCATGGAATCTTGTCTATTAATAGGCATTTGCAGAACTTGAGTTATAGAGTAAGTTTTTTTCCTAATTAGGTCAATTTGGTAATGACAAGTACATCAAATTAGCACAGCTGATTAACAAGTTATATTTATTATCATATAAACACATTGCCAATTCCCATTGCTAAGGGTGTCATTATATTACGTATACTAATTTGAGGCAGGTAACTGTTGAGAGTGATGTAATCACATCTCTTCACATCGTGCTCTGGCCACAGAAAGTGGAGCTCTGGTGTATAAGTCCAACAAACTCTTCTCGACACCATCCAAGTGCCAGTTAAGTTTTAATGAACAAAGGAAACTGATAATCCAGTTGGCTCTCTGCTAAAAGTAAAATGATTGAAAAAGATAGGTTGCCTACTTGACATGGTCCTCTTCATTGATCCAGGGGTACAGTAGTGTAATGGTTATGGTACATGGCTAACAACCTACACCATAGGAAGTACAAATCCCACCATAGCAAGTTGTAAAATTAAATTTAATAAATCAGGTAAATTGTGGACTGGCACCATGAAAACTGCTGGATTGCAAAAACCCAACGAGGTCACTAATCCATGTCAGAGAAGGGAACCTACCACCCCTACCCAGTATGGCCTACATGTGATTCTTAAGGCCCTCGGAGTAACTAGGGATGGACAATACTGCTTTGCCAATGTCCGAAGAGCAAATTAAATTTGTGGTATAACAAAGCAAAATCAAATTCTAACTCAATAATATTGATTACATTTCTTACCAGCAAATTATCAGGTATAAGTATGCTTGATTGATCAAATGTCATTTCAACCTATAATTGAAGGGAAATATTTAAAATTTTCAATGACTTTATGCAGCTTAACTGTTATCCTGCAAAACTGCTCTATTCCAATGTAAATACAAGGATAAAAGAGTGACAGGGAAGATTCACACTAGTAATTATGACAGCAAGCTATCCACTTCATGTCATCATGGGGAAAGAGGGAAAGAAAGAGCGAGAAAAAGCATAGAATCATGGAAAATTTACGGCACAGAAGGAGGCCATTCATCCCATCATGTCCGCGCCAGCTGAGAAACGAGCCACCCAGTCTCATCCCACTTTCCCGCATTTGGTCCATAGCCCTGCAGGTCATGGCTCTTCAGGTGCACATCCAGGGATTTTTTTAATGAGTTGAGGGTTTCTGCCTCTACCACCCTCTCAGGCAGTGAGTTCCAGACCCCCACCACCCTCTGGGTGAAAAAGCTTTTCCTCATTTCCGTTCTAATCCTTCTACCAATCACTTTAAATCTATGCCCCCTGGTTATTGACCCCTCCCCTAAGGGAAATAGGTCCTTCCTATCTACTCTATCTAGGCCCCTTATAATTTTGTACACCTCAATCAAATCATCCCTCAGCCTCCTCTGTTCCAAGGAAAACAACCCCAGCCTATCCAATCGGTCATCATAGCTAAAATTCTCCAGTCCTGGCAACATCCTCGTAAATCTCCTCTGCACCCTCTCCAGTGCAATTACATCCTTCCTGTAATGTGGTGACCAGAACTGTGCGCAGTACTCAACCTGTGGCCTAACTATATTTTATAAAGTTCCTGCATAACAGTACCAGACTCTTCCATCACCATCCCTGGGTATGTCCTGTCCCACCGGCAGGACAGACCCACCAGAGGTGGCGGTACAGTGATATACAGTCAGGAGGAAGTGGCCCTGGGAGTCCTCAACATTGACTCCGGACCCCATGAAATCCCATGGCATCAGGTCAAACATGGGTAAGGAAACCTCCTGCTGATTACCACCTACCGTCCTCCCTCAGCTGACGAATCAGTCCTCCTCCATGTTGAGCACCATTTGGAGGAAGCACTGAGGGTAACATGGGCACAGAATGTACTCTGGGTGGGGGACTTCAATGTCCATCACCAAGAGTTGTTCGGTAGCACCACTACTGACCGAGCTGGCCGAGTCCTGAAGGACGTAGCTGCCAGACTGGTGGTGAGGTGGTGAGCGAACCAACATGAGGGAAAAAACCGACTTGACCTCGTCCTCACCAATCTACCTGTTGCAGATGCATCTGTCCATGACAGTATTGGTAGGAGTGACCACCGCACAGTCCTCGTGGAGACGAAGTCCCATCTTCGCACTGAGGACACCATCCAACGTGTTATCACCGTACTAAATGATTCAGAACAGATCTAGCAGCTCAAAACTGGGCATCCATGAGGCACTGTGGGCCATCAGCAGCAGCAGAATTGTATTCCAGCACAATCTGTAACCTCATGGCCCGGCATATTCCTCACTCTACTATTAACAACAAGCCAGGGGATCAACCCTGGTTCAATATGGAATGTAGAAGAGCATGCCAGGAGCAGCACCAGGCGTACCTAAAAATGAGGTGCCAACCTGGTGAAGCTACAACTCAGGACTACATGCATACTAACGGCGGAAGCAACATGCCATAGACAGAGCTAAGCGATTCCACAACCAACGGATCAGATCAAAGCTCTGCAGTCCTGCCACATCCAGTCGTGAATGGTGGTGGACAATTAAAACAACTAATGGGAGGAGGAGGCTCTGTAAATAACCCCATCCTCAATGATGGCGGAGTCCAGCACGTGAGTGCAAAAGACAAGGCTGAAGTGTTTGCAACCATCTTCAGCCAGAAGTGCCAAGTGGATGATCCATCTTGGCCTCCACCCGATATCCCCACCATCACAGAAGCCAGTCTTCAGCCAATTCGATTCGCTCCACGTGATATCAAGAAACGGCTAAGTGCACTGGATACAGCAAAGGCTATGGGCCCCGACAACATCCCGGCTGTAGTGCTGAAGACTTGTGCTCCAGAACTAGCTGCGCCTCGAGCCAAACTGTTCCAGTACAGCTACAACACTGGCATCTACCCGACAATGTGGAAAAATACCCAGGTATGTCCTGTCCACAAAAAGCAGGACAATTCCAATCCAGCCAATTACCGCCCCATCAGTCTACTATCAATCATCAGCAAAGTAATGGAAGGTGTCGTCGACAGTGCCACTATCAAGCGGCACTTACCAATAACCTGCTCACCGATGCTCAGTTTGGGTTCCGGCAGGACCACTCGGCTCCAGACCTCATTACAGCCTTGGTCCAAACATGGACAAAAGAGCTGAATTCCAGAGGGGAGGTGAGAGTGACTGCCCTTGGCATCAAGGCAGCATTTGACTGAGTGTGGCACCAAGGAGCCCTAGTAAAATTGAAGTCAATGGGAATACAGGGGGAAAACTCTCCAGTGGCTGGAGTCATAACTCGCACAAAGGAAGATGGTAGTGGTTGTTGGAGGCCAATCATCTCAGCCCCAGGACATAAGAACATAAGAACATAAGAAATTGGAGCAGGAGTAGGCCAATCGGCCCCTCGAGCCTGCTCCGCCATTCAATAAGATCATGGCTGATCTGATCCCAACCACAAATCTAAAGAACACAAGAAGTCGGAGCAGGACCCGGCCACATAGCCCCTGGGCCCTCTCCGCCACCCACAGGGCATTGACCGATCCGAACTCAGCTTCATGTCCAATTTCCTGCCCGCTCCCCATAACCCCTAATTCCCTTTACTTCTAGGAAACTGTCTATTTCTGTTTTAAATTTATCTAATGATGTAGCTTCCACAGCTTCCTGGGGCAGCAAATTCCACAGACCTACCACCCTCTGAGTGAAGAAGTTTCTCCTCATCTCAGTTTTGAAAGAGCAGCCCCTTATTCTAAGATTATGCCCCCTAGTTCTAGTTTCACCCATCTTTGGGAACATCCTTACTGCATCCACCCGATCAAGACCCTTCACAATCTTATATGTTTCAATAAGATCGCCTCTCATTCTTCTGAACTCCAATGAGTAGAGTCCCAATCTACTCAACCTCTCCTCATATGTCCGCCCCCTCATCCCGGGGATTAACCGAGTGAACCTTCTTTGTACTGCCTCGAGAGCAAGTATGTCTTTTCTTAAGTATGGAGACCAAAACTGTATGCAGTATTCCAGGTGCGGTCTCACCAATACCTTATATAACTGCAGCAATACCTCCTTGTTTTTATATTCTATCCCCCTAGCACATTGCTGCAGGAGTTCCTCAGGGCAGTGTTCAAGGCCCAACCATCTTCAGCTGCTTCATCAATGACCTTCCCTCCATCATAAGGTCAGAAGTGGGGATGTGCGCTGATGATTGCACAGTGTTCAGTTCCATTCGCAACCCCTCAGATAATGAAGCAGTCCATGCCCGCATGCAGCAAGACCTGGACAACATCCAGGCTTGGGCTAATAAGTGGCAAGTAACATTCGCGCCAGACAAGTGCCAGGCAATGACCATCTCCAACAAAAGAGAGTCTAACCATCTCCCCTTGACATTCAACGGCATTACCATCGCCGAATCCCCCACCATCAACATCCTGGGGGTCACCATTGACCAGAAACTTAACTGGACCAGCCACATAAATACTGTGGCTACAAGAGCAGGTCAGAGGCTGGGTATTCTGCGGCGAGTGCCTCACCTCCTGACCCCCCAAAGCTTTTCCACCATCTACAAGGCACAAGTCAGGAGTGTGATGGAATACTCTCCACTTGCCTGGATGAGTGCAGCTCCAACAACACTCAAGAAGCTCGACACCATCCAGGATAAAGCAGCCCGCTTGATTGGCACCCCATCCACCACCCTAAACATTCACTCCCTTCACCACCGGCGCACCGTGGCTGCAGTGTGTACCATCTACAGAATGCACTGCAGCAACTCGCCAAGGCTTCTTCGACAGCACCTCCCAAACCCACGACCTCTGCCACCTAGAAGGAGAAGGGCAGCAGGCACATTGGAACAACACCACCTGCACGTTCCCCTCCAAGTCACACACCATCCCGACTTGGAAATATATCGCCGTTCCTTTATCGTCGCTGGGTCAAAATCCTGGAACTCCCTACCTAACAGCACTGTGGGAGAACCTTCATCATACGGACTGCAGCGGTTCAAGAAGGCGGCTCACCACCACCTTCTCAATGGCAAATTAGGGATGGGCAATAAATGCTGGCCTCACCACCGACGCCCACATCCCATGAACGAATAAAAAAAAAATTCTATGCCTTGGCTAATAAAGGAAAGCATTCCATATGCCTTCTTAACCACCTTATCTACCTGTCCTGCTACCTTCAGGGATCTGTGGACATGCACTCCAAGGTCCCTCACTTCCACTACACCTCTCAGTATCCTCCCATTTATTCTGTATTCCCTCGCCTTGTTTGTTCTCTCCAAATGCATTACCTCACACTTCTCCGGATTGAACTCCATTTGGCACTTTTCTGCCCATCTGACCAGTCCATTGATATCTTCCTGCAGTCTACAGCTTTCCTCCTCACTATCAACCACACGGCCTATCTTTGTGTCATCCCCAAATTTCTTAATCATGTCCCCTACGTTTAAGTCGAAATCGTTAATGTATAATATATAATGTATAAAAGTGAAAAAAAGAAAGTGAGCGAAAGGGCGAAAGAAAATAGAACCAAAAAAAGTGCAAAAAAAAGAAATTACATTTATAAAGCAATTTTTGACATTTCAAAATGCTTTACAGTCAATGAATTACTTTTGACATGTAGTCACAGTTGTTGAGGGCAAATGCAGCAGTCAATTTGCACACAGGAAAGTCCCAAAACCAACAAATGAATGATAATCTTGACGGTGTAATGTTGGCCAGAACTACAGGACCACTCTTCACATAGTGTCATGCGATCTTTAGATTCACCTGAGCAGATAAACTCTGTTTAATATCTCGTCTGAAAGATCTCGGAAAATGTAGCATACCCTCAATATTGCACCGAAGCCTAGATTTTAAGTTCGAGTCTCTAGTAGGATTTTATCCCACAACCTTTGGACAAAGAAGCAAAAGCCCTACCGACTGAGCCAAGCTGACACTTGGAGAGGCATTAAGTGCAGGTAAGGTGCTTTCCCACGCGAGGCAGACTCATTTTGTGCTGCTTTCCTTATAAACAGATATAAAGCAGCATTGGCAATGGCCTGGGATTAGGTTGCCTGATCACCATCCAGTTGATGATCTGAGGGTATATTTTCCTCAGTTAGAAATAAGTAGAAAGTTCACCATTTCTGATCATGGATAGCACCTGTCAATTAAAGTGGTGGGTGGACCGAGCTTCCCTCCAGTCATAAATCCAACAATCTTCTTGGCAGAAACTGGCCAATACCTGCACTTATGGTCAATTTCACACTTCCTAAACACTTAATGAGCTATTTAGTTACTTTTTTTTGGTGAAAAGTTTGTAAATACAGCAGCTTAGCAAGGAAATCAGAAGATGCATGCAGCGGGCTGCATCCGTTGATCTGACTCTGGCTCCATTAGTTTTATTGGTAAAATCCCAGGATGACATTTTAAAGTGCAGAAACTAGTTATTTATTCAAATTCAGACTAGTTGGATGTGGATTGCTGACTGCGTCCACGCTGGCTCAGGAACTAAAGGTACAGGGGAAGATTAGGAAAAAAATTCCATGATTTGAGGATACCTACCGAGATAATGTGAAAATGAAACTGCGTATACTGCAGGCCTCCAGTACGGGCTGTGGCGGGTATATGAATGTGACAGTATAAGGTATTCCAGACTTATACATGGAAAAACTCCTGTATTCACACAAATATAACTGAGAAAAAATATTTGAAGGAAGATGGAGCTTTTCAAAAAAGGGTATAATTATGTGTGCACTGTGCATGTGAAGGCTGCACAGGATTGCTAATATAACATTACATGAATCGTATTAAACTGACCTTGCAAAAAATGGCCACTTTGTCACTTCTCCAGAAAGGGTTCTTCAGAACCAAAACATGTCATCCGCAAATTTTGAAATTGTACTTCCAATTCCCGAATCCAAATCGTTAATGTAAATGGTGAACAACAGTGGTCCCAGCACCAATCCCTGTGGAACACCACTTCCCACCGTTTGTCAATCTGAGTAGCTACCCTTAACCCCTACTCTCTGTTTTCTGTTTTGTAGCCAGCTTGCTATACATTCTGCTACCTGTCCCCTGACTCCACATGCTCTGACCTTAGCTATAAGTCTACAGTGATGTTATAGAAGGCCTTCTGAAAATCCAAATATATTACATCTACAACATTACCCTTGTCTACTCTTTCTGTTACTTCTTCAAAGAATTCCCTTTTGAAATCTGTGCTGACTATTCTTTATTATATTTTTGTTTTCTAGATGTTTTTCTGTTACACCTTTGAGCAAGGATTTCATTATCTCTCTTACCACCGACGTTAAGCTAATTGGACTACAGTTCCCTGGACTGGTTCTATATCCCTTTTTAAATATAGGAATCACATTACCTGTCTGCCAGTCCTCTGGCACTATTCCCTTTTCTAATGAATTTTTATATATATGTAATAGTGCCTCTGCTATCTCTTCCCTAACTTCTTTTAACGTGCGTGGATGCAATCCATCTGGACCAGGGGTTTTATCCTCTCTAAGTTTGATTAGTTTATCATTGTTAGAACGGCATCAGGGATATCGTGCTACAAGCCACTGGGGCCCCATTACCGTCATTGTCAATATCGGTAGAACTGAAATCTGCCAAACCTCAGCCCTCCTGTGGGATGCCATCACCTATACTCTATCACTCAGTCATGAACCAGTCAGCTCTCTTGAATGTGACCCTCAGCTAACCAATCAGTTGCCTCAAAGGGACAATCCTTCATTTTTTTTGATAAATTATAGATTTTCTTTACGAGAGTGTATTGTGCATTTTCTGAAGTGTATGTGACCTGAAGTACATATCTGCTAATAGCTCCATGTGTCTCCCTTGTGCTTACCACCACATGAGAGTCATGTATTTCCAGTATGTACTTCCATGTATATGGTGTCTGTGGCCATGATTTATGAGCTGAGGGGGAAAAGTCAGTATCCTCTGATTGGAATTGCAACTAACCCTCCGTTATTTCATCAGTGGCAGGAGTGTCCCGCGCTAGAAATGCTGAGGTGTCCTTTTGAAGGTGTCCTTTGAAGTAACTTGTGGAAGGCTTCGTGCTGGAACAGAGATGACGCTAACATCTCTGTACTTGGCTGCTCCTGTGCTTCTGAACTAATGCCACTGATGGAGGGCATCCCCTCAGGTTGCTCATTTATCTGCTGATGTACACTCACGAGGTTCTGAAATCCCTCTTTGATAGATGCTTGTAATTGTTCTGTGACAACACAAGACTTTGATTTTTGTATAGTTTATCAAAATAGCTAGAATTTCAATGGAAACTGTGCTTCACTAAGTTTCAAAATGGAAGACAGGTGATGGCCAGAAGCAAATGGCTTTTGTCCACAAATTAATTAAGGATACTTTGATAAAGATATTTAAATAGCTAATGAATGCAGTGTGTTACCAGTGTAAAGTGTAACTCCCAGTTCCTGTCAACTATCAAAATAAACTAACTGGCATGGCAACACCATCACCTCCAAGTTCCCCTCCAAGTCAGGCACCATCCCGACTTGGAAATATATCGCCGTTTCTTCATCGTCGCTGGGTCAAAATCCTGGAACTCCCTACCTAACAGCACTGTGGGAGAACCTTCACCACATGGACAGCAGCGGTTCAAGAAGGCAGCTCGCCACCACCTTCTCAAGGGAATTAGGGATGGGCAATAAATGCTGGCCTTGCCAGCGACACCCATATCCTGAGAGTGAATTAAAAAACATTCTGCATCAGCATACCAGCGGTTAGAAGCCAATACCACAGTGTCACTTTTCTCAAGGTGTGAGGACTGTTAATTACAGGTTGCCTAACAATTTCAAAATAAGTGGTTCTACATCGAAGAAATTCTACAGAATAAATATTGCAGCTCTGGCTGCTAGCTTTTGGTTCAGGATTCTTCTTCCAGACTCTCTGAAATCACACATGACATCTCATCCTGAAAGACAAAGGACTGACCAGCTGATTTATTCCAAAGAATTGTTATGTTCCCAAATACTATATAAAAGGGTCCACTTTCTGAAAAGGGCATCTGAACCCCATAGACTGTTTTCAATTCTCTCCTAGCATATTTTATTATCTCCCCCCTTTCTATCTTAAATGTTAGTCTCCCTGGTAAATACGGAGACAAAGTAATTATTTAATATTTCTGCCATTTCGCTGTCATTACCTGTGAGTTTATCTTGTGCATCCCTTAGTGGTCCTATCCCTATCCTGATTTTTCTTTTGTTATTTATGTGTCTGTAGAATACTTTAATATTTCTTTTTATATTCTGTGATAATTTAATTTCATAGTTTCTCTTTGCCTTTCTAATTGTTTTTTCCTATTTGTCATCCTCTCCTTTGTTGTCTATGTATTTAGTGTATGCCTTTTTCTTTAGTTTCAATTTTGCTCTCTTTCTTTATTCATCCATGGTGTTTCATTGTTGGCTAGTTTGTTCTTGCTTTTTAGTGGGATATATTTCTCTTGGACTCTATTGATGACCGTTTTAAATGGTTCTCACTGCTGTTCTATTTCTTTGCTTATCAGTAAATTTTTCCAGTTTATTTTCTCTAGTTCCATTCTCATCCCCTGAAAATCAGCTTTTTTCCAATTTATTACTTTGGTCTTTGAATGCAGTTTTGAAAAAAATCCTAAATAAATCTGGAATAAAAAGGTGGTATCAGTAAAAGTGACCATGAAGCAGTCGGATTGTTGTAAAAATTCAACTGGTTCACTAATGTCCTTTAGGGAAGGAAACCTGCCGTCCTTACCGGTCTGGTCTATACGTGACTTCAATCCCATACAAATATGGTTGACTCTTAACTGCCCTCTGAAATGGCCCAGCAAGACCCTCAGTTGTATCAAACCGCTATAGAAAAGGATAAGAAGAATAAAACGGACGGAACACTTTTGACCAAGGCATCGGTTTCGGACACGATGAAGGCATACCCAGTCCAGTCGACCCTGCAAAGTCCTCCTCACTAACATCTGGGGACTGGTGCCAAAGTTGGGAGAACTGTCCCACAGACCAGTCAAGCAACAGCCTGACATAGTCATACTCACAGAATCAAAACTATCAGCCAGACTCCTCCATCACCATCCCTGGGTATGTCCTGTCCCGCTGGCAGGACAGTCCCACCAGAGGTGGGGGCACGGTAGCATACAGTCGGCTGGGAGTGGCCCTGAGACTGACTCCAAGAAGTCTCTTGGCTTCGGGTCAAACATGGGCAAGGAAACCTCCTGCTGATTACCACCTACCACCCTCCCTCAGCTGATGAATCAGTACTCCTCCATGTTGAGCACTGAGGGTAGCAAGGGCACAGAATGAACTCTGGGTGGGGGACTTCAATGTCCAACACGAAGAGTAGCTCGGTAGTACCACCACTGACTAAGCTGGCCGAGTTCTGAAGGACATAGCGGCCAGACTGGGCCTGAGGCAGGTGGTGAGAGAACCAACACGGGAATAACGTTCTTGACCTCGTCCTCACTAATCTACCTGTTGGAGATGCATCTGTCCATGATGATATTGGTAGGAGTGACCACCGCACAGTCCTTGTGGAGACCAAGTCCCATCTTCACACTGAGGACACCCTCCATCATGTTGTGCGGAACTAACACCGCGCAAAGTGGGATAAATTAAGAACAAATTTAGTAGCTCATAACTGGGCATCCATGAGGCGCTTTGGGCCATCATCAGCAGCAGAACTGTATTCCACCACAATCTGTAACTTCATGGCCCGGCATATCCCTCACTCCTCCATCACCAACTCTGGTTCAATGAGGAGTATAGAAGTGCATACCAGGAGCAGCACCAGGCGTATCTGAACATGAGGTGCCAACCAGGTGAAACTACAACACAGAATTACATGCGATGCTAAACAGTGGAAACAGCAGGCTATAGACTGAGCTAAGCGATCCCACAACCAACGGATCAGGACGAAGTTCTGCAGACTTGCCACATCCAGTAACGAGTGGCGGTGGACAATTAAGCAACGAACGGGTGAAGGAAGTTCCATGAACATCCCCAATCTCAATGATGCCAGAGTCCAGCACGTGAGTGCAAAACACAAGGCTGAAGTGTTTGCAAACACCTTCAGCCAGAAGTGCCGAGTGGATGATCCTCCTTCCGAGGTTCCCACCATCACAGATGCCAGTCTTCAGCTAATTCGATTCACTCCACATGATATCATGGAACGGCTGAGTGCACTGGATACAGCAAAAGCTACGGATCCTGACAAACAACCAGGCCGTAGTGCTGAAGACCTGTGACCCAGAACTAGCCGGGCCTCTAGAACCAAGCTGTTCCAGTACAGCTACAACACTGGCATCTACCCGAAAATGTGCAAAATTGCCCAGGTATGTCCTGTCCACCAAAAGCAGGACAAATCTAACCCAGCCAATTACCTTTCGATCAGTCTACTCTCAATCATCAGCAAAGTGATGGAAGGTGTCGTCAACAGTGCTATCAAGCGGCACTTACTCACCAATAACCTGCTCACCGATGCTCAGTTTGGGTTCAACCATGCTCAGTTTGAGTTATGTCAGGACCAATCAGCTCCAGACCGCATTACAGCTTTGGTCCAAACATGGACAAAAGAGCTGAATTCCAGAGGTGAGGTGAGAGTAACTACCCTTGACATCAAGGCAGCGTTTGACCGAGTGTGGCACCAAGGAGCCCTAGTAAAATTGAAGTCAATGGGAATCAGTGGCTGGAGTCATACCTAGCACAAAGGAAGATGGTAGTGGTTGTTGGAGGCCAATCATTTCAGCCCTAGGACATTGCTGCAGGAGTTCCTCAGGGCAGTGTCCGAGGCCCAACTATCTTTAGTTGCTTCATCAATGACCTTCCCTCCATCATAAGGTCAGATGTGGGGTTGTTTGCTGATGATTACAGAGTTTTCAGTTCCATTCATAATTCCTCAGATAATGAAGCAGTCCGTGCCCACATGCAGGAAGAACTGGACAACATCCAGGCTTGGGTTGATGAGTGGCAAGTAACATTCGCGCCAAAGAAGTTCCAGGCAATGACCATCCCCAACAAAAGAATCTAACCACCTCCCCTTTATTCAATGGCATTACCATCACCGAATCTCCCACCATCAACATCCTGGGGGCCACCATTGACCAGAAACTTAACTGGACCAGCCACATAAATGCCATGGCTACTGGAGCAGGTCAGAGGCTGGGTATTCTGTGGCGAGTGGCTCACCTCCTGACTCCCCAAAGTCTCTCCACCACTTATAAGGCACAAGTCAGTAGTGTGATGGAATACTCTGCACTTGCCTGGATAAGCGCAGCTGTAACAACACCCAAGAAGCTCGACTCCATCCAGGACAAAGCAGTCCGCTTGATCGGCAGCCCATCCACTACCTTAAACATCCAATCCCTCCACCACCACGCACCATGGCTGCAGTGTGTACTATCTACAGGAAGCACTGCAGCAACTTGCCAAGGCTTCTTCGACAGCACCTCTCAAACCCATGACCTCTACCACCCAGAAGTACGAGGGCAGAGGGTGTGTGAGAACACCATTGCCTACAGGTTTCCCTCCAAATCACAAAGCATCCTGACTTGGACATATAATCACCATTCCTTCATCGTTGTTAGGTCAAAATCCTGGAACTCCCTCCCTAACAGCATCATGGGAGCACCTTCACCACACAGACTGCAGTGGTTCAAGAAGGCGGCTCACCACCACATTCTCAAGGACACTTAGGGATGGGCAATAAATGCTGACCTTGCTGGCGATGCCCATATCCCAAGAATGAATTTTTTAAAAAGGTAGGCAGCAAGACATCACCAGCAAGTTTTTGCACTGGAAAGGGTGTACTCCATCTGGATAAAGCAAAAACCTTTTGATTATCCCATGCCTTGCTTTCAAAGCTACCTCAATGGATGAGGTTAATGACTGCAGAGAGGATGGGCAATCTGACCACGGCACTGTGGTACAGGAGGCCATTCAAGTGGGGGGAGTGAAAAGGAATGTGGTAGTGGTAGGGGATAATATAGTCAGGGGGATAGATATGTTCTCTGCAGCCGCGATCAGGAGTCCTAAAGGCTGTGTTGCCTGCCCAGCGCCAGGGTTAAGGACATCTCCTCGCGGCTAGAAAAGAACTTGGAGCAAGAGGGGGAGGATCCAGTTGTCGTGGTCCATGTAGGAACCAACGACATAGGTAAAACTAGGAATGAGGTTCTGCTGATGGAGTTTGAGATGCTAGGGACCAAATTAAAAAGCAGAACCTCAAAAGTAATAATCTCTGGATTATTATCTGAGTCATGCGCAAATTGGCATAGGGACAAACAGATTAGATGGTTAAATGCGTGGCTGAAAGAGTGGTGAGGGAAGCAGGGGTTTCAATTCATGCCGCCCTGGCACCAATACTGGGGAAGGAGGGAGCTGTTCCGTTGGGACGGACTCCAGTTAAACCAGGCTGGGACCAATGTTCTGGCGAATCGAATAACTAGGGTAGTAGATAGGTCTTTAACTAATAAGAGAGGGGGAAGGTTCAGGTAAGGGTAATTTTATCAGTCTAAAAAGAAAACTCAAGGCTATAGAGCAGAGTAGTGATTTGGATAAAAACAAGCAGAGTGTGTCAGGAAGAGATAGAGAGTTTAACAAAGGTGGTAGGGCATTAGTGACTGAGGTCACATAAGGGAAAAAAAATAAAAAGTTTAAATTAAAGGCGCTATATCTGAATGCACGAAGCATTCGTAGCAAGATAGATGAATTAATAGCACAGAGATAAATGGGTTTAATCTAGTAACCATTACTTAGATCTGGTTGCAGGGTGACCAATGTTGGGAACTAAGGGGAAAAAATTCGATAAGGGCCGTTTTCGGGCGGGGGTAGCGTGATGCGCGAGTACACCGCGCCCGATGGTCCCTACGCAGGCAGCATGTGAACTTTGTGCTGCCTGCTACTTACCATGATATCTCCGTGCAGCCAGTGCTACCCGTGCTGCTGAGAGGCTGCACGGAGAATGAGGAAGTTGGAAATGGGGCGTGCACAGCGCACGTCATCAGCAGCCTGCACCTCTTAAAGTTTGCAGGTGCACATTTCAAATGGCAGGTACACAGCTTACTTGGAGAAGGGAAAGATGGCCATGAGGATAGCAGGACAGGCATGAGAGAGGGCTCCACGCTTCTCCGATGATGCTCTGGAGGCCCTGGTGGAAGGGGTGGATGAAAGGAGGGCCAACTTGTACCCGCAGAGTGGCAGGAGACCCTTCAGGCTGCAGCTCCACAGGCATTAGCAAGCTGCGGCGCAGGAATTCATGCTAGGAGCATTGCACTACGCACGTGGGTGCAATGCCAAAAGAAGTTCAATGATTTGACACGTGTAGTCAAGGTGAGTGAATTCAAGTGTCAAGTGGTACATCCTATCAACTGCACCACTGCTCAATGCATCACACTCCACGTCACCCACGCAACAACAAACACTGCCCATCCATACGTAATGCTGTACTCAGCATGCTACATCTCACCCGCACATATTACCACACTTGCAGCCCACACAACCACCACTCACAGGTCGCACAAACTGGCAGCTATTCTACCATGACAGGCACATCCCCCACACACCTTGCAGGATACTTACTGACACACTGTCCTCTGTCTTGCAAGAGAAGGTGGCGCATAACAGCCGGCTGCAGGAGGGACCTGAGGGTGGATGGGCAGGCTTACTTGTCCTCTCCTCCCCTAGAGGAGACAGTGCTTAGGATCATTGGGCAGGCCGTCGCTGCAGCCGTCACAACATGCCGCGCTGGAGGTCCTGATGAATTGGGTCTCTGCATATCTAATGCTCCTTCTCCACTTCCACATCTCCCTCCTCTCATCATCTTTTCTGACTCACGTGCTGCTCATGCTGTCAGCACACATGTCTTACTTGCTCCTCACCCCACTTCACAACTCAATCTGTTTCCCTTTGTCATTGCAGATACCAAAGAACACATGGCGGCACCTTTCTAGGAGGAGGAGGAGGAGGAGGAGGGGACACTGAAGCCACACCGTCACTCGATCTGACACTTGTTTCCACCAGCTCAGACACTAACACTGCGCATCCTTTAGAGGTTAGGTTAGAGGAGGGATCTGCACATGGTGAGACACCGAGCACAAGTGCGCAGGAGCCAGGGCGGGGGGAACCTATACCACAGGTGCCAGCTCGTCGGAAGTCACTCACTAGTTCTGCTGCAGAGGAGTCAGATGAGGACACTGATGGGCCAGGCTACAGAAGACGGCTGATGGGTGTACACCACCAAATGCTTGGGGCACTGCAAAGCCTGCCAGAAAGCCTGCGCACAATGAGAAGGGGCATGGAGGAGTCCAGCTCCAACTTGGCACAGGGCTATGTGCAGAGCTTGGAGCCCATCCTTTCCAACATGGAATGGGTGGTCACCTCCATCAGCGCACCTGTGGAACCCACCATGATGCAGCATCTGATGACTGACGTCACAGCTTCCATTGCAGAACAAACATCTGCCATCCAAGGTCTGACTACTGCATTTGCAGCTCAGACGGCCGCCTTGGAAGCTCAGACTGCTGCTATCGTGGGTCTGGGGACCACTGTGGAACGGGGCTTCCAGGGCGTCACAGCACTCCAGCAATCCATTCTCCAGCTGATCACCAGGGTTGCTGAAACACCGCCCCGGGAGAGGGGCAGTGGCACCATGGCAGTCGGACCTGCTGTCCTCTCTCAGGACAACAGTCTTCCTGCTCCCACCCCTGCCACCCCGCCAGTGCCCCTGTTGTTGCCTATCAGCCAGCCAGGCCAGACTGCTGCAGCCCATGCATTGAGTATATTCAAGACAGAGATCAATAGATTTTTGGATTCTAAGGGAATCAAGTGATATGGGGATTGGGCGGGGAAGTAGATTTGAGGTCGTAGATCAACCAGGATCTTATTGAACGGCACAGCAGGCTGGAGGGCCGTATAGCCTACTCCTGCTCTTATTTCTTATGTTCTTAAAGCGCCATTATCGAACTCTGTGAGCCCTCTAATTTCGTCTCAGAGAGAGACTTGCAAACATTAAGCACCACATAAGATAGATAACAGCCCTCCACTGAAATAATACACAAACACACCAAGTTCCCAAATATTTACTTCAGTGCTGTCTCTTCATCATGCCCCACTACTACTTCTTATCACAGTGCTACCCTTTGTGCCTGAAACTCTTATCACACAGGGTCCTAACCTCTTACTCCCACGTGGTGCTCCCTCAATGTCAGGAAGTTCTGAGGATGGTGACTAGGACTGTACCGATGTAGTACCCAGGGTTGCCGATGTCCTTGCAGGACCTACTTCTGATGTCACGTCACCAGCGTGTCCAATGCCTGCTGGGCCCAGGATAGAAGCTCCCTAATGGGCTGGCATTGGAGGGGGCTTCATCGTTGCAGCCACATTGTCAATATCATAAGAAATATTCACATCTTTGACCACTCTTTGCAGTCCACTGGAGCTGGGCTAATGGTCTGTGTGAGAGCAGCCCAAATAGTCCCAATGTTGAAAGCCTGACCAAGGATACTGTTCAGGACATCTATGGAAGCAGTAGTTGCTGCCACTCCAGATTGAACAATTGCCCTTAGGACCTCCTCCTGATGCCTTGATACTGCAGAGGTCTCCTGGACTGCTACACTCACCACGGTGTTCTTCATGACATGCCACACTTCCTTCTTGGTATTGCAGATGTGGCTTGTGGCCTCCACTTATCCACCATCTGCAATACATAACAGGAGACTGCCTCCACTGAATGCACAGGAGATCTATAATCTTGAATCATAGATCTTTTAAAGACTGGTCTCTGCGATCCTCAGCCAAGAGCACTGATTTCTGCCCCTTCAGGGGAGACATGGCTGTTTGCTCATCATTCTCTCGTAGCTCCATCTGCTCACTGGTGTTGATATACCCTGTGTCTCACTATTTACCTCCTCCTGATTGGGTGTAGCTCAGCTGCTGCTTGAATAAGTAAGATGCCATGATGGAGCTGGTGAACCAGTTGCAGGAATGGGCACTGTGGAGCTGCTTGGCTGTTTGGTTGCTCTTCTGTTCCCTAAAGATCCAACACCTGTGAGGGATGCAAAGGACATTCATTTTAGGAGGGTTCTCTGTAATTTGCGAATCAGACTGAGCAATGATAGGAGGTCTTGCAAGTAATCAGTATGTCTGAAGAAAGCAAACTCTCACAGTACTACAAATGATCCAACCCATTACATAGAATTTATAGCACAGAAACAAGCCATTCAGCCCAACTGGTCTATACCGGTGTTACTGCTCCACACGAACCTCCTCCCTCCCTACTTTATCTAACCCTATCAGCATATCCTTCTATTCCTTTCTCCCTCATGTACTTACCTAGTTGCCCTTTAAATGCATCTATGCTATTCGTTTCAATTACTCCATTTGGTAGCAAGTTCCACATTCTAACCACTCTCGGTAAAGAAGTTTATCCTGAATCCCTTATTGGATTTATTAGTGACTATCTTATATTTGTGTCCTCTAGTTTTGGATTCCCCACACAACTGGAAACATCTTCCCAATGTCTACCCTATCAAATCCCTTCGTAATATTAAAGAATTCTATTGGGTTACCTAGAGAAAAGAGCCCAAACCTTTTCAATGTTTTCTGACAGTTATAACCTCTGACTTCTGGTATCATCCTAGTAAATCTTGTTTGCACCTTCTCCAGTGCCTTTTTATAATATGTAGACCAGAAATGTGCACAGTACTCTGTGTGGTCTAACCAAGGTTCTATACAAGTTTAACATAACTTTTCTGCTTTTCAATTCCATTCCTCTAGAAATGAACCCCAATGCATTGTTTGCATTTTTATGGCCTCGTTAATCTGCATTGCTACTTTTAGTGATTTGTGTATCTGTACTCCTAGATCCCTTTGCTCCTCTACCCCATTTAGACTCTTATTATCTAAGCAGTATGTGGCCTCCTTATTCCGCCTACCATATCGCACCACCTCACATTTATCTATATTGAAATTCATTTGCCATTTACATGCTCATTCTGCAAGTTAATTAATATCCTCTTGTATTTTCTCGCAGTCTTCTTCAGCATTAGCTATACCTCCCAATTTAGTGTCATCCGCAAATTTTGAAATTGTACTTCCGATTTCAGGGCCAAAGCGTTCATGTAAATGATGAACAACAGTGGTCCCAACATTGGTCCCTGTGGAACACCACTTCCCACCTTTTGCCAGTCTGAGTAACTACCCTTAACCCCGACTCTTCTGTTTTGCAACCAGCTTGCTATCCACTCTGCTACCTGTCCCGACTCCACATGCTCTGACCTTAGTCATGAGTCTACTCGGCAATACCTTATCGAAGGCCTTTTGAAAATCCAAGCATATTACATCTAATCCAAGTATATTACATTACTAACCTGAACCTGACAGCTCTCCTCCAACTGCTCCATCTCCCTCTGCCTCCCCGGTGAATGCCGAAGAGTTGTAGAGCTTCCTCCTCATGTCTACTCAGAAGCCTGATGGTTGGCGTTCCGTCACTGGTAGCATTTTTTTGCCTTTGCTTGTACACATGGTTCTCCTTTACAAAGAATACAAAGATTTCCACGGGCTACAGACTAATGGACAATTTAATTTCACCCAGATGATCCATTGTGATCCATTGCAAGCAACACAGCAGTCTCTTCACTTTTCACATAAACACCGCAGGAAATGCAATATGGGACAGTGAGTGGCAGGAGAGGGCTGCATGGTTGTGAAGTGCAAGGGGTGGACCGAGGTTTGGTGAGGGTATTCTGTGCTTAATAACCACCTATTTCTCAACTACATGCTTCCCCTTGGCGACATCATCCGAAAACACATCAGGTTCCACATATATGGTAACGACATCCAGCTCGACCCCTCCGCTGTCTCTGATTTGTCACGCTGCATGTCCGACTTCCAGTACTGGATGAGCAGAAATTGCCTCCAACAAAATATTGGGAAGACCGAAGCCATTGGTCCCCGCCACAAACACCATTCCCTAGCCACTGACTCCATCCCTCCCCCTGGCCACTGTCCGAGGCTAAACCAGTCCGTTTGCAACCTTGGCATCCTATCTGACCCTGAATTGAGCTTCCGACCCCATTTACACTCCATCACCAAGGCCACCTACTTTCACCTCTGTAACGTCGCCATCTCTCCCCCGCCCCCCCACCCCCGACTCAGCTTATCTGCTGCTGAAACCCTCATCCATGTCTTTGTTACCTCTAGGCTGGACTATTCCAATGCTCTCCTGGCCGGCCTCCCACCTTGCAACCTCCGTAAACCTGAACTCATCGAAAACTCTGCTGTCCGTATCCTGATTCGCACCAAGTCCTGTTCTCCCCTCACCCCTGTGCTCGCTGACCTACATTGGCTCCCGGTCCGGCAACTCCTCGATTTTAAAATTCTCATCCTTGTTTTCAAATCCCGCCTGGCCTCGGCCCTCCCTATCTCTGTAACTTCCTTCAGCCCTACAACCCGCCGAGATCTCTGCGCTCCTCCAATTCTAGCCTTTAGCACATCTCTGATTTGAATCGCTCCACCACTGGTGGCCATGCCTTCAGCTGCCTGGGATTCCCTCCCTAAACCTCTCCACCTCTCTACCTCCTTTAAAGCGCTCCTTAAAACCTACCTCGTTCTCATATCTCCTTATGTGGCTCGGTGTCAAATTTTGTTTGATAATTGCTCCTGCGAAGCACCTTAGGGCATTTTTCTATGTTAAAGGTGCTGTATAAATGCAACTTTGGCCTAACCAATGATTTGTTTTATGGAAACCGACAAAAAATGTTATCTCACACATTTTCTATGCTCCCAGCCTGCAGAGCAGTCAGTGACTGCTTGGAATCTAATTCCTCATAAGGACATAAGAAATAGGAGCAGGAGTAGGCCATACGGCCCCTCAAGCTGCTCCATCATTCAATCAGATCATGGCTGATCTTCAACCTCAACTCCACTTTCCCGCGCTATCCTCATATCTCTTGATTCCCTTAGTGTCCAAAAATCTATCGATCTCAGTCTTGAATATACGCAACGGCTCAGCATCCACAGCCCTCTGGGATAGAGAATTCCAAAGATTCACAACCTTCTGAGTGAAGAAATTTTTCCTCATCTCGGTCCTAAATGGCCGATCCCTTATCCTGAGACTATGACCCCTTAGTTCTAGACTCTCCAGCCTGAGGAAACAGCCTCTCAGCATCTATCCTGTCCAGTTCTCCTCCTCCTCCCTGTTTTTCTGCTATTGATAGGGCTCTTTCAATGGCAGTGCTTTGCAACATGTAGCAGTGTTATAACTTCACCATCTCTCAGTTTGGAATATGGTAAGGCCCTTCCTATGCATCCAAGCATCACAAATGTTGTTTCAAACACACTTGCATTTAACAAATCCATAATGGCTATCCTTGATTATCCTATGCATTTCTAAATGCTCACTAATTTTAACTCAAATTGTGGATTCTAAGAGTTCGTCCACAACTGACATTAGACTAAATGGTACATAGCTACCTTCTCTCCCTTCTTGAACAGAGGTGTTACATTGGCTACTCTCCAGTCCCACAGCACAATTTGAATAGTTAAGAAGGATTGAAAAATTGTGCCCAGAGCCTCTGCTATCTTCTCTCTGACTTCTTTCAACAACCTAGGGTGCAGCCATCAGGGCCTGGTGATTTATCCACGATTAATTCTGCTAACTTTTTTAGAACCAATTCCTTTTCTACAGAGTGCTCAATACCTAGAATGGGGTCTGGGTAGGGGAGTGCAGGCAAAAACTCTGGAGTCAGAGGCAGTTGGCTCCGCTGGGAAGGATCATTGGTTCCACTCGAAGGATGAGCTCATGGGCTAAATGGCCACAATTGTACTTCATATTCCATTGCAGTTTAATCAGGCCAAGTCAAGTGTGACACTGGAAAAAGGGAGCTGTGTTTGACAGCAGACCATGAATGATAGGGAGTCATGTCAGAAAAGAAATCAGGTTGAAAGCAACAGCGGGATCATCACCCACATCCCACTAAAAACAATCACACTGTTTCTCATGGTACTCTGCAGAGACATGGATATCATTTGACCTCTGCTCAAAATCTAATGAGAGATCTGACGAGGTGAAAATGTAACCCGTTTCAAATCTATTCTCCCATGAGGAGAACTCCAACTGTTTCTTTCCAACCAACTCCAGGATGCACACATTCCAAACATTAACAAGCCCTTAAGATGGTCATCCCCCACCTTATTTGCACCTCAGCGTATTACTCACAGGGGCAAAACACATACTGGTGAGAAGAATGCATTTCCCAGTAAATTTACAAACACTTTCAGCATTCCTTGTCAATTTATTGTTATTTTTTGTTTAGTTTTGTATCATACTTTACTCCTTGAGGAAAATTTACCCCACTGTTTGTCGCATTGTGCCCTCAGAAGGGGAGGTAAGAACATATTATACACATAATACAAAAAATGTTGAAAAAGAGTTACCTGAATGCAAATACTGTTACATACCTGGGACTCTGGAGGTTTGAAACCTCCCAAAAGTGTATGTGGGATCTTTTTACCATTAACCAAGACGCATTGTTCAGTAAAAGCTTCTGCAAAGAGGCCCAAGTCTGTCAAAACCCTCACCTGTTTAAATTTGTCAAAATAAAAATAAAATCACTGTAATCAATAAATAAATGATTGTACTGCTAAATCTAAGCAAATTCCCAATTCACAATGTTTAGGAAAGAGAAAAGGGCCTAAGTTTCCCAATCTTAATGCCAACGGTAATGGTAACCCATTAAATTTAATGGTCTACCATCAGTGATGACATCGGGAAACATAGGAAATCTTATCAAGTTAGGATTTTGAAATCTCTTAAAATCAATTAATGGACCAACTATTAAAAAAATGCATTTCGATGTTTCATATATGTTAGTTGTGACTATTTACTGCAGCAATAAATGAAGAACGTGTTTGAAAAATAATATTTGTTCTGTCACTCTCCTGGTAACTAAGAAATTAGTAAAACTATGAGATGTACACTGAGAAAAGAAACAACCTTTTTTTCAGTAAGTTGTTATATTTTCACTCATTAATACTTTATCCCTGTGCAGTAAGAATTATAGGAATGCATATAACAGCTCTTGTACAGTCCAATCACTTGAAGATGCATGTAGCAACTTCATGGAGCTTTCGACTGTTCAGTTATTCTGCACTTCATTTGGTTATTTTAATCTGAATGGAACAATTGGAAAGTAGCATTGGTCTATGTTTCAATGATGGATCTACATTTACATGGTTTAAAGAAAATCACACAAAACCCATACCCCAGTAGCGATGTTTTGTTACCTTCAGTATTCTTGCTTCAACACTCTTCCGTGGGTCACGACAGATTGCACTGACAAAGTATTGGTAGAGTGTGAACAAAGGTAGAGCCTACCATGCAAAATGGAGATATGTTATTAAAACAAACTTTTTAAACTGAACCAGTGGTAAGCTCTGTATTATGCAAGGCATCCTGCTGTAAAAAGCTGCTTGCTGAGCATCAAACTCATTATCTATCTCCTCTCTGTGACAGGAGTCAGCATTCCTGATTTGAGACTGTCTGTTGTGTCTCCCACTTATTTTGTTCACTTACATTTAGAGACTTACTTACCTTCCAGCTTCAGATCTGACAAACCCAAAGCATTTACCTGCCCCTTTTTCTTTATAGGTGTTAATTGACCTGCTGCGTATTTCCGGCATTTTCTCTTTTTATTTCAAGATATCCAGCATTTATGAATTCATAGTATCATAGTATGTTTCAACACAAGAGGCCATTCGACCCATCATGCCTGTGCCGGCTCTTTGAAAGAGCTATCCAATTAGTCCTATTCCCCTGTTCTTTCCCAATAGCCCTGTAATTTTTCTCCCTTCAAGTATTTATCCAATTTCCTTTTGAAAGTTATTATTGGATCTGCCTCCTCCATCCTTTCAGGCAGTGCATTCCAGGTCATAACAACTCTCTGCGTCAAAAAATGTTTCCTCATGTCGCCTCTGGTTCTTTTGCTAATCACCTTAAATCTGTGCCCTCTGGTTACCGACCCTCCTGCCACTGGAAAGAGTTTCTCCTTATTTATTCTATCAAAACCCTTCATGATTTAGAACACCTCTATCAATCTCCCCTTAACCTTCTCTGCTCTAAGAAGGAGAGATCTCTTCTGCACCAACTCTAAGGCCTTGACATCTTTCCTAAAGTGTGGTGCCCAGAATTGAACACAATACTCCAGCTGAGGCCTAACTAGTGTTTTATAAAGGTTTAGTGCAACTTCCTTGCTTTTGTACTCTATGCCTCTATTAATAAAGCCCAGGATCCCATAAGCTTTTTTAACAGCCTTCTCAACTTGTCCTGCTACCTTCAAAGATTTGTGTACACACATCCCCAGGTCTCTCTGTTCCTGCACCCCCTTTAAAATTGTACCATTTAGTTTATAATGGCTCTCCTCATTCTTCCTACCAAAATGTATCACTTCACACTTCTCTGCCTTGAATTTCAACGACCATATGTCTGCCCATGTCCTCCTGAAGTCTGTTATTATCCTCCACATTGTTTGCTACATTCCTGAGTTTTGTGTCATCTGCAAACTTTGAAATTATACCCTGTATACCCAAGTCCAATATATATCAAAAAGAGCAATGGTCTTATACCGACCACTGGGGAACACCACTGTATACTTCCCTCCAGTCTGAAAGTCTGAAAAACAACCACTACTCTCTGCTTTCTGTCCCTTAGCCAATTTTGTATCCATGCTGCCACTGTCCCTTTAATCGCATGAGATTCAGTTTTGCTAATAAGTCTACTTTTCAAGTGCCAATTAATTTTGTCCTGGATTATTGGGCTCGATTTTCCTAGGAAATTGCGGGTGCGTTGGGGGCGGGCTCCAAAAATCGGGGAAATCCCGCTCGGGTTCAGAGCCCAGCTCCAACCCGCAGACTTCCGGGTTCCCCACTGACACGTCTGGGTGCACGCGCGGCTCCCAGATGCCCAAATCCCACCGGCAATCAAAGTCGGCGGGATCATACTTTACACAGATGTTGAGATAGTTTAAGTAGTTGAACTACTTAACTTTCTCCACATTTTGGCAGGGGTGCAATTTTGAAGCATCCTCAGCGTGTTTCCTGTGCTGTGGGAAATACTCCATGTTGCAACAGACATGTTTCAGCCAGCGAGACATTCAAATGCTTATTTGACAGATGGGGAGAAAAGGTCACTTATTGCAGCAGGGCACTCTGTTCTTTCAGACAAAGTTTTGGCTGCAAGATCTTCGTATTTTCACTGAAAATTCTTGCTTTCCACTCAAAATTCTCTGTTCAAACATAATTAATTACTTTGCGGACCCCCTCAAACTCACACCGTCAGGATTGGAGCGCAATGGCTGCATTCACCACCTCGTCCGAGGAAGAGCAACATCGCCAGGCACAGCATCCACCTTCACCACTTGGAGCTCCACAACACAATGCTGCGGCACAGGCACCTGCACAAGAGCACAGAGGGCAACAACAGGGAGAGCAACGTCGCAGGAGGCACTACCCTCGCCACAGGGTCTACAGACCGAGGCTCAGCTTCCTGGACCTCTGTGAGGAGCAGTGCATTCGGAGGCTCAGAGTCAGTCGCCAGGTAGTCGCAGACATCTGCAGCCTCCTTCACGCCAAGCTGTTCCCGGCTGGGCTGAGCAGCATCTCCTTACCTGTCGCTGCCAAAGTGACCACTGCCCTCAACTTCTTTGCCTCAGGATCATTCCAGGGTGCCACCGGGGACATCACTGGGGTCCCTCAGTCGTCTGCACACAAGTGCATAAGGCAGGTCACCGACGGCTGGTTTCCCAGAACCTCACACTACGTCAACATCCCTATGGACGACCTCAGCCCAATGGAGAGGGCAGTGGGATTTCTCGCTGTGTCTGGCTTCCCACGGGTCCAGGGTGCAATCGATTGCACACATATAGCAATACGAACACCTCCACACGAGTCAGGACTGTTCATCAATAGGAAGGGGTATCACTCCATCAACACTCATCTTGTTTGTGACCACCGCAAAAGATTCCTTCACGTGTGCGATACCCTGGCAGCTGCCACGATTTCTGCATCCTCCAGGAATCCAACATCCCGCCCCTCTTCCATGCACCAAACACCCTTAAAGGCTGGCTCCTCAGGGACAAGGGATACCCTCCTGCACACGTGGCTCATGACACCTCTGAGGAACCCCATCACCGAGCAACAGCGTCAATATAATGACAGCCACATCGCCACCAGGTCTACAATTGAGCATGCTATAGGGCTGTTCAAGATGGCTTCAGGTGCTTTGATCGTTGTGGGCGAGCACTTCAATACGCACTAGACAGAGTGGGATGCATTATTGTAGTGTATTGTGCCCTGCACAACAAGCACAATAGAGAGGGGTGCCGCTTGAGGAGCCCCCATCCACATCTGCCACCCACATTGAGGAGGAGGATGAGGCGGAGGAGGAGGAGGAGAAGGAACAGGAGCAGGAGCAACCCATGGGCAGAACAGCGGCTCACCTGGCTGCTCGTGAGGCCAGGGAGTCACCGATATGTGAACGGTTCTCCTAACATCAGACAGTCTGAAGAGTCCAGTCCTCGCACCACTTGGATAGAGCAGCGCCCACACCAGCCCCCTCCCCCCCACCCCTCCCTGCATAAAACAGTCCTGCAACTACACAAATACCCACTGTAGAGTGACCCAATGGTGAACCTCATGAAAGGGCCTTATTAGAAAAGCCAGTCAAGAATGGCCAAAATGTGGCAGTAGTGGTGACAATATAATATTTAATGTAAGTTTAACAAAAAGCTAATATAAATAAAAAACATAACCAACCATCAATCAACCTTGTGCACACCCTTCATGCTTACAAAACTTTGCCTTTCTCTTCCGACTACTTCTACGACGTGCATCCCCTGTGGCTGCAGCAGAGACGGTGGCAGGTTGCTCTTGTTCATGCCCTGACCGGTTAGATACTTTGGGCCTACACCCTCTGGGTTTGGTGCCCGTGAGGGCCCCTCCAAAGACTGCTCCACCTGCACCTGTGCAGACTCGGCCACCTGGAAAGGAGGCAGCATTGTGGGGACTGGTTGAGAGGGGGGGCAACGGGTGAGAAGTGGGAGTGGCATCCCCATTTCCATGTCCCTTTCGCCATCATCCCTCTCCTGGGCCAGGCCCTCATCACTCCCACCACTCTGCTGGACAACAGTTTGGAGGACATGTGTGAAGCCTTGTAAGGTCAGTGCTAGTGTATCTGCCTGCATGCTTAAGGCGGCAGAGGGTTAGTCACTGTGAGTCCAAACAGCCGTTGTCAGGGCCTGAATGGACTCATTTGTAAGTCGTGCTTGAAGCTCAATGGAGGCTAGCCTTCTCTCCATCGCAGCCATTCCCACACCTACCCATGACAGTATCTCAGAGTTGTTCATGTCCCTGTGACACTATCACAGAGATTCCTTCACGTCCCTGTGACACTATCTCAGAGAATTGCTCACGTCCTTGTGACACTATCGCAGAGATTCCCTCCGGTGCCTGTGCCACCATTCCACTCATGAGGAGTTGGACTCCTCCATCCTCTGCGCGATTGTAGAGAGTGCGCGTGGCACCTGTTCCAGCACCTCGCAAATGTGCTGCTGTCCCTCAATCATTCTCTTTTTAAAGGATGGCCCTCAGGGTTCAGCATCTGCGTCCAGCTGAGCAGAGCCTGGAGAGGAGTGCTCCCACTGACGCGGTCTCTCCGCAGATGCCCCTGCCACCAGTGTCTGCTCGTGCTCATGTGTGTGGTAACTCACCAGGTGCCAACCCAACTAACTGCGGACGGGGACCCACCGAGGTATGAGTATCTGCGCTGGTGGATGGCTTGCTAAGATGTGACGGTGCACCCTCAGAGTCTGGCAGGTCCTCTGAGGAATTGTCCTCTGCCGTCACAGCGGTCGCTGAAGGTCCTATAAGAGAACAGAAGGCAATATTAAGCATCATCACAGATGTGTCATGTTGCGATGAGCATACTGAGGTGCTGAAGATGGCAAAGCATGTTAACATCAATTCATATTGTGTATGCCGAATGTTAAAGTTATGACACCAGATGTTTGTCGGGTGCCAGTCTCGGCGTCTCCAACAGACAGGCATTCGAGGGTTTGGCTGAACCTCCTGCTCCGCGTCTGTGAGGATGATGATTTGTTGCGGCCCCCCTCCGGTCCTCGCCCTCTCTCGTGCATTCTAAGCTCTCTTCTGCTATAAGGTGAGAAAGTACAGACGCGTGAGTGAGTGATGGCGACATGGCCAACCGATGAATGCATTGGTTTGGGTGTGGCTGACCGTGAAAGAGATGCATCAGAGGGTGAGTATGAGACAGAGCCATGACATTGTATGAGGATTGGGTTGAGTGGTAGTGGTGGGGTTACTAATGGGGAGGTGAGGAAATGCTGAGGAAGTGCAGGTAAGATGAGGATGAGCCGTAAGTGGGTGTGAGGAGTGAGGTGCTAGAGTAATGTTGGCAGTGCAGAATGAGTTAGGGGGTGGGGGCGGTGATGTGGAAGACGGAATGTAGGAGAATCAGTAAGTGTACTCACTTTGGCTGACTTAGTTAGGTCACTGATGCGCTTCCTGCACTGGATCCAGGTGCGGGAGATGTTGCTGCTGCTGGTGACCTCCTCTGCCACCTCGAGCCAGGCCTTCTTGGTGGCAGAGGCAGGCCACTTCCTCCCGTCCGCCGGGTAAAACACATCCCTCCTCCTCCTCACCCCATCCAGTACGACCTGGATTGAGGTATTGTTGAATCTTGGAGCAGCCTAGCTCCTGTGCTGCTCCATTGTGGTGTGAGGATGTTTGCTCCAGGAGAAACCATTGGAGGACTGCCCCTTTAAATACAGCTCCTCCAGCTGACAGCCTGTGAAGCAGGTGCACAGTCCGCCCGCTGCACAGCTTTCGGACGGCAAACCCAGAAGCTACAATGGCAGCATCCTCTTCTCTACTGAAGATGGATGTGAAGTATTCGTTTAGTACCTCAGCCATGCCGTCTGCCTCCATAAGAAGATCTTTTTTGTCCCTAATTAGTCCCACCGTTCCTTTGACTCCCCTTTTACTATTTATATGTTTATAAAAAACTTTTGGTTTCCCTTTTATGTTAGCCATTAATCTATTCTCACACTCCCTCGGGTTACCCACGCACCCAATTATTCCCCCTGCTGCCACCCACTTCCACTCTAATATTGGGGCCATTGTCTCTAAAAGTTTTCCCACCACCGACGTTAGGCTGACTGGCCTGTAATTGCCAGGTTTATCCGTCTCCCCTTTTTTGAACAGGGTTGTAACATTTGCAATCCTCCAGTCCTCTGGCACCGTCCCCATATCTAAAGAGGATTGGAAGATTGTGGCCAGAGCCTCCGCAATTTCTATCCTTATTTCCCTCAGTAACCGAGGATGCATCCCATCTGGACTGGGTGACTTTTCTACTTTGAGTACTGACAATCCTTTAAGTACCTCCTCTTCATCTATTTTTATCCCATCCAATATCGCCACTATCTCCTCCTTTACTGCTACAATGGCAGCATCCTCTTCTCTAGTGAAGACCGAAAGTATTCATTTAGTACCTCAGCCATGCCATCTGCCTCCACAAGATCATCTTTTTTGTCCCTAATCAGTCCCATCCTTCCTTTGACTACCCTTTTACCATTTATATGTTTATAAAAAACTTTTGGGTTCCCTTTTAGTTAGCCGCTAATCTATTCTCACACTTCCTCATTGCCCCTCTTATTCCCTTTTTTAGATCTCCTCTGTGCTTTCTGTATTTAGCCTGGTTCTCTACTGTGTTATGAACTTTACACTTGTCATAAGCCTCCTTTCTCTGTTTCATTTTAATCTCTCTATCTTTAGTCATCCAGGGAGCTCTAGCTTTGGATGCCCTTCCTTTCTCCCTCATGTTTACTCTGTACCCGAACCATCTCCTCCTTGAAGGCCTCCCATTGTTCAATTACTGTTTTCCCTACCAATTTTTGATTCCAATCCACCTGGGTCAGGTCCCTTTTTAACTCACTGAAATTAGCCCTCTTCCAGTTAAGTATGTTTATGCTTGATTGTTCCTTTTCTTGGTATTACACAGCAATTATTTCAAATGTATAAACTCTGTGGCCAGAAAATCATATACAATGAATCAGTAATCATATTTACAGCCTAGCTTTTCATGTATTTTACTTCCATCCCCCACTGTAGGTCAATGACTTCATTCTCCAGACTGACTGTTCCCTAACCTATTTTAGTGTTGCTCCAAAACTGCTTGGAGATGGATAGCAATGACACATTCACATATAATATTTTCCCCTGCTCTTCTGCCAATTTTCTCTCCTGGAGGCACTGAATCTTTGTTAGGGTATGGTTCCACCAGCTCTGCTTGCTCCATGTATTGCACTTAGGTGGTAAAGGATTTTGGACTTTTGTTTTAAAGAAGGCTAAAATAATAGACTTGGAATGAAACCTTCGCTTTCTTGGTAGATAACACAGCTGTCAGCTTGACCGAAGTCAAGATGGATATTGTCCAGGATGCTGACAGAGAGAAATATATTTGTTAGTCAGACAAAATAGAGGCTTCGTAAGATTATACCTGAAATAACTGATAAGAAGAAATAACGCGGACAGTTATAGAGATACAGAAGCAAGTACTGCAAACTGATCAGAGATTCTTTGATGTTTGATAATTAAACAGAAGATTTTGGAGCAGAACAGATAAAACAACTCATTCTACAAGGGTTTTCAGGAGAACCGCAGACGACATTAGAACAAATCCTTGTAGGAAAGGAGCTTTCGTTTTCTCCCTAAGACAAAGAAACTGATCAATTTTTTGTCCTGAGTTGTACACACTAGAAAAAAGGTTGTATGAAAAGTTACTGCTTTCTTTCTGGTACAAACTGTTGCATTGTATGTCAAATTAAATTTGTTAAAGTTAGAAAATAACTACAGTGCCTTGCTTGATTTCTTAGCCGTTTGTTTTCTGAACAAGAGTGAAATGTAATCTTACAGTAGCCATTCTTTATGTGTGAGCCCAGACTGCGCTTGTCAGTAGGTTACTCAGTCACAAGGGGTATCACAATATAGCTTGAACCTGTGCTCACCTGTCATTCATTCATATGTACTTGCAGAAGGGGTCACTCGACAGCGAACAGTGAGAACCCTGACTGATTTTCCTCTTCCAAACTTAGGGCTGCTCAAATCAGTTGTAGCAGCATACCTGCTGCTTGACTGAGGGCAGATAACTCAGCATGGAATGTGGATCAAAGCTAAGACCTTCCTGGGCTCGTTCTGGAGTTTTTGTGCGTAATTTGACCTCTGTTTTTTCCTTCCCTCCGTGCAGAGAAACACTGATGCTACACCTCCCAGCTTCTACCGCAGCACTGCCAAATTAACTCCCTCCCCACCCATGTGAGAAATCACAGGTCATATATTTCCATCGAGCCACTCGGCGGTAAAATACATCGCAGCACAAGCCTTTATTGCCTCCTGCAAAATATTACTGTTTTTGCAAAACTGTTGTTCACTGAAAGAATTTTCCTCTATCTAAGCACAAAATGCCATTGGAACACTGACAGAATCAATCAATCAATTCATACATTACTTAAGTTTTTTTTAAATTCTTAACTACATTAACCATATTTTCTTTCTTTCTAATTCAGTTATCAATTGGTGCATAAGGCAGACATTGGAGCCCCAGGTGCAGTGCTCCACCCAAAATCTCCAACACTGATCTCAGCTGCATCAAGGTAAATCAGGAAGTCATGATTTGGTTTCACCAGCCTTGGGTTTTTATAGCCTGAAAAAATAGCAGGACATGAAGACTTAGAGAGATAGAGAGTTTTGAGCCTTGGGAAAAATTAACTGGAGTAGGGAACTTTGCACTAAGTTCTGATCTGAACAGAGTGAAGAAACAGTAAGGGGAAGAGTGTCTAGCAGAGTACATGGACAGCTCAAGAGTTTAGGAGACACGAGAGGAAAGTTCAGAGGAGAACTGAGCATAGCAGTATCCATAAAGTAGACAGAGAGAGCGAGACAAGAAATGAAGAGATTGGAGGTTAGGGGTGAGAAAGGAGTTGCCTACTATGCAATAAGCTTTCCTTGTATCAAGTCCTGGTGTGTGAAAGTAGTGCTAGAAGAGCTTCCCCAGATAGAGGAGCAATATTCAATTCTTTCCAGATTTGGGCATAATAGAGAATTAAGAATTGTTGAAGGTGAATGTTGCATTTGGCATGGAAGAGGAAACCTCCACCTGTAGCAATGAAGGAGAGATCAGAGAAGATAGTGAGGCTATGAATGTCAACAGATGAAGAGAGATGAATGGCAGAGCCATCAAAGGTAGTTGGGCTTGTAAAAGGCTTGAAGAAACTGTGGGCTCGTTGTTACCAGGGCTGCGGTTTCGTGGCGGGGGGGCTATTGGGCGCGTGGGTAACGCGCCCGGTGAAATTAGTCTGCCCCCCGCGCGATCGCAGCCTAATTGCATCCACTTACCTGCTCTTCCGGAATCCCCACTGCTGATCTGCGCATCGGGCGGACTGCGCATGCGCAGTAAGATCTGTCAGCTGGAGGAGCTCTATTTAAAGGGGCAGTCCTCCACTGATAGATGCTGCAACAAACAGAAAAAATTACAGCATCGAGCAGCCCAGGGGGAAGGCTGCTCCCAGTTTAATGATGCCTCACTCCAGGTATCATTAGATGGGGCGAGGAGGAGGGGCAGGACAGAGATCTTCCCCCCGGCGGGCGGGAGGAAGCGGCCTGCCTCTGCCACCAGGAAGGCCTGGCTCGAGGTGGCAGAGGAGGTCATCTGCACCACCAACATATCACGCACCTGCATACAGTGCAGGAGGTGCTCTAATGACCTAAGTAGGTCAGCTAAAGTGAGTACACTTACTCTTTCCCCTACACTCCATCTGCCACATCACCGCCCCCACCGCACATCTCCTTCTGCACTGCCAACACTACTCTGTCACATCACCCCTCACACCCACTCAAACCTCATCCTCATCTTACCTGCACTTACTCACGTCTCCAGTACTCACCCCGCCACTACCACGCAACCCAATCCTCATACAATCTCATGGCTCTATCCCATACTCACCCTCTCGTGCATCTCTCTCACGGCCAGCCTCACTCAACCTGCCACCACCTGTGCTGCAGCCACAGGGCATGCATCACATATGTGCAGTAGGTAGCGTAAGGCAATCGTGTCGTGAGCATGAAGGGGATGCACAAGGGTGTTTGAGGGATTGTCATGGTTCTTACTTCTATTGAATTAAAGAACAACTCACATCACACATTATATTGGCACCACTACTGCCATGTCTTCGCGAATCCTGTCCGGTTTGTGCAATAATGCCCGCTCCTGGGTATCCCTATGAGGACCCACCACTGATGCCACCCAGTGTGTCACTGCAGAGTGGGTGTAGGTGTATTTGCAGGGTTCTTCTGCGCAGACGACTGAGAGACATCTGGGATGTCACCGGTTGCAGCCTGGAAGGCTGTGGAGCAGAAGTTCGGGAGGGCAGTGGTGACTTTGACAGCGACAGGTAGGAAGATGGTGCACGGGCCAGCCAGGAGCAGCTCAGCATGAAAGAGGCTGCAGATGTCCACGGCTACATGTCGAGTGACTCTGAGCCTCCATGTGCACTGCTGCTCAGAGAGGTCCAGGAGGTTGAGCCTCGGTCTGTGGAACGTGTGGCGAGGGTAATGCCCTCCCTCCTGCTGTACAGGTGGATGTGTCACAGCACTCTGTTGTGGAGCTCCACGTGTCAGAGGTGGACGGCGTGGATGGCGAGGCTGGTGATGCCGTTCGCCCTCCGAGGAGGTCATGACTGCAGCTATGGCGGCCCCCATCCGCAAGATGTACATCTGAGGGGGTCCGCAAGGTAGGTACATGTCTCCGGACCCCGGGGTAAGTGTGCAGGTTGGTGACTTCGACCATCAGGAGGAGGGTGGTGGAGGCCAAACTTTGTCCCAAGTGACAGAGCGGCCTCCTGCAATGGCTGAGGGTCTCCCCCCCCCACCTGTCAAATGGACCTTTGCAGCTGCCACAGGCTGACGGCTGCAACACGTCCATTTCAACTGGGACTGTTTCCCCCAGTGTGTGGAACAGTCCCATGTTTATCCAAAATCACACACAGTCCCTTAATCAGGTAAGTTAATGACCTGAACAACCAAAGTAAATACACTCAAGTGGCATCCCGCTGGCTTTAATTGCCTGCGGGATTCCCACCAGCGGGGGCTGTGCACGCACCCCCGCACGTCAGCGCGGAACCCGGACGTGGCCGGGATCAAGGCGCGATCTGGTCCCGCTCCGGGATTTCGGGATTTTCGGGGCCCCCCCGCCGAGAACGCACCCGGTAGCGGGTGCTAAAATCGGGCCCCATCTGCCAGCTGGTTAAAGAGATATATTATTTGGTACTTGGAGTGCATATTTGGAAATGCTGCAGAGGTAGAGCAGAGCGAAAAAAGGAAGAGTTCTATTAAGTTTCCACAATTATTGACACTTTTTCTTGACATCAGAATTGTACAACTTGCAGCAAAGTACTAAGATGTTAAAAGGCAAAGAGATGACAAGTGCTTTTTTTAAATTACAATGCATACATTAACATAGCACGTTCTATCTTTCATCTATAGTGTCTCATAGTCTAAATCAACAAAAACTTCAGCCACAATCAAAAACATAATATTTGTCTTTTGAGCTCTGCATATTATGAATCTGTAGTTTAAGATTTGCTTACCAGTAGGTTTTGCTTAGCACTGTGTAGCTCATGAAGCAGGAAGTTTAGACTTGCCACCACTGTGCGTATATCAGCTCTGAATCGGTCGGAGAAAAGATCAATCCCAGGAATGAGTTCAGTAACCTCACAGCCATTTCCTATTTCGTATGATGCATACTCACGATCAGATCTCGGGTGTGGAAATGTGGCTCTGAATAGGCCCTGAGGCAAGGGACAAAAAGTGAAAATGTTAGACTGACCTTTTATTTTTATATTTTACGATGCTTATGGTTTGTATTCAACCTTTGTAAACAAAGTTTTGTCTGCATCACAGAACCATCCATTGCATAGCACTAATTGCCAATCTCACTCAAACAAGCCACAAGAATAAGTGATGCAGGAAATGGAAATGTCACACTGGTGGTTTGAGGTGTTCTTATGAGGTTGGGGTCATTGCTCTGCGCCTTCCAAGCTGGCATAGCTGAGACTGAGAATTCAGCTTACTGCATAGGTGCTGACCTACATTTATTGGGATAACTTCAGTGCACATCTTCGTGTTGATAGGGTTTAAACATGGAACAAATGTTCCATAAGTATGTTATTTGATGACCACAAGAAATAGCCAAATGTAACCCGGCCAATTACCACCCCATCAGCCTACTCTCAATCATCAGCAAAGTGATGGAAGGAGTCATTAACAGTGCTATCAAGCGGCACTTACTCACCAATAACCTGCTCACCGATGCTCAGTTTGTGTACCGTCAGGACCGCTCAGCTCCAGGCCTCATTACAGCCTTGATCCAAATATGGACAAAACATCTGAATTCCAGTGGCGAGGTGAGCGTGACTGCCCTTGACATCAAGGCAGCTTTCAACTGAGTGTCGGACCAAGGAGCCCTAGTGAAACTGAAGTCAATGGGGATCAGGTGGAAAACTCTCCAGTGGCTGGAGTCATACCAAGCACAAGGGAAGATGGTTGTGGTTGTTGGAGGCCAATCATCTCAGCCCCAGGACATTGCTGCAGGAGTTCCTCAGGGCAGTGTCCTGGGCCCAACTATCTTCAGCTGCTTCATCAATGACCTTCCCTCCATCATAAGGTCAGAAGTGGGGCTATTCGCTGATATTCCACAGTGTTCTGCTCCATTTGCAAAATGAGGTCCATGCCCTCATGCAGCAAGACCTGGACAAAATCCAGGCTTGGGCTGATAACTGGCAAGTAACATTCATGCCACACAAGTGCCAGGCAATGACCGTCTCCAACAAGAGTCTAACCACCTCCCATTGACGCTCAATAGCATTACCATCATCAAATCCCCCACCATCAACATCCTGGGGTCACCACTGACCAGAAACTGAACTGACCAACCATGTAAATGCCATGGTTACTATAGCAGGTCAGAGGTTGGGTATTCTGTGGCCAGTGACTCACCTCCTGGCTCCCTAAAGCCTCGCCACCATCTACTAGGCACAAGTCAGGAGTGTGATGGAATACTCTCCACTTGCCTGGATGGGAGCAACTGCAACATCACTCAAGAAGCTCAACACTATCCAGGAAGGAAGGACAAAGCAGTTCGCTTGATTGGCAGCCCATCCACTACCTTAGGCAGCCACTCCCTCCACAACTTGCGCACCATGGCTGCAGTATGTACTATCCACAGGATGTACTGCAGGCTTGTTTGATAGCACCTCCAAAACTTTTATCACCTAGAAGGACAAGGGTAGCAGGTGCATGGGAACACCACCACCTCCAAGTCACACACCATCCCGACTTGGAAATATATCACCATTCCTTTATCGTCGTTACGTCAAAATCCTGGAACTCCCTACCTAACAGCACTGTGGGAGTACCTTCACCACACGGACTGCTGTGATTCAAGAAGGTGGCTCACCACCAGCTTATCAAGGACAACTAGGGATGGGCATTAAATGCTGGCCTTGCCAGTGATGCCCACATCCCAAGAATGAATAAAATGTATCTACTCTCACACTTCTCTCCACAGCATTCTGTAGCCAACCAGAAATCTGGTGCTAACTTTCTATCACAATCAATCTCAATACTGGAGATGCATCAAAGTGTCACAAAGGGGACGAGACTCATGGTTTTCCCTCTCTTCCTGTGGAACAATGTCCAGTTTCCATTGTGTGCCTCCCAGGCTGATACTGGGCAATCAGTTTGCATTATATCGCAAAGGCACTAAACTATAAGCTGTAGTCTAAACTTCACTTATGCTCTGTACTTTCTCCCAGTTATAATCTAAATTCTGTACATTTTCAAATGTACTCTCATTTTAACTGCTCCTTCATTATAATACAACTGTTTGGCTGGCTTCTAAACACCATGTTATAATGTTATAAATTGGAGCTCTTGGGAGACTGGGAGCCAACATAGCTCAGTAAGGAGAGGGGTGAGTGGGATTTGATATGGGATAGGATAAAGGCAGCAGAGTTTTAGATGAGCTGAAGTTTATAGAGCATGGAAGCTGACTCCATGTCTGCAGATGATGTCGCTAAGGAGTAGCATACAGATGTGGAAGAGGAGGGGGCTTTGGGGAATCTGGAGGGAACAATGCAGGGGCAGGAAGAGAAACCATTGCTGAAAATGCTCAGGCCATGACTGGATAGGTAAGAGTGGAACCAAGCAAGAGCAGAGGCGATAGAGGAGGATTGTGTGTGAAAGACTGCAGCAAGGTCAAGGAGGATGAGGAGAGACGATGCACTATTGTCACAGTCACAGAGGATGCCAGTTGTGACTTTGATTAGGGTTGTTTCAGTTCTGCGGCAGGGGCAGAAACCTGATTGGAGAGATTCAAACAGGAAGTTGTGTGAAAGATGGGCACAGACTTGGGAGGCGACAACACGTTCAAGGACTTTGGAGAGAAAAAGGACAATGGAGATAGGGTGGTAGTTTGCAAAGACTAAGGCATCGAGGGTGGATTTTTTGAGGAGGAAAGTGCTGGTAGCGATTTTGTAAGGGGGGGGGGGGAGATCAGTACCATGTAAGTATTAAGTGCGTAGCAAATACATAATTTCTAAATGGGTCATAATCGTGAATATACCTTAAAAAAAAAGGATGATAAGATGCAGCAATCAAGTCTGAATCTGAAGTCCGATGATATAATAAACCTAAGTCACAAGCACAGCACATTAATAATATAAGTGAGTTATATGGAATTGTTCATATCAGTTAGGGCGAGATACCAATAACTTGTCTAGAAATGGTGTACCAGAAGAGGTGCTCAGAGATAATTGAGAAATTTAAACTATAGGTTAAATGCAGGGTTAGTTCTTTTAAATTAATTTGACCAATGTTATCATAGCACAATTTCAGTGTTGTCTGCACCATCTAAACTGAAGAGCAAGCAAACAATTAAAACAAAAGGGTTATCTTTAATCTTGTGTTGATATCTTTACGCTGCGTGAATAAAAAGATTATGTAGCTGAAGTAAACTTGATGGCGGAGATTTCCCAGAAGTGTATGTCCCGCTCAATGAAGACATAGGATAGGGGCTTATTCTCTTCGATCCTGTGTTTTGATAATGAGATGGAGATGCTAGATACGCTTAAAGGACTCCGCATAAATTCACCAAAACATGCAATCCATTTGGCCAGTCCCAAAGTTTAACTGTACATTAAAACTTGCACCTCCATTGCTTCCTTAATCAAAAATCTATTTGCTGACCCTATCTACCTCCTCCTTCTTCTTAGGCAATCTGTTCCATACATTTACCACACACTGGGGTCAATTTTGACTTTTGGGCAAGCACTGGCCAGCCTGCCATTGGTCCGACAGCAAAGAAACGACTGGGATTTGGAGGCCCGGCCTCATTACGTCCCACTTCCTTGCGTTGTCTGTACAGCTCTACACTAGTCGACACATTGTTGGCAGCAAACACAGCCTTCTTGTAAACTAAACTATTCACTGGCTGTTCATGGAATCATAGAAAGTTATGGCGCAGAAGGAGGCCATTCGGCCCATCGTGTCCGTACCGTGCGTGTTAGACCCATTAACTGCTCCTTTGTGATACAGATTAGCATATCTCATTCTTGACCTTTACCTCTTCTCTCCTTCCCTCTGACCAGTCATCACAAATAAATCAATTGCCACCAACCATTTTAAGAGAGATGATTCAGCTGGAATGTGCCTAGGAAATGATAGCTGTCAGGTTAACTTTATCTATCTAAACTTTTCAACCTTGCATTTTAATGTGTGGAGTAGAATAATTTTACTGATTTTTTTTCATGTATTTTATACATCATGTTAACATCAAAGTTTGTAAACATACTTGGGTTACCTGTACTTGTAGAAGATAGGTACCAAAGCCTTGTTTTGTGAGCACTTAAATTGTACACATCTGTTAGCAATTCTAGTGCTATCTAAGGAAAGTCATTGCACACACAGATTAATTAGCTAGTTATATTCCAAATATTTACACAACAATTTGTTAAATAACCTACAGGAAATTTGTAGCTACTTGCTGCATTATCATTACATCCTGCAACATACTAAATTAAAAAAATCGACCAACACTAAACACTGGAATAGAAAAACAGCTCATGAGGTAGAATTACAAAATGATTGCAGAGCTTTGTGCAGAGGTCAGTGCGCCCGCATCATTTTTTCTCAACAGCAAATCTTGTGGAGCGCAACGACCTCCCTGTGTGCTCTCCGATCATATACAACTCTACTTGGTGTGCTAATTTGTAAACTCTATCCTGACAAAAAGCAACTTTTGGTTTCTTATGCACTATAGAATAATGTATTACTTGTTGGCTGGTTGTACTTACTGAGCTATTTTAGCAGTTAAGACTCCAGCCTGTACACAACCCCAGATACCAGCTCGTTCTAGCAAGGTTTCACTGTAATCTTTGGATTGTTTCAATGAAACGCTGTTCCTGCTTTCCAAGTGTTGCCAGTTATTTATAAAGTCAGTCACATTTAATGCTGCATCAATTGCTTGGCACCAACATCTAAAAGCTGCTCTGTAAAATAAAGTTATTTCTACAATAGGCAATTAATACTTTCATTGGCATAAACATATATTTATCCAAACTATTTTCAGAATAACATGAATGTGTACTTGAGCTTGTCCAGTTATTTCCATTCGTTTTGTAATAAAAATATTTGACATCTATGTCACAGTTCCTGAGCAAACTACTCATAAATAGGTACAGCTAAATAAGATGTTATGGGCCCGATGTTCCCCTCCTATGTGCCTGGGAACACTCAGTCCCCAGGAACAAAGAAGAGGGAACAGAATTGAGAGCCAAGATGCCGAGTCTCCACCCGCTTTACATTGCTCAAGGATTTCCTGGACTTTTTCTGCTCGAGGCATGTGGGGGGGTGGGGGTGAGGGCTGGGGGTAGCAGGTGGGGGGAGTGGGGGGAGGGTGGAATGCTTGTGCCTCAAAGGAACTAACAGGCTTGTGCCTCATTTTACCTTTGGGTGGGCACCCATTTGGAGGGATGCCTGAAGAGGTTCACCGTAGCCCTTGAGCCTGCCCCCGCCCCACCATCCTCAAACCAGAAGACCTGAGTAGCAGGAAGCAATGCTGCGGAAACCTTAAAAGGTAAACCAAATCCTTTTGTCAACAAGGTCCCAAGGAAAGTAGCCAGAAGGCCACACAGAGGGTTGCCATTACTGCTGCTGCTGCAGGCCTCTCAGGCCGACAGCAGTGGCTGAATTTTTGTTCCTCGATTCAGGGTGCAGGCTCCTGCTAGGTGGCAGGCCTATACCAGGGAAACGTCAGGCCTATGCAAATGATCTGAACCCAGAAGTCCAGCGGGTTTAGGTCACGTCAGGCAGTGCACAGTTTTGGTACCTTCCACCAGACCAGTGCCTAGGTGTGGTTGGGGGGCAGGACAATTGTGTCTATTACGTGGAGCACCGGAGGGTGCTGGGAGGCGAGGCTGATTAGGAAATGTCACATTTCAGCAAGCAGGCACATCAGGTTCAATCCTCAGTCTGTGCTGGTTTCACCCAGAGCAAAGATAGAGGTGCTATGATTTGACTCCATGCTCTTCAATTAGGGAAGCGAGAGTTCCCACCCCCCTGATTACTCTCCAGTAACCCCTATTGAAAGAGCAGGTCTGTGATCTTCAGGGGAAGATAGGCATCCGCTGTGATACCCCTGTAGTTGAGTAGCCAGTGGGGCCTCACTGTCACACATGAATATCCTCCTTTGGAATTATACCCCAGCAGGAAATCAACACCTTCAGGAGTATAGAGAAAATTGCCAGAGGTAATTACCAAGAAATAAAAATTAAGTGGAGGGATTTTTAAAAAACAAATGTTTGAGGATAAGGCCATACCAGGACCTTACCAGGTGTATTCTTTTCAAAAGTAGAAAAAGTGGTGCTCAAACATTACTTAACAGAAGTTGAACACTGTGGGGAAATAAAGCTTTGAAATAAACCTTTCAGTTTAGTGAAGAGTTAACAACGATCTTGCCTGGAACGCTCACTGGAAAGTCAATCGTGACTTCTGTTACTTCGAGACACTTGTAATAAATAAAATCAAATTAACTGAATCCACCCTTAGTTACTTCTAACATTATCTATCAGGATAATATAGAGTTCAAATATCTGATAAAGTTACAAAAAATACCTCTTCCTTCCTGCATAGAAATGAACATTTCCTTGTTCATGGAGGGCCTGTACACTCAAATCTTTCTGGCCATCTGCTCGAAGAAGCTCTATTTACAACCAGAATAAGAGAAACATTATAGAAAAGCTTTTGTACATTCTGTAACGGCAGACTTTTAAACATTCAAAGCTGAATTTTATTTGGTTTTTTTTTTATTCGTTCATGGGATGTGGGCATCGCTGGCAAAGCCAGCATTTATTGCCCATTCTTAATTTCCCTTGAGAAGTTGGTGGTGAGCCGCCTTCTTGAACCGCTGCAGTCCGTGTGGTGAAGGTTCTCCCACAGTGCTGTTAGGAAGGGAGTTCCAGGATTTTGACCCAGCGACGATGAAGGAACGGCAATATATTTCCAAGCCGGGATGGTGTGTGACTTGGAGGGGAACGTGCAGGTGGTGTTGTTCCAATGTGCCTGCTGCCCTTCTCCTTCTAGGTGGTAGAGGTCGTGAGTTTGGGAGGTGCTGTCGAAGAAGCCGTGGCGAGTTGCTGCAGTGCATTCTGTAGATGGTACACACTGCAGCCACGGTGCGCCGGTGGTGAAGGGAGTGAATGTTTAGGGTGGTGGATGGGGTGCCAATCACGTGGGCTGCTTTATCCTGGATGGCGTCGAGCTCCTTGAGTGTTGTTGGAGCTGCACTCATCCAGGCAAGTGGAGAGTATTCCATCACACTCTTGACTTGTGCCTTGTAGATGGTGGAAAGGCTTTGGGGAGTCAGGAGGTGAGTCACTCGCCGCAGAATACCCAGCCTCTGACCTGCTCTTGTAGCCACAGTATTTATGTGGCTGGTCCAGTTAAGTTTCTGGTCAATGGTGAACCCCAGGATGTTGATGGTAGGGGATTCGGCGATGGTAATGCCATTGAATGTCAAGGTGAGATGGTTAGATTCTCTCTTGTTGGAGATGGTCATTGCCTGGCACGAATGTTACTTGCCACTTATCAGCCCAAGCATGGGTGTTGTCCAGGTCTTGCTGCATGCGAGCATGAACGGCGATATATTTCCAAGTCGGAATGGTGTGTGACTTGGAGGGGAACGTGCAGGTGGTGTTGTTCCCATGTGCCTGCTGCCCTTGTCCTTCTAGGTGATAGAGGTCGTGGGTTTGGGAGGTGCTGTCGAAGAAGCCTTGGCGAGTTGCTGCAGTGCATCCTGTGGGTGGTACACACTACAGCCACTGTGCACCGGTGGTGGAGGGACTGAATGTTTAGGGTGGTGGATGGGGTGCCAATCAAGCGGGCTGCTTTATCCAGGATGGCGTTGAGCTTCTTTGAGTGTTGTTGGAGCTGCACTCATCCAGGCAAGTGGAGAGTATTCCATCACACTCCTGACTTGTGCCTTGTAGATGGTGGAAAGGTTTTGGGGAGTCAGGTGGTGAGTCACTCGCTGCAGATAGTGGTGGTAATCAGGAGGACGTTTCCTTGCCCATATTTGACCTGATGCCATGAGATTTCATGGGGTCCGGAGTCAATATTGAGGACTCCCAGGGCCACTCCCTCCTGACTGTATATCACAGGACAGGTCAGACCCAGGGATGGTGATGGAAGAGTCTGGGACGTTGGCGGAAAGGTATGATTCTGTGTGCATGGCTACATCAGACTGTTGCTTGACTAGTCTGTGGGACAGCTCTCCCAATTTTGGCACAAGTCACCAGATGTTAGTGAGGAGGACGTTGCAGGGTCGACTGGGCTTGGTTTGCCTTTGTCGTGTCCGGTTTTATTCTTATTATGATTTTTCGTAGCAAGAGTGTACAACTGACTGGCTTGCTAGGCCATTTCAGAGGGTGATTAAGAATCAACCACATTGCTGTGGGTCTGGAGTCACACATAGGCCAGACCAGGTAAGGATAATAGGTTTCCTACCCTAAAGAGCATTAGTGAACCAGATGGGTTTTTAACGATAATCCGGTAGTTTCATGGCCGCCATTACTGATACTCGTTTTTTTTAATTCCAGAATTTTATTTAATTAATTGAATTTAAATTCACCAGCTGCCATGGTGGGATTTGAATTCGTGACTATGGATTATTTGTTCAGGTCTCTCGATTACTAGTCTAGTAACATAACCACTATGCTATCGTACCCAACTACTATGGGCCATGCTGACCCACCGTGCACTTCACTGTTTCATCTTACTTTTTAAAGAAAATTTAAAACACTCAAATGAATATTCAAAATAGGCTTCAATTCCCTTTCCAAGGTTCCTTTTCTTTCCCACAACTTCCCAGAATTTCACTGCAACATCACAATGGAAATGGTGCATTTGAAATATAGAGGGCATTTCTACACCAGGATAACTTTAGACTTGTTCCCAATTTTCTTCCTCCCTCCTTGTCTCCTGAAGGCTGAGATTCATCCTGGGGTGTAGTTCCACAGATGTCATCACTCCTTTAATACTTCACTCGAGTCCAGACAATAATTGTTAGCAGGCTGTTTGACTGTGTGGGCATCACAACTAAGACTCAACCTGTCCTCATATGCACTTTCCAGCGAAGATCAATGGATCATAATCTGGAAAGGAACCTTAACTGATTTTCCATTCTGTAGCTCAGAGGCACTAAGGTCATTTATAACGCCCCTATCATTGCCCCAACTGAGATCAGGAAACTCAGTACAGACTGCATACAGAACCTAGAATCATCCTAAGCTGTACAGTGCAACACTGCACTAGGCAATGCATGTACCCATTAAGCCATCCAGGGACCTATTACTTTTTAAGAAACAAATAGCGACAAAGAGCATTTTGGTTGCCTGATACAATGGAATCATTTTAAAAGTTCTGATTAATATGTAGGTTTTGTGACTGTTTTGCAATAGTAACCACAGCACCTAAACTCATGCAAAGCTCCTGTGGTGCTACTTTCAGCACTGCACTAACACTGTGCACATTTGTTAAAATTCAAGTTATTAAAATTGAATGTGGGCATACAGTATTTTTATGGGTTCGTTAAACTATCCACTGAAAAGTTTGGGTGTATATTTTGAGCGCTCCCCTCTATTGGTCAACATTTATGATTGACGTAGCCATATAACTAAGTGTCACAAAACATATTTGAAAGTTCTTTATCTGAATGCACGTAGCATTCGTAACAAAATGGACGAGTTAACGGCACAAATAACTACGTATGGGTATGATCTTGTGGCCATTACAGAAACATGGCTGCAGGGTGACAACGACTGGGAATTAAATATGCCAGGGTATTTAACAATCAGGAAGGACAGGCAGGAAGGAAGGGGAGGTGGGGTGGCTATGTTAATAAAGGAAGGAATCACTGTAATACAGAAAAATGATATTGGGACAAAGGATCAGGATAATGAAACAGTTTGGGTAGAGATCAGGAATAATAAGGGGAAAAAAACACTAGTGGGTGTAGTATATAGGCCTCCTAATAGTTGCAACTCTGCTGAAAGAAGTATTATATCAGGAAATAGTCGGGGCATGTAATAAGGGAACAGCTATAATTATGGGGGATTTTAACTATCATATTAACTGGACAAATCAAATTGGGCAGGGCAGCCTTGAGGAAGAGTTTATTGAGTGTATTAGGAATGGATTTCTTGAGCAGTATGTAACTGATCCTACAAGGGGGCAAGCAACCTTGGACCTGGTCCTGTGTAATGAGCCAGGATTAATTAATAATGTCCTCATTAAGGATCCCCTGGGAACGAGTGACCATAACATGGTTAAATTCCATTTCCAATTAGAGGGTGAGAAGGTTGGTTCTCAAACAAGCGTACTGAGCTTGAATAAAGGAGACTATGATGGTATGAGAGCGGAATTGATTAAAGTGGACTGGGAAAATAGATTAAAGGGTAAGACGGTACATGAGCAGTGGTGTTCATTTAAGGAGTTATTTTACAACTTTCAAAAAATATATATTCCACTGAGGAAAAAAGGGTGTAAAAGAAATGACAGCCATCCGTGGCTAAGTCAAGAAATTAAGGATAGTATCCGACTAAAAACAAGGACATATAAGGTAGCCAAACTTAGTTGGAGGATAGAAGATTGGGAAGTCTTCAAAAGACAGCAAAGAGTAACTAAAGGATTGATTAAGAAAGGGAAGATTGATAATGAAAATAAATTAGCAAAAAATATAAAAACAGATAGCAAGAGATTCTATAGTTATATAAAAAGAAAAAGGGTGGCTAGGGCAAACGTAGGTCTCTTAGAGGATGAGACTGGGAAATTAATGGTGGGAAACATGGAGATGGCAAAAATGCTGAACAAATATTTTGTTTCAAAAGAATATCCCAACACTGGACAAACAGGGGGCTCTCGGGGGGAGGAGCTAAATACGATTAAAATCACTAAGGAATTGGTGCTTAGTAAATTAATGGGACTCAAGGCGGATAAATCCCCTGGACCTGATGGCTTACATCCTAGGGTCTTGAGGGAAGTGGCAGTAGGGACTGTGGATGCTTTGGTAATAATTTTCCAAAATTCTCTGGACTCGGCAAAGGTCCCGGCAGATTGGAAAACTGCTAATGTAACACCCTTATTTAAAAAGGGTAGTCGGCAGAAGGCTGGAAATTATAGACCAGTTAGCCTAACATCTGCGGTGGGTAAAATTTTGGAGTCTATTATTAAGGAGACAGTAGCGGAACATTTGGATAAACATAATTTAATAGGACAAAGTCAGCATGGCTTTATGAAGTGGAAGTCATGTCTGACAAATTTGCTTGAGTTCTTTGAGGACATAACGTACAGGGTGGATAAAGGTGAACCAGTGGACGTAGTGTATTTAGACTTCCAGAAGGCATTCGACAAGGTGCCACATAAAAGATTATTGCTCAAGATAAAGAATCACTGGATTGGGGGTAATATTCTGGCATGGGTGGAGGATTGGTTATCTAACAGGAAGAAGAGAGTTGGGATAAATGGTTCATTCTCGGACTGGCAACCAGTAGCCAGTGGTGTTCCGCAGGGGTCAGTGCTGGGTCCCCAACTCTTTACAATCTATATTAACGATTTGGAGGAGGGGACCGAGTGTAACATATCAAAGTTTGCAGATGATACAAAGATGGGAGGGAAAGTAGAGAGTGAGGAGGACATAAAAAACCTACAAGGGGATATAGACAGGCTGAGTGAGTGGGCGGAGATTTGGCAGATGCAATGCAATATTGGAAAATGTGAGGTTATGCACTTTGGCAGGAAAAATCAGAGAGCAAGTTATTATCTTAATGGTGAGAAACTGGAAAGTACTGCAGTACAAAGGGATCTGGGGGTCCTAGTGCAAGAAAATCAAAAAGTTAGTATGCAGGTGCAGCAGGTGATCAAGAAGACCAATGGAATGTTGGCTTTTATTGCTCGGGGGATAGAATATAAAAACAGGGAGGTATTGCTGCAGTTATATAAGGTATTGGTGAGACCGCACCTGGAATACTGCATTCAGTTTTGGTGTCCATACTTAAGAAAAGACATACTTGCTCTCGAGGCAGTACAAAGAAGGTTCACTCGGTTAATCCCGGGTATGAGGGGGCGGACATATGAGGAGAGGTTGAGTGGATTGGGACTCTACTCATTGGAGTTCAGAAGAATGAGAGGCGATCTTATTGAAACATATAAGATTGTGAGGGGGCTTGATCGGGTGGATGCGGTAAGGATGTTCCCAAGGATGGGTGAAACTAGAACTAGGGGGCATAATCTTAGAATCAGGGGCTGCTCTTTCAAAACTGAGATGAGGAGAAACTTCTTCACTCAGAGGGTAGTAGGTCTGTGGAATTTGCTGCCCCAGGAAGCTGTGGAAGCTACATCATTAAATAAATTTAAAACAGAAATAGACAGTTTCCTAGAAAGGAATTAGGGGTTACGGGGAGCGGGCAGGAAATTGGACATGAATTTAGATTTGAGGTTAGGATCAGATCAGCCATGATCTTATTGAATGGCGGAGCAGGCTCGAGGGGCCGATTGGCCTACTCCTGCTCCTATTTCTTATGTTCTTATGTTCTTATTGTCTTGGTCATCTGCAGAGACATGAACAAGTGTCTTGACAAAAGGCAGAACCACAGTGTAATAAGGGATCACTGTACATAATCTATAAAAGTTCTGCTATCATATCATTAGATACTTTAAGATACATATTCATGTACCATTAAAAGTAGACGGTAATCTTTATATCTTACCAATGGTTTTTTCATACGATAGAATCACAAGTGAAACCTGTGACCAAGGCAGTGGCTTACTCACGACATCACTAAATAAAAGAAAATCTTCATTTGACAGGTCAGAGGGTCTGAAATTTTCAATATAAGTTGGTGATGCACTGAACCCAACTTTTCCAGGTAGTCTTCTCATGATGTCTTTCCGTCCTAAAATGTAAGCAGTGAGTTTCAGCCTTTTATTACAGTTCTTACTACAATTTAATGATGTCCTTATCTGGAGAGATCTGAGAAAACCACAACATTTTCTTGCAGACAAATTTCACTTCCAGTTTTCAGTTCATAACCTCGTGATTAATATTATCACACTGAAAATAAAGTTATTGTATAATTCAGCCTTACTTAATGCATATGATTTTCCCATTTCGTAATAATATTACTATAGCTTAAACAATATGAATGGCATTCTAATTACACTATGGCCAGGCATTTCCTTGGAGCTGCTCCCATAACTTCGATGGAAGTGCAACGCCAAACCCTGTTTACATGCCTAAACGGGGTTTCTGCTGCAGGTCTGGTGAAGTTACTGCAGCAGAGCGGCAGGAGCTCTGAGAAAATTCCTGCCCTATGGTTTCACTAGATTACTGTACCTCACTGTATTTTATTCTGGACTTGAATCCTTTGTGATTTCTTTTGTGCTAATGAATGTAAGATGGATCCTAAACAGGCTAACAAGGCTCAAAAGAAATAAATCCCAGGGATAGATGATATTTATTCCATGGCATTAAGAGAGACTTGGGAACAGATTTGTGAGGCATTATGAGAGAGTTGCTGAATGCTAGGGAGTAGATTAGAAAAAGGCTCACATCACAGCCATTTTCAAAAAGGGCAACAAAATAGACACAGGTAACTACAGACCTATTAGTCTTATTTCAGTATTATGCAAAATAATTATCAGAGTAAACTTGAGAATTATCTGCACAATTATAACAGAGTAAACAGTCACAACATCGGTTCAGAAGGAGAAGATCCTGCCTGGCCAATTTCCTCAACTTCTTTGAGGAAGTGACATCCCAAGTGGGCTGAGGACTCCCAGTGTCACTCCCACCCAACTGTATACCACCATGTCCCCAACTCTGGTGGGTCTGTCCTGCCGATGGGACAGGATATACCCAGGGATGGTGATGAAGGTGTCTGGGATGTTGGCTGATGGGTATGATTCTGTGAGTATGACTATGTCAGGCTGTTGCTTGACTGGTCTGTGGGACAGTTCTCCCAACTTTGGCACCAGTCCCCAGATGTTAGTGAGGAGGACTTTGCAGGGTTGGCTGGGCTGGGTCTACCTTCATCGTGTCCGAATACGATGCCTCGGTCAAAGCCGAGTGGTCCATCCGTTTTATTCTTCTTATCCTTTTCTGTAGCGGTTTGATACAACTGAGGGTCTTGCTGGGTCTTTTCAGAGGGCAGTTAAGAGTCAACCATATTTGTATGGGATTGGAGTCACGTATAGACCTGACCAGATAAGTACGGCAGGTTTCCTTCCCTAAAAGGACATTAGTGAACTACTTAAGTTTTACGATGATCCAACAGCTTCATGGTCACTTTTACTGATACCAGGGGGGTAATTTTAACACCCAAGAACAGGTGGGTTGGGGACGGTTGGGCAGTAAAAAGTTTGTTTTTGGAATGGGATTGCATCCCAGTTCCAATGCGCCCACTTCCGGGCTTAAGCCAGGCATGCTTGGATGTACACATACAACAGAAACCTGGAAATCACATCTCCACTTAAAGCCTGCAGGCTGATATTTAAAGAGGCACTTATTTTTTTGTGTATTACAAGTGTCAGGTGAAAACAGGCGGGAAGGGCCGGATCCATGAGATGAGTATTGCACTTCTTGTTGGCCCAGGGGAGCAGCAGTGCTTCATCCAGGCCCAACAAGCTCACCTGGTGTGATCAGACCCACGCGATTGGCCGACTCCCACCCTTGACGGAGGTATCCCCTCCCCCCTCGATCTTCTCCAAGGCCCACCCGATGTCGTCCACGTCCCCTCCGCTCCGATTTCTTTCAGGGCCCACAATCTCTCCCGCCCTCCATCATCCCTCTTCAATTCACGGTTCTTTTAATTTCCGACAGGCAACCAGCCTGTCAATCTGGCTGCCTTGTGCGAGAGAAACCCGGAAGCCTTCAATTGAGTTGTGATCGCAGATTACGACGCACTCACTTGACTTCCGGGTTCCCCATGCGAATATCTGCACATGCGCTGGGTCCCCGGCTCCCAGCTAAAATCATGTCCCAGCTTTTTATTTCAGTTTTATTTCGTTTTTTTAAAAAAACGTAATTATTGGTATACCGCATATTACACTCAGCAGAATGTACTACAGCTTTAAAACTAATACTGAAATGTAAAGAACAATCCCAGTCTGTAAAGGTATGATCTTTCTTTCATTCTTTCCTTATATCCTCATTGTCTGCCTCATTGTGGTAATATGTACTATCACTAATTAGTAATCAAACTAATTAAACAGGGTTGAAAAGTACTCACATTTCAACATTGGGCATAAATTGCACTTACTTTGCTGTGTGTAAGCCAGGAGTAATGCCAGGAGTTTCCTGCTGTGCCTGAGGGCACAACTGAGATAATTAGAGTTGCCCAGTGATTCCCTGAAGCAGCTGAGTGTATCCATCACATCCACTGGTACCGACACCAAAGCATTTGCTCTTCTGCCCCCTAATTGAGGAGTTACAGGTTTTGAATCTCAACATAACTTTATGTTAAACCTAGTTTCAAGTTAAAGAATCAACCTGAATAAAGATTAATTGATATGTAAGTTAATAGACAGCATGTTAATGGGATATTTATGTAAAGGCAACCTTTGGTCAGGGTCAGTTTAATTCCTCATTCATTCCAATGGGGAAACTGGTTCATAATAACAGGGTTGAATGGGACTGTTCCTTTATGGGTGCAATTTTTTGGCATAAGTGTAATCAACCCTTTAACAGCTGTCCATATTTTAAGGAGAATCAGTAACTGGAATTAATCCGATACTGTGCTCTTTGTAACAAGTGCAAAGTGGTTATGTTTGTTTATTTGGAAGGGTCTTCTTCATTCTTTGAGCCCAATACATCATACACATATTGTTGGGGATATGTTGCTGTACTTAATTATTTTCAACCTTTACATACAATAAGAGTCACACCTGGCTGGCAAATTAGATTTACCAACTGAACATCACACTAGCTACATGTGGAGGGTGAAAAAGGACTATTCACCAGGTGAGGGCATTCTCATTCTTCAAAACTGAAGCATCCTTGACATCCCACTGGAGCTGAACCTTTCAGTATGTCCAACCTATCAAACAGGTATGCTTTCAGCAATGTACAGCATGTAGGGAATGAGGTAGCCTTTACAGTTTCTTCAAAAATTGAGCAGCGCACTTGCTGTCAAAACAAATTTCCTCTCCAATGTGTACTTTAATGATCAGATTAATCCACCAATGGTTGTAAGAGGTAGTAATCTGTAGCTGGGACAGTCTTAACACATAGGAGATAGCAAATTTACTAGTACGATTGACCTTAAGTGAGATCCACAGTTATTTTAAAAGGCATTTGGCAAAAGAAAAATTAATTGAGGGGTATAGTTCTGCTGTGTATTCTGTGTAACTCTGGGCTAGCTAAATAGTCCAAAATAGTCTTTTTCAATTCTTCTACAGGACTGGAAAAGACCATTTCAACATCATCAACCATTGAATGAAATCATCTAGAAACAACAACAACTTGCATTTATATAGCAACTTTAATGTAATAAAACATCCCAGGAGTGATTATCAAACAAAATTTGACACCAAGCACATAAGGAGATATTAGGACAGGTGACCAAAAGCTTGGTCAAAGAGTAGGTTTTAAGGAGTGTCTTAAAGGAGGAGAGAGAGGTGGAAAGGCAAAGAGATTTAAGAAGGGAATTCCAGAGCTTAGGGCCTGGACAGCGAAAGCCATGGCCGCCTATGGTGCAGCGATAAAATTCGGGGTTGGAAAAGAAGCCATAATTGGAGCAGTGCAGAGAACTCGGAGGGTTGTAGAGCTAGAGGACGTTACAGAGATAGGGAGGGGCAAGGCCATGGAGGGTTTTGAAAACAAGGATGAGAATTTTAAAATCGAGGCTTTGCAGAACTAGGAGCCAATGTAGGTGATGAGTGAACAGGACTTGGTGCTATATGGGCAGCAGAGTTTTGGATGAGCTCAAGTTTACGAAGGGTGCAAGGTGGGAGCCTGGCCAAGAGAGATTGGAGCAGTCGAGTCGAGAGGTAACAAAGGCATGGATGAGGGTTTCAGCAGCAGATGAGCTAAGGCAGGGGCAGAGACCAGTGATGTTACGGAAGTGGAAGTAGGCGGTCTTGGTGATATGGAGTTATACTGGATATCGGACAAGTAGCATGATAAATCAGAGGCAGTGGAGGGGTTGAGAGATGATGGTGAGGTAGAGCTGGGTGTCGTCAGCATACATGTGGAGCCTGACATTGTGTTTTCAAACGATGTCACCAAGGGGCAGCATGTAAATGAGAAATAGGAGGAGGCCAAGGATAGATCCTTGGGGGACTCTAGAGGTAACATGTAAGAGCGGGAACGGAAGCCATTGCAGGAGATTCTCTGGCTACTAATGGATAGATAGGAATGGAACCAGGCAAAGGCAGTCCCACCCAGCTGGGCAATGAAGGAGAGGCATTGGAGGGGAATGGTGTGGTCAGCATGTTAACTTGCTGCATTGGAAACCATTTCCCAGTGCAAATAAAACACCAGCCAAAACAACTGACTCAGATGTATAGAAAATTGCAATAAATTTTTGTTCTTTGAAACTGGCTAAGAATCCTCAATCTATATATGTCTTCAAAAACCTCCAATGGCTGCCAAATGAAATGTATAAAGCATATAATAGGTGAATGTTCTTACCCGAGTACACATCATTCTCATCAAGGTCAATAAGGCCCCCTTGGTATACAGATGTTACGACTCTCAACTGTTTTCCTATAAAGTTTCTGCAATTTATCTGCGAAGTAATTGTTTTAGTATGATTGTCTTTACGTTATTTATCACAGAATGAAGAGATTGAAAACATTTCTAAAGATTTTAAATTGTTTTTATATTACAGTACTTTTTTTTCTTTCCAGATTGTGTGTTTAAGCATGTGCAAAAATTATGAAAATATTACTGCAGAAGATCCACATATCACACGATCCACAGGGTAGGAAAGAATGGTAAAAAGACAAAATTAAAGATTCTTTATCTGAATGCGTGCAGCATTCGTAACAAGATAGATGAATTGACGGCACAAAAATGGGTATGATCTCGTGGCCATTACAGAGACGTGGTTGCAAGGTGACCAAGGTTGGGAGCTAAATATTCAGGGTTATTTAACATTTCGGAAGGATAGGAAAAAAGGTAAAGGTGGTGGGGTAGCTCTGTTAATAAAGGATGAAATTGGTACAATATTGAGAAATGATCTTGGCTCAGAAGACCAAGATGTCAAATCAATTTGGGTGGAGGTAAGAAATAGCAAGGGAAAGAAATCACTGGTGGGAGTAGTATATAGGCCCCTAACAGTAGCTACACTGTAGGACAAAATATTAATCAGGAAATAAGGGGGGCTTGTAAAAAAGATAATGCAATAATCATGGGCGATTTTAACTTTCACACAGATTAGACAAATCAAATTGGCAAAAATAGCCATGAGGAGGAGTTCATAGAGTGTATTAGGGACTGTTTCCTAGACCAATACGTCAGGGAACCAACCAGGGAACAGACCATTTTGGATCTGGTAATGGGTGACGAAACAGGATTAATTAATGATCTCAAAGTAAAGGATCCCTTGGGAAGCAGTGATCATAACATGATAGAATTTCGCATTCAGTTTGAGAGCGAGGATCTTGGGTCTGAAACTGCTGTATTAGACTTAAATAAGGGCAATTATAAAGGAATGAGGGCGGAATTGGCTAAAGTGGACTGGATAAACAGATTAGATGGTATGATGGTGGATAAACAGAGGCAAACATTTAAAAAGATATTTTATGACTTGCAACAAAAATATATCCCTGTGAGGAGAAAAAACTCCACAAAAAGGGTGAACCAACCATGGCTAACTAAGGAAGTAAACGTTGGTATCAGGTTAAAAGAAAAAGCATACAGCATGGCAAAGATTACTGGTAAGCCAGAAGATTGGGAAAACTTTAAAAACCAGCAAAAGATGACTAAAAGAATAACAAAGAGGGAGAAAATAAATTATAAGAGTAAACTAGCAAGAAATATAAAAACTGACAGTAAAAGCTTCTACAAGTATATAAAAGGGAAGAGGGTAGCTAAAGTAAACATTGGTCCCTTAGAGGATGAGACTGGGGAAATAATAATGGAAAACAAGGAAATGGCAAGGAATTGAACAGATATTTTGTATCTGTCGTCACAGTAGAAGACACTAATAATATACCAATAATAGTAGAAAATTAAGGGGCGAAGGGGAGGGAGGAACTAAAAACAATCACTATCACTAGAGAAAAAGTACAAGGTAAACTAATGGTTCTAAAGGCTGACAAGTCCCCTGGACCTGATGGCTTGCATCCAAGGGTCTTAAAGGAAGTGGCTACAGAGATAGTGGATGCATTGGTTGTAATCTTCCAGAATTCACTAGATTCTGGAAAGGTCCCAGTGGATTGGAAAACCGCAAACGTAACAGCCCTATTCAAGAAGGGAGTAAGACAGAAAGCAGGTAACTATAGACCAGCTAGCCTAACATCTACCCTCCTCCTAACAATAAAATTCACAAACGTGCACACTTCCCCTGGTGTCCAGACACATGTACCTACCTTGCAGACCTCCTCAGATGTACATCTTCCGGATGGGGGCTGCCGTAGCTGCAGTCATGACCTCCTTGGAGGGCGAACAGCATCACCAGCCTCACTGGCCACACCGTCCAACTCTGACACGTGGAGCTCCACAACACAGTGCTGTGACACATCCACCTGCACAGAAGGAGGGAGGGCAACCGCAGAGATGTGTCGCAGAGGGCACTACCCTCGCCACAGGGTCCACAGACCAAGGCTCAGCTTCCTGGACCTCTCTGAGCAGCAGTGCACACGGAGGCTCAGAGTCACTCGACATGTAGTCGTGGACATCTGCAGCCTCCTTCATGCCGAGCTGCTCCCGGTTGGCCCGAGCACCATCTTCTTACCTGTTGCTATCAAAGTCACCACTACCCTCAACAACTTCTCCTCCGCATCCTTCCAGGGTGCCACCGGGGACATCGCCGGCATCTCTCAGTCGTCTGCACAAAAGAGCCCTGCAAATACACCTACACCCACTCTGCAGTGACACAATGGGTGGCATCAGTTGTGGGTCTTCATTGTGATCCTCAGGAAAGGGCATTATTGCACAAACCAGACAAGATTCGCAAAGACATGACAGTAGTGGTGCCAACATAATATGTAATGTGAGTTGGTCAGAAATTAAATATAAGTAAAAACCATGACAAACCATCAAACACCCTTGTGCATCCCCTTCATGCTCACGACACGTTTGCCTTACGCTGCCTACTGCACATATGTGATGCATGCCCTGTGGCTGCAGCACAGGTAGTGGCAGGTTGAATGAGGCTGACTGTGAAAGAGATGCATGAGAGGGTGAGTATGAGATAGAGCCATGAGATTGTATGAGGATTGGGTTGAGTGGTAGTGGCGGGATGAGTACTGGCGAGGTGAGTAAGTGCAGGTAAGATGAGGATGAGGTTTGAGTGGGTGTGAGGGGTGATGTGACAGAGTAGTGTTGGCAGTGCAGAAGGAGATGTGGAGTGGGGGTGGTGATGTGGCAGACGGAGTGTAGGGGAATGAGTAAGTGTACTCAATTTGGCTGACCTACTTAAGTCATTGAAGTGCCTCCTGCACTGTATGCAGGTGCGCAATATATTGTTGGTGCAAGTGACCTCCTCTGCCACCTCGAGCCAGGCCTTCTTGGTGGCAGAGGCAGGCCGCTTCCTCCCGCCCGCCGTGGGGAAGATCTCTGTCCTCCCCCTCCTCCTCACCCCATCCAATGAAAACTGGAGTGAGGCATCATTAAACCTGGGAGCAGCCTTCCCCCTGGGCTGCTCCATGCTGTACTTTTTCCTATTTCTTGCAGCATCTGTCAGTGGAGGACTGCCCCTTTAAATAGAGCTCCTCCAGCTGACAGAGCTTACTGCACATGCGCAGCCCGCCCGACGCGCAGATCAGCAGCGGGGAACCCGGAACAACAGGTAAGTGGATCCAATCAGCCTGCGACTGTACGCGGGGCAGACTGATTTCACCGGGCACATTACCCACGCGCCCAATTGCCCCCCCGCCGCGAACCCGCCGCCATGGTAATATCGGGCCCAAAGTGTCTGCACACGGATATTGACAGGTTAAATGAATGGGCAAAAATTTGGCAGATGGAATATAATGTGGGAAAATGTGAACTCATCCACTTTGGGAGGAAAAATATAAAAGTAAAATATTATTTGAATGGAGAAATACTACAAAATGCTGCAGTACAGAGGGATCCTGGTGTCCTCGTACATGAAACACAAAAAGTCCACATACATGTGCAGCAGGTAATCCGGAAGGCAAACAGAATATTGGCCTTCATTTCTAGGGGGATGGAGTATAAAAGCAGGGAAATCATGGTACAACTGTACAGGGTGCTGGTGAGCCCACACCTGGAGTACTGCGTACAATTCTGGTGCCCTTATTTAAGGAAGGACATACTTGCATTGGAGGCAGTTCAGAGAAGGTTCACGAGGTTGATTCCGTGTATGGAAGGGTTGTCTTATGAGGAAAGATTGAACAGGTTGGGCCTATACTCATTGGAGTTTAGAAGAATGAGAGGAGATCTTATTGAAACATACAAGATTCTGAGGGGACTCGATAGGATAGATACTGAGAGGATGTTACCCCTCATGGGGGAATCTAAAACTCGGGGTCATAGTCTCAGAATAAGGGGCCGCCCGTTTAAGACGGAAATGGAGGAATTTCTTCTCCCAGAGGGTCGTGATTCTTTGGAATTCTTTACCCCAAAAAGCTGTGGAGGCTGAGTCATTAAATGCATTCAAGGCTGAGTTAGACAAATTTTTGATCAGCAAGGGAGTCAAAGGATATGGGGAAAAGGCGGGAAAGTGGAGTTGAGGTAAAAATCTGATCAGCCATGATCTCATTGAATGGCGGAGCAGGCTCGAGGGGCCGAATGGCCTACTCCTGCTCCTATCTCTTATGGTCTTATGGTCTTAAAAAATCAAAGGTAGAGATGAGGATGGCCATCTCAACAAATTGTTTCCAATCCACCACGACCTCCCCAATGTTCATCAACTTCCTCATAATGATCATTCACATACACAAATCTCATCCTTTGTCTCGCTTAGTACTCGAGGATAATTACCATGTACTCCATAGGAATATATTTGATTTGAGCTCTTTAGCATATCAAGAGTTGCACGTGCACTGAAGCTACCAGACTGCAGTTCAGATTTCAGCCAGGCAGTTCCCGGTATTTATTGCCTGGGTGAAACATGAATTCAATTGCTCAGGGGAGAGCACTGTACATGCATGTTTACTGACATATTAAATAAAACTGCTGGGAGAGGAGCTGAATACAGTACTGCAGCAGCATTTACACTGTCGAATCATTTAATTCCAGGTATGTTTAAAAAGTATCCAGTAAGTCCAAGGGACCACTAGTCATGTTTTGCATCTGGTTTGACACCAAACTGGATTTACACTCTGTAAAATATACAATGGAAGCAGTGTGAGACTACCTCCTCCAGGGAATCTCACCCTGCTTCACCCCAAAGTCAGGTCAGGATCTGACCCTGGATTTCAGAAAGAAAGAACTTGCATTTATATAGCGCCATTCACGTCCTCAGGAAATCCCAAAGTGGTTCGAAGCCATTGAATTGCTTCTGAAGTATGATTATTCAGGCAGGTCCCACAAATGAGATGAATGACCATTTAACCTATTTTGGTGATGTTGGTCGTCGGATGGATTTTGGCCAGGATACCAGGAGATACAGGCAGACAGAGACTCGATTTAACATCTCATCTGAAACACATCACCTTTGACAATACAGTACCTCTTCAGCACTCAGTGTAAGGCTAGCCTTGATCGTGATATCAGGTCCCGAAGTGTGACTTTGAACTAACAACTTTAGAACTCAAAGGCAAGAAGGCTACCAGGGAGCATTTATGCTCCAAATTTAGTGCACGTGCAAAGTGAAACCCGCTTCACATTGACAGTAAAGCTGCTGTGTAATTGCACCCTAGAACACCCTAGCAGTAACTTTTGTTTTCCTGGCCTATTTGGAGATTGTGCTTTCAGAAGCCTTGAGGGCTTGATAAGGCCCCATATAAATGTATAAGCAACTTTTGCGGTGCTGCCCCAGTCATCGATGACAAAAATAGGCTAATGGAATGTTGTCCTTAACTCAAGGTGGTTGGATTACAAAGGAGAGGGAGTAATGCTTCAGTTGTATGAAGCCTTAGTCAGACTCCATCTGGAGTACTGCGTTCAGTTTCGGGCATGGCACCTCAAGAAGGATATATTGCCTTTGAAAGGGGTACAGTGCAGATTCACCAGAATTATACCAGGGCTTAAAGGGTTAAATTATGACAACAGGTTGCATAAACTTGGCTTACATTCCCTCGAGTTTAGAAGGTTGCAGGATGATCTAACTGACGTGTTTAAAATGATAAAAGAATCGATCGGGTCGAAACAGAGAAACTATTTCCTCTTGTGGGGGAATCCAGAACAAGGGGGCACAATCTTAAAATTAGATTTCGGAGTGAAATCAGGAAGCACTTTTCACACAAAGGGTAGTGGAAATCTGAAATTCTCTCCCCTAAAAGAATTCTGGGTCAAATAAATTTTCAATACTGAGATCAACAGATTTTTATTGGGCAGGGGTATGAAGGGATATGGATCAACGGAATGTAACTAGAGTTGAGGTGCAGATCAGCCATGATCTAATTGAATGACAGAACAGACTTGAGAGACTAAATGGCCTACTCCTGTTCATATGTTCCTAATTCCAACACCACCTATGTCAATGTCAGTGAGAAGTTAACTCAAAGGCAATGAAATGTACGAAAAGTAACTTTAATTCTAGATGCATAAAGAACTGCCCGTTTTTCAACAGGCGCAGTCACTCGTCTTTAAGGACAGGTCTTATATTTAGCAGCACTAAGACTTGGAATGTGGAAACTTGGTACAGGCTTGTAAGTGTAACTGGCTCAGTTGCTAGCACTCTCGCCCTTGATTCAGAAGTTTGTGGGTTGAAACCCCACGTCAAGATTTGAGACATTATTTAGGCTGATACTTCTGTCCAGCACTGATGGGTGCTGCATGTTGGGTTTATATAGGATATTGTCATATATCCTTTACCTCTAATACAAGTTTGATGAGTAGGAAACATTGAAACGTCTGGTTAGAACTCTTTATTAAATCAAGTCAATGAGATTATAAAACAGAACTCCTTACCTGCGGTGTATGTGAGATATAGGTAACAATTATACTCACATACCGAGGAGGACTCCCTTCAGGAGAATGCAAGCGTGTCATCTTGACTGCTTACACTAACCTCAGCAAGATTAGATCAAAAGTCCTCAGGAGCTCCAGTGTGTTGTATTTTTATAGGTTTCATTATGTAGGACAAATGTGGGTATCATAAGTCATAATGTTCTGTGTGAATTGATTGATTCAGCTGCTATGATTTAGTTTAAGATCAGCTGTTACCCTTTGTTGTGCATGCCTTTGATGTTTTACCTCTTCCAATCTTTGTTGCAAATGGAAATTACTGCAGTGTATACATTGGAGTCCATTCAGCGTGCCTGAAAGATTGGTGTGGAAAGGAGGGATTCCACTTCATGGGACACTGGCACCTGTACTGGGACAGGAAGGAGCTGTACTTCTGGAACGGGCTCCACCTGAACCGGAATGGGACCAGTGTCTGAGTGGAAAGGATAAATAGGGCTGTGGATAGGACTCTAAACTCGTAAGACGGGGGGAGGGATCTGGAGAGGAGAACATAAGTCTGAAGAAAAAAGTAAGAAATGATCGGGGAGGAAGAAGAGGGCTGGGGGTGGGGTAGCTGTAGTAATTAGAGATAACGTAACGTCAGACCAAGTTAAGGAATAAGGGTAACATAAATGGTCAGGGAACAAATACAGTTATAGAACATAAGTACAAAATGACTGTTAAAAACAAAAGGAGGGCAACAATTACTAAAAACAAATTAAATTGCCTGTACAGCAAAGTGTACAACATCTGAAAGAAAACTGGGGAATACGAGGCAATAACTCGTAGCGAGGAGCCAGATGTAGTAGGGATAACTGAAATATGGTTACATAAGGAACAGTTAAATATTGCAGGATATAATGTATTTAGAAAGGATCGGGGAGGAAGAAGAGGGCTGGGGGTGGGGTAGCTGTAGTAATTAGAGATAACGTAACGGCAACAGAAAAAATAGACATAAGTAACATTAAGATAGAAACAGAATCCATGTGGATTGAGACAAAGGATAAGAAGGGATCGATCACGTTAATAGGGGTATTCTATAGACCACCTAATAGTGGACGGGAAGTGGAGGATGAAATATATAGGCAAATCTATGAAATGAGTAAAAAACACTGAATAATAATCATGGGAGATTTCAACTATCCCCAAATAAACTGGCAATAAGAGGTAAGGAAAGGGGAAAGGGGAATGGAGTTTTTGCAATGTGTATAGGACTCCTTTCTTACCCAGTATGTAAAACGCCCAACAAGAGAGAAATCACTGCTGGATCTAGTAATGGGAAATGAACCAGAACAGATAAGAGAAGGGACCATCTAGGCAATAGCGAACATAACATAATAATGTTTAAAACAATGATTGAGAAAGAAATAAGTAAGATGAAGACCAAAGTAATAGATTGGAAAAAAAGCTAATTTTGAGGAGATGAGGGTGGAATGAGAGCAGGTAAACTGGAAAAAATTTTTGACAAAGACTTAGAACAACAGTGGATAATGTTTAAAACGGAGATTAATAGAGTTCAGGAGAAATATATTCCTCTAAAAAGCAAGAACAAACTAGCCAATAATGAAACACTATGGATGAATAAAGAGATAAGGGTAAAATTGAAACTAAAGAAAAAGACATACTCTAAGTACATAGACAATAAGGGAGAGGATGACAAAAGGGAGTACAAAGTAGTTAGGTAAGAAGTCAAAAAAACAATTTAGAAAGCAAAGAGGAACTACGAGATTAAATTATCAAGGAATATAAAAAGAAATAGTAAAGTATTCTGCAGACACATTGAATAACAAAACAAAATTCAGAATAGGGACAGGGCCCCTAAGGGATGCACAAGATAAACTCATTTGGCAAAGTTGTCTGGAGGATGAGTTCATGGAATGCATTCGAGACGTTTCCTAGAACAATATGTCATGGAACCAACCAGGGAACAGGTTATTTTAGATCTTGTATTTTGTCATGAGACAGGGTTAATTAGTAATCTCACAGTAAAGGATCCTCTGGGGATGAATGATCATAATATGATAGAATTTCACATTGAGTTTAAGAGTAACGTACTGAAGACAAAAACCAGAGTCATAAACTTATATAAAGCCAGTTACATAGGTATGAGGGGGCGAGTTGGCTAAGGTAGATTGGGAAATTAGATTAAAGGGTATGACGGTTGATAAACAATGGCAAACATCTAAAGAATGTTTAAAACCTAATGCAGTCACACTACTAGGGGTGTACTATAAACCCCCGAATAGCAAAAGGGAGGTAGAAGAACAAATATGTAGGCAAATTTCTGAGTGCAAAAATAAGAGGGCAATAATAATAGGGGACCTCAACCACCCTAACATCAACTGGGATTCAAACAGTGTGAGGGGCACAGAGGGCGTAAAATTCTTGATTGGTGTCCAGGAGAACTTTTTTAGCCAGTACGTGACAAGCCCAACAAGAGGGGATGCAATTCTAGATTTAGTCCTGCGAAATGAAGATGGGCAAGTGGGTGAAGTGACAGTGGGTGACCATATTGGGTATAGTGACCACAATTCAGTTAGTTTTAGCATTATTATGGAAAAAGAGTGTTAAATCAGAAGTAAATGTTTTAAATTGGGGAAGGAAAATTTTACAGAACTAAGAGGTGATTTGGCAGAAGTGGACTGGACACAACTACTTGAGGAGAAATCAGTGGCAAGCCAGTGGGAGGCACTAAAAAGTGAAATTCTATGGGTACAATGCAGATACGTCCCCTCAAAGAAAAAGGGTGGCACTGCCAAATTTAGAGCCCCCTGGTTGTCTAGAAGTATACGGGGCAAGATAAAGCAGAAAAAGGAAGCTTATGACTGTCACAGAAAATTAAATACTGCAGAAAGCTTAGAGGAGTATAGAAAGTACGGGGATGATGTAAAAAAGGAAATAAGGAAAGCAAAGAGAGGGCATGAAAAAATATTAGCTAGTAAGATTAAAGAAAACCCCAAGATGTTTTATCAGTACATTAAGAACAAGAGGATAGCTAAGGAAAAGGTGGGACCTATCAGGGATGTTAAAGGTAACTTGAGTGTAGAAACAGAGGATGTGGGTAGGTTTAAAACGAATATTTTGTCTCTGTATTCACAAAGGAAAGGGATGATCCGGACGTAGTAGTTAAAGAGGAGAGGAGTGAAATATTGGATAAGGTAAACATAATGAGAGAGGATGCTCTGAGGATCATTTTCCAATCCTCACTAAATACATGGGAGGTACCGGAGGACTGGAAGACTGCAAACGTAGTACCATTGTTTAAAAAGGGTTTGAGACAGGCTGAACAATTATAGGCCGGTCAGTCTTACCTCGGTGGTGGGCAAACTTTTAGAATCAATACTGAGAGCTAGGATAAACTGTCACTTGGAAAGGCATGGTTTAATCAGGGATAGTCAACATGGATTTGTTCAGGGAAGGTCATGCCTTACAAATTTGATTGAATTCTTTGAGGAAGTGACAAGGAGGATTGATGAGGGTAGTGCAGTGGATGTTGTCTACATGGATTTTAGTAAGGCATTTGACAAGGTCCCACATGGCAGACTGGTCAGAAAGGTAAAAGCCCATGGGATACAGGGAAATGTGGTGAATTGGATCCAAAATTGGCTCAGTAACAGGAAACAAAGGGTAAAAGTTGATGGATGTCTTTGAAATTGGAAATCCATTTCCAGTGGTGTGCCACAGGGCTCAGTGTTGGGTCCCTTGCTGTTTGTAGTATATATTAATGATTTGGACTTGAATATAGGGGACATGATTGCCAAATTTGCAGACGACACAAAAATTGGTTGTGTAGTTGACAGTGAAGAGGATAGCTGTAGGCTCCAAGAAGATATCAATGGATTGGTGGAGTGGGCGGAAAAGTGGCAAATGGAGTTCAACCCAGAGAAGTGTGAGGTAATGCAGTAGGGCAAACAGTAAAAGGGAATACACAGTAAACGGGAATATGTTGAGAGGGTTAGAGGAAGTGAGAGACCTTGGGGTACATGTGCACAGGTCCCTGAAGGTGCCAGTACAGGTAGATAAGATTGTGAAGAAGGCATACGGAATGCTCTCTGTTATTAGCCGAGGTATAGAATACAAAAGCAGGGATGTAATGATGGAACTGTGTAAAACGCTGGTAAGGCCGCAGCTGGAGTATTGTGCGCAGTTCTGGTCACCACATTACAGGAAGGACATAATTGCTCTGGAGAGAGTGCAGAAAAGATTTACAAGAAGGTTGCCAGGGCTTGAAAATTGCAGCTACGAGGAGAGATTGGATAGGCTGGGGTTGTTTTCCTTGGAGCGGAGGAGGCTGAGGGGAGACTTGATTGAGGTGTACAAAATTATGAGGGGCCCAGATAGAGTAGACAGGAAGTACCTGTTTCCCCTAGCGAAGAGTTCAAGAAATAGAGGACATAGATTTAAGCTGATTGGCGGAAGGATTAGAGGGGACATGAGGAAAAACTTTTTTACCCAGAGGGTGGTGGGTGTATGGAATTCGCTGCCCGAATTGGTGGTAGAGGCAGGGACCCTCAACACTTTTAAAAAGTACCTGGACCAGCACCTAAAGTGCTGTAAGCTGCAGGGCTACGGACCGGGTGCTGGAAAGTGGGATTAGAATGGGCACCTAGTTGTTCTTCGAGCCGGCATGGACACGATGGGCCGAAAGGCCCCCTTCTGTGCTGTATCTTTTCTATGGTTCTAAATATTTCAATATTCTCAAATACAACTTCCATTGAGAAATGAAAACTCCACGGGAAAAGTGATCCATCCATGGCTAACTTAAAGAAGTTATGATGTGGAGATGCCGGTGATGGACTGGGGTTAACAATTGTAAACAATTTTACAACACCAAGTTATAGTCCAACGATTTTATTTTTAATCCCACAAGCTTTCGGGGGCTTTCCCCTTCCTCAGGCGGTGTGGAAGTGACAATGCGAAGGATTCGAAATTGTCACTTCCACACCACCTGAGGAAGGGGAAAGCCCCCGAAAGCTTGTGGGATTAAAAATAAAATCGTTGGACTATAACTTGGTGTTGTAAAATTGTTTACAATTAAAGAAGTTAAGGATAGTATTAGATGAAAAGAAGAGGCCTATAATGTTGCCAAGAAGAGTAGTAAGCCTGAGGATTGGGAGAGTTTTAGAAACCAGCAAAGGATGACCAAAAAATTGATAAGGGAGAAAATAGAGTACGAAAGTATACTAGCAAAAAATATAAAAACGGATTGTGAGAGCTTCTACACGTATGTAAAAAGGAAGAGAGTAGCAAAAGTAAACGTTGGTCCCTTAAAAGCTGAGACAGGGGAAATTATAATGGGCAATCAGGAAATGGCAGAGACATTAAACAAATATTTTGTATCTGTCTTCACAGTAGAAGACACAAAAAACATACCAGAAATAGTGGGGAACCAAGGGGCAAATGAGCGTGCGGAACTTAAAGTAATTAATATCAGTAGAGAAAAAGTACTTGAGAAACTAATGGGACTAAAAGCCAATAAATCCCCTGGACCTAATGGCCCACATCCTAGGGTCCCAAAAGAGGTGGCTGCAGAGATAGTGGATGCATTGGTTATGATCTTCCAAAATTCCCTAGATTCTAGAATGGTCCCAGTGGATTGGAAGGTAGCAAATGTAAACCCGCTATTCAAGAAAGGAGTGAGAGAGAAAACAGGGAACTACAGGTCAGTTAGCTTGACATCAGTCATCAGGAAAATGCTGGAATCCATTATTATGGAAGTAGTAACAGGGCACTTAAGAAAATCATAATATGATTAGAGAGTGTCAACATGATTTTATGAAAGGGAAATCGTGTTTAACAAATCTATTAGAGTTTTTTGAGGATGTAACTCGCAGGGTGGATAAAGGGGAACCATAGAATCATAGAAGTTTACAACATGGAAACAGGCTCTTCGGCCCAACATGTCCATGTCGCCCAGTTTATACCACTAAGCTAGTCCCAATTGCCTGCACTTGGCCCATATCCCTCTATACCCATCTTACCCATGTAACTGTCCAAATGCTTTTTAAAAGACAAAATTGTACCCACCTCTACTACTGCCTCTGGCAGCTCGTTCCAGACACTCACCACCCTTTGAGTGAAAAAATTGCCCCTCTGGACCCTTTTGTATCTCTCCCCTCTCACCTTAAATCTATGCCCCCTCGTTATAGACTCCCCTACCTTTGGGAAAAGATTTTGACTATCTACCTTATCTATGCCCCTCATTATTTTATAGACTTCTATAAGATCACCCCTAAACCTCCCACTCTCCAGGGAAAAAAGTCTCAGTCTCTCCAACCTCTCCCTATAAGTCAAACCATCAAGTCCCGGTAGCATCCTAGTAAATCTTTTCTGCACTCTTTCTAGTTTAATAATATCCTTTCTATAATAGGGTGACCAGAACTGTACACAGTATTCCAAGTGTGGCCTAACTAATGTCTTGTACAACTTCAACAAGACATCCCAACTCCTGTATTCAATGTTCTGACCAATGAAACCAAGCATGCTGAATGCCTTCTTCACCACCCTATCCACCTGTGACCCCACTTTCAAGGAGCTATGAACCTGTACTCCTAGATCTCTTTGTTCTATAACTCTCCCCAACGCCCTACCATTAACGGAGTAGGTCCTGGCCCGATTCGATCTCCCAAAATGCATCATCTCACATTTATCTAAATTAAACTCCATCTGCCATTCATTGGCCCACTGGCCCAATTTATCAAGATCCCGTTGCAATCCTAGATAACCTTCTTCACTGTCCACAATGCCACCAATCTTGGTGTCATCTGCAAACTTACTAACTATGCCTCCTAAATTCTCATCCAAATCATTAATATAAATAACAAATAACAGCACCGATCCCTGAGGCACACCGCTGGTCACAGGCCTCCAGTTTGAAAAACAACCCTCTACAACCACCCTCTGTCTTCTGCCGTCAATCCAATTTTGTATCCAATTGGCTACCTCACCTTGGATCCCGTGAGATCTAACCTTATGTAACAACCAAGGAGATGTAGTATATTTCAATTTTCAAAAGGCATTTGATAAGGTGTCCTTTAAAAGGTTGTTACACAAGATATGGGGTTGGGGGTAATATATTAACATGGGTAGAGGATTGGTTAACGGACAGAAAAGAGAGTAGGGATAAACGGGTCATTTTCAGGTTGACGGGCTGTAACTAGTGGGGTGCCACAAAGATCAGTGCTTGGGCCTCAGCTATTTACAATCTATATTAATGACTGAGATGAAGGAACAGAGTGTAATGTATCCAAGTTCGCTGATGATACAAAGCTAGGTGGGAAAGTAAGCTGCGGGGAGGACACAGTCTGCAAAGGGATATACACAGTGAGTGGGCAAGATGGAGTCTAATGTGGGGAAATGTGAGATTTTTCACTTTGACGGGAAGAACAGAAAAACAGAATATTTTTCAAATGGTGAGACACAATTAATTGTTGGTATTCAGAGAGATTTAGGTATCCTCGTACAAGAAACATGAAAAGTTAGCATGCAGGGACAGCAAACAATTAGGAAGGCAAATGGAATGTTGGACTTTATTGCAAGGAAGTTGGAGTACAAAAGTAAGGAAGACTTACTACAATTGTACAGGGCTTTAGTGAGATTTCACCTGGAGTACTGCATACAGCTTTGGTCTCCTTATCTAAAGAAGGATATATTTCCCTTCGAGGCAGGGCAACAAAGGTTCACTAGATTAATCCCTGGGATGAGCGGGTTGTCCTATAAGGAGAGATTGAGTAGAATGGGCCTATACTGTCTGGATTTGAGAAGAATGAGAGGCGATCTCATTGAAACATATAAGATTCTGAGGGGGCTTGACAGGGTAGATGCTGAGGTGTTGTTTCCCCTGGCTGGAAAGTATAGAACAAGGGGGCATAGTCTCAGGATAGTGGTTGGCCATTTAGGACTGAGATGAGGAGGAATTTCTTCACTCAGAGTTGTGAATCTTTGGAATTCTCTACCCCAGAGGGCTGGGTTTTTTTATTCGTTCATGGGATGTGGGCGTCGCTGGCAAGGCCAGCATTTATTGCCCATTCCTAATTGCCCTCCCTCGAGAAGGTGGTGGTGAGCCGCCTTCTTGAACCGCTGCAGTCCGTGTGGTGAAGGTTTTCCCACAGTGCTGTTCCAGGAGTTTTACCCAGCGAAGATGAAGGAACGGCGATATATTTCCAAGTCGGGATGGTGTGTGACTTGGAGGGGAACGTGCAGGTGGTGTTGTTCCCATGTGCCTGCTGCTCTTGTCCTTCTAAGTGGAAGAGGTTGTGGGTTTGGGAGGTGCTGTCGAAGAAGCCTTGGCGAGTTGCTGCAGTGCATCCTGTGGATGGTACACACTGCAGCCACTGTGCGCCGGTGGTGGAGGGAATGAATGTTTAGGGTGGTGGATGAGGTGCCAATCAAGCGGGCTGCTTTGTCCTGGATGGTGTCGAGCTTCTTGAGTGTTGTTGGAGCTGCTTTCATCCAGGCAAGTGGAAAGTATTCCATCACACTCCTGACTTGTGCCTTGTAGATGGTGGAAAGGCTTTGGGGAGTCAGGAGGTGAGTCACTCGCCACAGAATACCCAGCCTCTGACCTGCTCTTGTAGCCACAGTATTTGTGCGGCTGGTCCAGTTAAGTTTCTGGCCAATGGTGACCCCCAGAATGTTGATGGTGGGGGTTTTGATGATGGTAATACCGTTGAATGTCAAGGGGAGGTGGTTAGATTCTCTCTTATTGGAGATGGTCATTGCCTGGCACTTATCTGTCACAAATGTTAGTTGCCACTTATCAGCCCAAGCCTGGATGTTGTCCAGGTCTTGCTGCATGTGGGCATGGACTGCTTCATTATCTGAGGGGTTGCGAATGGAACTGAACACTGTGCAATCATCAGCGAACATCCCCATTTCTGACCTTATGATGGAGGGAAGGTCATTGATGAAGCAGCTGAAGATGGTTGGGCCTAGGACACTGCCCTGAGGAACTCCTGCAGCAATGTCCTGGGGCTGAGATGATTGGCCTCCAACAACCACTACCATCTTCCTTTGTGCTAGGTATGACTCCAGCCACTGGAGAGTTTTCCTCCTGATTCCCGTTGACTTCAACTTTACTAGGGTTCCTTGGTGCCACACTCGGTCAAATGCCACCTTGATGTCAAGGTCAGTCACACTCACCTCACCTCTGGAATTCAGCTCTTTTGTTCATGTTTGGACCAGGGCTGTAATGAGTTGTGGAGCCGAGTGGTCCTGGCGGAACCCAAACTGAGCATTAGTGTGCAGGTTATTGGTGAGTAAGTGCCGCTTAATAGCACTGACGACGATACGTTCCATCACTTTGCTGATGATTGAGAGTAGAATGATGTGGCGGTAATTGGCCGGATTGGATTTGTCCTGCTTTTTGTGGACAGGACATACCTGGGCAATTTTCCACATTGTCGAGTAGCTGTACTGGAACAGTTTGGCTAGAGGGGAAAGGTCAAGAACCAGAGGACATAGATTTAAGGTGATTGCCAAAAGAACCAAAGATAACATGAGGAAAAAAATTTTCATGCAGCGAGTGGTGAGGATCTGGAATGCACTGCCCGAAGGGGTGGTGGAGGCAGATTCAATCATGGCCTTCAAAAGGGAACTGGATAAGTACTTGAAAGGAACAAATTTGCAGGGCTACGGGGATAGGGTGGGGGAGTTGGACTAGCTGGATTGCTCTTGCATAGAGCCGGCACAGGCTCGATGGGCCGAATGGCCTCCTTCCGTGCTGTACCGATTCTATAATTTCTAGGTGCTGTCTTTCAGATGAAAACTTAAAGCTACCTATTCAGGTAGATGTAAAAGATTCCAATGCACTATAACATGAACAGGAAGGTGTCCTGGCCAACATTTTCTCTTGACCAACATTTTCCCTCGGCCAACATCACTAAAAAAAACAGGTTAACTGGTCCTTTTTCTCATTGCTGCTTGTGGGGCCTTACTGCATGCAAATTGGATGCCGTATTTGCCTACATCACAACACTGACTGCACTGCAACAGTACTTCATAGGCTGTGAAATGCTTGAAGATCTCCTGAGGTCATGTCCAGTAATTTCCTTGGGGATTCTCCCGATTTCCAGCATTGGCAGAAACCCCGGAAAAATGGGATAAATGGGCATTCTCTGGGTTTATGCCAAAGCTGCATTGGGAGATTGGGGAACCCCGTGGAAATTCTACCTCCAAACCTATGGCTGAGGATTCCATTCTGCTCTTCGAAGCCCGCAAATTTCCCGCCTCATCCCAACCTAAAATGAATGGCCTGAAAAATCACAGGTTGGCGAGTACAGAAGAGGAAATCCCGGGGCCCATGACTAACTTGAATAGCAGTGCAGAGAAGTGGCACCATTTTTCATCAGTTGTACTAAAAACAGTGGTCAAAACTTTTCTGTGTAATTTTGAAATAGTCTTGAGGGGGACAACTGTCTTAATCTCTAACAGTGTCAGCTGTGCAAAGGAAAACACAGTTATCATGGCAGAAAACACTCTTAGTAATTTGTACATAGCAACAGAAATAATGTGCTAGTAAAGCAACAGAGAGAAAAAAATCTAGAATATAGAATTCTTGAGACGTAAAGAACTTAGTGAGCAATGTGCCCGGCCCCAGTCAGACAGAAATCTGAAATCTGATGACCTCACAGACCCTCTTGGGCCTCTGGATACCGGTTTGAAAACCTATGTGATAAAGATATCTGATTAAAAATCTTAAAGACTTCAGCCTAAATTTTAAACAGGAGCCGGAAAGAGGGCAGAGGGGGGAATTCCTAACGGGAAATCCGGAAGTAAGGGTTTCACGAAGGTCCTTACGATTTTGATGTAAGGACGTCTTTTATTTTTTTTGTCGGTTTCCCGCCCGACTGGCCGGCCAGATTGACGGACGGGAGAAGAGCCAGGAAGTGGATGCAAGCAAATAAGTCTTATATGGGGGTCGGGGTTGGGATCATTGCAGGGTGGGTGGTCGGGAGTCATCAGTGGCGGGGGTCGGGAGTCATCAGGGGGGAAGTCGGGGGTCAGAGATTGTGGGGGGGGGGGGGGGGGGTCAGAGATCGTGGGGGGTTTGGGGGGGGGGGGGGGGGGTCATTGCAGGTAAGCTTGTTGGGCCTTGGGGTGCTGCTCCTGCTCCTCACGGCCCACAAGCAGTGCGATAAAGACACTTACCTGCTGTTTTGGGCCTTCTTGCCTCCTCTCACATGACATGAAGCAGAAGGCCCAGGAATCCCAGCCCCCGGGTTAAAAATAAAAAAGCTGTAAAAATGAAGGCCCGCAGCCTCGTTGAAAGCTTTCACTGACCGACCCGACTCCTGAGAGCGGGTTGGTCGCCCGCCATCGTCCCGCCTCCGTTAAAACCAGAAGAGGATGTGTTGGAGGTAAGTTGGGGTAGGGTTTTAGTTTTTTTTTTACAATTTTTACCTTCCCACCAACCCCCAACCCACCCTGCTCGTGGGGTTAAAATTTAGGCCTTCATTTTTCACTCGTGACAGTCTTGTTCGTGCAGATAATTATTATTTTTGAAAACAGTGCACAATTGGATATTGAATGGTTACAAATTTTTAATTACCTTATAAAACTGATTTTCAAGAAATATTAAAAAGAATTCTAAGAAAATCATAATTGTGATCCTTACCTTATGAACTGGTAGAAAATCAAATGCAAAATTTGACCTTACTGTACCTTGTGTAAAATATTTATGGGGCTATTTTTGGAGTGCCAGGCACTAAGACATGTTAGAAAGTTATCTTGCAGCAAATGCAAAGACTTAGGGGGCTAAATTGGGCCATGTTACACCCGTTGTGTAGGCACTACACAAGCCCCTAAGCCCCAAAAATGGCGTCCACGATGCACGCGCACACTTCCAGTGTGACCTGCGCAGGTTGCCATATTGGTAAAGGTGTTTGTGCACGCGCACCTAACGATTGCCGGCAGCATGTAAAGTAGGGGGATTATGACCTAAATCAGTATGCAACGCTGATTTAAAGGGACCACTGCCATATTAGAACGCCACACTCCAGTGCCTTAACTTCGCACAGCTGAACGGGCCTTAAACAGCATGGAGAACCCCCAACCAGCGCTATTTAAAAGGATCATGCAGAAGTTACAGGTTCGTTGCTGGATTGTTGCTTCTGGCTGCTGATGCATTTGTACCTGTTTTTGAAGATCTCCTGTCCTTGAATACTAGGACTAGGGGATATGGACTAAAAATTAGAGCTAGGACTTTCAGGAGTGAAGTTAGGAAACGCTTCTAGACGCAAAGGGTGGTAGACGTTTGAAACTCTCTTCCGCAAATGGCAGTTGATACGAGCACAATTGTTAATTTTAAGTCTGAGATCGATAGATTTTTGTTAACCAAAGGTATTAAGGGATATGGGGCTAAGGCGGGTATATGGAGTTAGGTCACAGATCAGCCATGATCTCATTGAACGGCGGAACAGGATCGAGGGGCTAAGTGACCCACTCCTGTTCGTATCATCCTCTGTTCCGATAATAAAGTTTCAATACTCTACAGGGAGTGGGCTGGTTAGCTGACAGGCAACAGCAAGGACACTGGCAGGGGTGGGGCAGGAGTGCTGTCATCCTGAGAGAGGACAGCAGACTCCTGTTCCATGGAGCCACTGCCACTTGTTGCCTCCTGTTATGTGCCTCTTCTCCTGCAAGAAAGCAGGACGTGTGTCGGTAAGTGTCCTGCAAGATGTTTGGGTGATGTGGCTGTCATGGTTGAATAGCTGCTAGTATGTGTGATCCGTGAGTTGAGAGTGTGCGGCTTGCAACAGTGGTAATGTGTGAGGGTGAGATGAAGCATCTGATTGAAGAGTTGAGTACTGATTGAGAGAGTTTGTTGGTAGATGGGTGATGGGGGGTGTAGTGCATGGAGCAGTGGATGCGGCTAGTGGTGCAGTTGCTAGGAGACGCCACTTGACAGTTGACCTCACTCACCTTGACCACTCGTGTCAAAGCATTGAACTTCTTCCTGCACTGCATCCATGTTCGTGGTGCTATGTGCCTGGCATTGACTTCGTCCCCTACTGCCACCCACTGCCTTAGGAGCATATGTCTGGAGGGCCTCTTGCCCCCCCTGTGGATATAGGATATCCCTCCTTCTGTCCACCTCTTGCATCAAAGCCTGTAGTGCATCATCAGAGAATCTGATCGCAGGCCCGCTCCCTCGCAGGCCCGGTACAAACTCAGATCGGCAGATTGGCGAGGTCTGCCGTGCAGATTGGAGGATGTGGGATGTAGTTGTGAGCAACTTTTATTCAATGTTTTAAAATAAATCAACAGTTTTTAAACATAAGGATGAGACCTGCATTTGTGTTTTACGTGTGCGATTTCTGATCCTTTAAGAGGTGCAGGCTGCCTTTAAGTGGTGCAAGCCACTCACAATATCGGGGCCCCCTGCTGGTGAGCAGCCACTCAACAGCGCAGGTAGGGCTGGCTGGACGCAGCAATCAGGTAAATCACCAGGCAGCATGAATATTACGTGCTGCCTGCATCGCAACAACCGAGCGCTGGTTAATCGTGCACCATGATCCCAGCACCCGTGTTCGGGGGTTAACCAATTTAACCCCCTTATTGTCCAGCCATAAACGTTTGCGTATTCTAATATACAAACTGGCGTAAATACCACTCAAAGTGGCTTTAGTGTCTGGAATGCCAATAAATGGACAGAAAAGTTACCGCCACTTGGAAAGTCTGGTCCTTAATGTGTCAGAAATGCAATAGGTAGCCCATATATTGGGATGGCAGCAGTTTCCTATTTCAACCTGCGGTGACAAAGCTGATGCCTGATTCATCTATAATCCACTTCAGTGCTCAGCTCATTTCTTTTGCTTTGTTGCCTTCCCAACACTTTTAGAAGCCAAGTTTCCTCTCTCCTCCCATCCCCACCTGAGCACAAATCAGACAAAGCACATCTGAAGTTCGCATTAACCGATGGGTCCTGAACCTGCCCATATTTATGGGTCAGGTATCGACACTCTGCTTGCACAGAAACAGCCCTTGGAAGGGGCTTGGCACAAAAGTGAGGGAGAAAACTGTGCCATCCAAGAGGTTTGCAGCAGCAGTGATGGTGGGCAACTTTAGAACGGACGATGCTTGTCCTGTTGGCCCTGGAAAAAAGAAGCTATGAGCCTTTTTGATGCTTCTGAGTGCTTGCTGCATACCTCTTCTTAGACCCTCTGATCTGAAGAGTGATGGGCACAAGCACTAAGGACTACTTGTTACGGGCATTCCTGTGCCTCTGCCACGTGCAGACCCAGAAAACTGATATGGGAGGAGCAACGACATCATCCCTGGCTCATTACCATTCAATTTACATGCTTGCACCTGCCCCAGGCACAAGCGCTTTGCCCCCTGTGGGGAATCTGCCCTTAGTATGTGCGCAGCACAAAGGAGCAACGATCCAGCGGAACAGTCTGCTGCCCTTTTTTCCTCTGGCTAGCACCCAGGAAATAAGTGTACTCGTAAGTGAGCTTCACAGTAATTTATCCCAAAACACACAACAGATGAAGCAGATACTTACAATTGTTCCTGAGTCGGCTGCAGCTTGTACCAAATGAGGTTGTGGAGGATTCGGACCATTGTACTCATTGATTCTTTTCCGAAGCTGGTCCTGGGCATAGACCAAGAGGGGAGTGACTTTCTGGGTGTACCTTTCGCTAGCAAGCAGACAAAGCAAGAAATCAGCAAACAAAATAGTGTCGTGACTTACTGCTTTTTAAAGAGGTAGAAAGATAATAACTGAAACCTGAAGTATTACATTTCCGCTTTGGAGCCACGATTTTCCACACGGTGTGGGGAGGGCGGGGGGAGGAGCGGGGTGAGAGGAGGATTTTTTTTCCTCACCACTATCTGTGAAAGCAATCAACAAAGCAAACTGAATTCTCAACTACCTAGCCAAAACTGAGGAATACAAGTCAGAGGAAGTAACGCTTAAACCATACAGTGCTCTGCTTAAACCAGATCTAGAGTACTGTGCTCAGAAATACAAGGAGGGGAATAGGCTGCTCTCAAGTATCAGGGGCCTGAGATGAGAAAAGAATGGAGAAACCTGGGCATTTCTGCCATGATAGGTGATAACTAAGAGGTGACATTAAAAAAGTACATAAGATAGTAAACGATATAGCAAAGGAAAATGCAGAACACTGCTTTAAATTAAATTACAACATCAGGACAAGAGGTCATGGGATCAGACTAGTGAAGGGCAAATTTAGGACTGATGTAAGGAAATTTTTCTGCAGAGTGATCAATTGATTTCTGGGTAGGATAGCCATTTTAATAAAAGTAATCAAAATAGCATTAAATTCATACTATTTGTGCTGATGACTAGTATTTGCATAATTGTTTCATTTCAATGTTTACCATTATTTGGAATAAACCATTCATTTTTACGAGTCAGCCCCCCCTTTACAGTATTTTTAAAAATTCAGGGAAATGCACTTTTTCTCAATGATTTTCACGATGGTGGTGATACAGTGAGAGAGGATGAAGGTTCATATCCCTGATTCCCCACATTAGGGTTGAAATTCCTCTAAGTGCTTTTAGGCACTGGTTAATCCATTTGTGTCAAATTCCTGTATGTGTTATATTATTTTAAATGGATTTACATCTTTGTTAAAGTAGCGCACACAAGGATTTGGTGCAAATACACTGACTGTGCTAAAAATAATGCACAATATTTCAATCCCTCAGCAAGTTTCCCAATGCTTTGCAGCTCATTTGGAGGAAACACAAGGAAAAATCAAGGTGCTTCTCCATAGGGAGCGAGGGAAATTTGTGGGATTCGTCACCATAGATCATCTCTCCTAAAAAGATAGAAAAGCACAACATAGAATGGGGCAGAAGATTAAAACATCACTCACTGTGTTACTGTGTTGAAGTAGATGGCTAAGTAGACCAAAGTTTCCCACTTTTTTTGATTGCACAGCAATTCTAAAGAGTATAGTACCATGGCACATACCCAGTGTAAGTCAACCACATTTACATCATCAAATGGGTGTTCAAATTTCAGATTAAATCCACCTTCATCATCTGCTATGTTGCCTACACAGCTAGGGACACTAAAGATGTCATCTGGATCAACAAACTGATTAAGAAAAAATGAAAAGCAGAATTTAATCTTTGCCATAAAAATGCAAATAATGATTTATCTTACAAGAAATGTAATTATATAAACTGAATTGTATTTGATATTTCCACCATTTCAATAATAGGATGGAAATGAAATTGAGCCTGACGCTGGTCAAAAGAAAAACATTTCCACATTGCAGTTACTGGACAGTTTAAATATGACAACAATTGAACTACAAAGTAACAAGCTTTGCAAACAGGTCAGACTCCTTTAGCTTTTCAGTTGATTCACATTTAATATTCATAACTCCAATAAAATTGTTTTCCTCCAAATTACTTAGTCCCGGAAATTCCTGGGAGCTTCTCCTCCTCTGCCGCCGCTACTTCTGACAGAGCAGGAGCAGCTTCGGAATTTCCTGGCCTTAGAATACACATTTCAATCTCATCAACATAAACTTGATGCTGCTACCTTGGTATTATTATAGGTGTTCTGTAGTTGCACTATCATATCAAGAAGATTCTGTGCAGCTAAGTTGAATGGCAGACAGAGGACAATCTTGACTTTTTCTGTGGTTAAAGGGACTTCTTTCGTCGAGTCCATGCCAGCGACGTATATCATTGCAATACGTGCACAGTTCCATAGAACTTGACAGGCATTCTGCAGAATTGTCCAATGGCCTCCACGGTGTGCAAGCACCTAAAGTTAGAGAACAACTTTTCAATGAAAATGTAAACTGGACATAAACTGTTTATATTGCTGTGTAGCTTTTCACAATCTGTTGTGGGTAACTATGGTGAGGGAATATCAAGGAAATAGTACTTTTCAAAAAAAATCATGATTTCTATGAAGAGGACACAGGTATTTTAAATGGCCAAATTATTTAGAAGCTGTGAAAGTGCTGATAGTGCTTCCTATGACCATCATTCGTGGTAACACCAGAACAGTCATATCAAAGGAATAAACATCCAATCTGTCTCCACCTGACAATTTTAAAGCATAAGGCAAGGCAGAAAAAGGCAACCAAGAGACCATAATAAATGTACAGATAAGCTTCTGTTATATTTACATTGTGATAAATCAGTAGAAAACATTTAAACTCTGGGGACACCCAAGCATTGAACACTTCAAAAGTTTCCTTAAGTGAGTCACCTCATGCAGACCATCCTCATCATTCGCCTCTTTCTCTGGAGTCTCACCTTCCAACTTGCTGGCTAGAGGCTTAACCATTTCAAGGGTGGTCCCTTGTGATGGAGCAGATATTGAGCGTGATCTCAGCTCCAGAGGTGGGAATAATGAAGGCTCAAAGTACCTGATTGAGACATTGAAGTTGTCAAATTCTCCAGAAATGGTCTTTTGCCAAGAAGGTGGAGGTGCCACAGAGAGGTCCATATCTTCCACTCCCATCAATATACTATGACGTGAGCACTGGCCAGGAGTTGCACAGAATGCAATAAGGGTGGACTCGTTGAGGGTCAGCAACTCCCACCACGCCGACTAAATTCAACTCAAGGCAAGAGCTTCAGAGTGGGTTCAAGTTCTTGGCGGGAGATGACCTCAAACTGAATGGTCAGCAACTTGGTCGGTGCCATCTGAGTGAAGCTTTTTAGAGGTTCACCTCCTTTGAAATGCAGATACAGTAACAGAATACTGAAGATTATCCCCTGGGAACTGCATCAATTCCTGCCCCAGATATCAGCAAAGTGCACAGAATAGGGAGGTACAATTTAAGGTCTGTAGTAGTCTGTTTTACTTGAGCTGTGTCTGTGACAGGCCATTTCCAATAATATTAAAAATATTTTGTTTCAACCTCTTCTGGAAGGTTGGACAGACTTTGGATGAGGCAACTCACCAATAATGCCAGTGAACAACTTCTGGTGGGCGAGAGAACAGAAAGCTGCTGCTTATTCTTTGAACAGAGAAGTTAGCACATGGCCCAAAACAAGGCCTTTTCGACACAAAGCCCAGGAGGAGTAGCTGGGTGGAGCACAGAAAGCACGGGAGGAGCAACTGCATTGAGCATTTAAACTACGGGAGGAGCGGCTGAGCGGAGCATTTAAAGCGCGGGAGGAGCGGCTGAGCGGAGCATTTAAAGCGCAAGAGGAGCGACTGAAAGGAGCATAGAAAGCACGGGAGCAGCGGCTGAGCGGAGTGGCAGTAAAACAAACGCAGGGAAAACATTCTGAATCCGAAAAAGTGGCGTCAGAGCAGAGGGAGGAGTGGCCAAGCCTGAGGAAATGCAGCTAAGAGTTTAATTTAGTATATAATTAAGCTAAGTGTTTAATTGACTATATCATTGAGCTAAATGTTAATGTATTATATAATTAAGCTAAGTGTTTAAATCAATACATCATTGAGCTAAGTGTTTAATTTATGATATAACTGAGCTAAGTGTTTAATTAATTAATCAGAACTAAGGGGATAAAATTAAAATGAACTAATTAGAGGATACTAACATTAAAGGGATCTGAATTTCATTAAATTAGAATCTGATATACATAAATAATAAATAGGAGTTAAGGAGATAATAAAATAAAGTTAATAAACAAAAAACAAGGCTAATTAGCTACAAATTAATCTGAAATCAAGCTAAATTCAGCTACTAAATATAATCTGGATCTCAAGTAATTGTATTTTATCTCGAACTAAATTAACACTCATAAATAAGTAAATAAAAACTAGAAATGGCCGTGCAGGCTATGTGTTGGGACTGTGATATGTGGGAGTTTGTGGGCAGGGAGACTGTCCCGGATTGCCACATCTCCAGGAAATGTCTCTGCCTTGAGACACTCCGGCTCAGAGTCCTGGATAATTTTCTCCAGTGCACAGTCACACCTCAGAGGAAAGCACAGGTACAGGAAAGGGAGGGTGTGACTGTTAGCCAGTAGGGTAAGGGGGACCAAGGGGAGATAGAGAAGGAGGTCAGGCAAATACTGGTCCTATCCAACAGATACAATGTACTTGCTACCTGTGAGCATAAGGCTGCAGGCTACAGGGTGGACAGCCAGAATGCTAATCATGGCACTGTGGAGCAGGAGGCAGTCCAAGGGGGGGGGGGGGGGGGGTCGGCAGAAAGAGCAGAATAGAAAGGTTGTAGTAATAGGGGATTCGATAATTAGGGGAACAGATGGCATCCTCGAGAGTCCAGAAGGGTGTGTTGCTTACCTGGTGCAAAGGTAAAGGATATCGCGGAGCAACTGGAGAGGAACTTGGAAAGGGAGAGGGAAGATCCAGTTGTTGCGGTCCATGTTGGGACCAATGATATCGGGAAGAAAAAGGAGGAGGTCCTGCTAAGGGAATGTCTGAAGTTAGGAACTAAATTAAAAAACAGGACCCCACGTGTGGTAATCTCGGGATTACTACCTGTGCCACGTGCTCATTGGCATAGGGATAAACAGATCAGGAAGGTGAATGAGTGGCTGAAAGACTGGTGTGGGAAGGAGGGGTTTCATGGGACGAGACTAAAAATCCAGAGTCATGAGTTCAAATCCCACCACGGCAGCTAGCGAATTTAAATTCAATTAATTAAATAAAAATCTGGAATTAAAATACCAGTATCAATAATGGTAGCCATGAAACTACCGGATTGTCGTAAAAACCCATCTGGTTCACTAATGCCCTTTAGGGAAGGAAACCTGCCGTCCTTACCCGGTCTGGCCTATATGTGACTCCAGACCCACAGCAATGTGGTTGATTCTTAATTGCCCTCTGAAATGGCCCAGCAAGCCACTCAGTTGTAAAATCTCGCTACAAAAAGTCATAATAAGAATAAAACTGGACGGACCACCCGGCATTGGACCACTAGGCACCGGACACGACAACGGCAAACCAAGCCCAGTCGACCCTGCAAAGTCCTCCTCACTAACATCTGGGGACTTGTGCCAAAAGTGGGAGAGCTGTCCCACAGACTAGTCAAGCAACAGCCTGACATAGCCATACTCACAGAATCATACCTTTCAGCCAATGTCCCAGACTCTTCCATCACCATCCCTGGGTATTTCCTGTCCCACCGGCAGGACAGACCCACCAGAGGTGGCGGTACAGTGATATACAGTCAGGAGGGAGTGGCTCTGGGAGTCCTCAACATTGACTCTGGACCCCATGAAATCTCATGGCATCAGGTCAAACATGGGCAAGGAAACCTCCTGCTGATTACCACCTACCGTCCTCCCTCAGCTGATGAATCAGTCCTCCTCCATGTTGAGCGCCACTTGGAGGAAGCACTGAGGGTAGAAAGTGCACAGAATGTACTCTGGGTGGGAGACTTCAATGTCCATCACCAAGAGTGGCTCGGGAGCACCACTACTGACCGAGCTAGCCGAGTCCTGAAGGACATAGCTGCCAGACTGGTGGCAAGGTGGTGAGCGAACCAACATGAGGGAAAAACCTATTTGACCTCGTCCTCACCAATCTACCTGTCGCAAATGCATCTGTCCATGACAGTATTGGTAGGAGCGACCACCGCACAGTCCTCGTGGAGACGAAGTCCCGTCTTCGCACTGAGGACACCATCCAACGTGTTGTGTGGCACTACCACCGTGCTAAATGGGATAGATTCAGAACAGATTTAGCAGCTCAAAACTGGGCATCCATGAGGCACTGTGGGCCATCAGCAGCAGCAGAATTGTATTCCAGCACAATCTGTAACCTCATGGCCTGGCATATTCCTCACTCTACCATTACCAACAAGCCAGGGGATCAACCCTGGTTCAATGAGGAGTGCAGAAGAGCATGCCAGGAGCAGCACCAGGCGTACCTAAAAATGAGGTGCCAACCTGGTGAAGCTACAACTCAGGACAACATGCATGCTAAACAGCAGAAGCAACATGCGACAGACAGAGCTAAGCGATTCCACAACCAATGGATCAGATCAAAGCTCTGCAGTCCTGTCACATCCAGTCGTGAATGGTGGTGGACAATTAAACAACTAACGGGAGGAGGAGGCTCTGTAAACATCCCCATCCTCAATGATGGCAGAGTCCAGGACGTGAGTGCAAAAGACAAGGCTGAAGCATTTGCAACCATCTTCAGCCAGAAGTGCCGAGTGGAAGATCCATCTCGGCCTCCTCCCGAAATCCCCACCATCACAGAAGCCAGTCTTCAGCCAATTCGAATCACTCCATGTGATATCAAGAAACGGCTGAGTGCACTGGATGCAGCAAAGGTTATGGGCCCCGACAACATCCCAGCTGTAGTGCTGAAGACTTGTGCTCCAGAACCAGCTGCGCCTCTAGCCAAGCTGTTCAAGTACAGCTACAACACTGGCGTCTACCCGACAATGTGGAAAATTGCCCAGGTATGTCCTGTCAACAAAAAGCAGGACAAATCCAATCCGGCCAATTACCGCCCCATCAGTCTACTCTCAATCATCAGCAAAGTGATGGAAGGTGTCGTCAACAGTGCTATCAAGCGGCACTTACTCACCAATAACCTGCTCACCGATGCTCAGTTTGGGTTCCACCAGGACCACTCGGCTCCAGACCTCATTACAGCCTTGGTCCAAACATGGACAAAAGAGCTGAATTCCAGAGGTGAGGTGAGAGTGACTGCCCTTGACATCAAGGCAGCATTTGACCGAGTGTGGTACCAAGGAGCCCTCGTAAAATTGAAGTCAATGGGAATCGGGGAAAACTCTTCAGTGGCTGGAGTCATACCTAGCACAAAGGAAGATGGTAGTGGTTGTTGGAGGCCAATCATCTCAGCCCCAGGACATTGCTGCAGGAGTTCCTCAGGGCAGTGTCCTAGGCCCAACCATCTTCAGCTGCTTCATCAATGACCTTCCCTCCATCATAAGGTCAGAAATGGGGATGTTCGCTGATGATTGCAGTGTTCAGTTCTATTCGCAACCCCTCAAATAATGAAGCCGTCCGAGCCTGCATGCAGCAAGACCTGGACAACATCCAGGCTTGGGCTAATAAGTGGCAAGTAACATTCGCGCCAGATACGTACCAGGCAATGACCATCTCCAACAAGAGAGAGTCTAACCACCTCCCCTTGACATTCAACGGCATTACCATCGCCGAATCCCCCACCATCAACATCCTGGGGGTCACCATTGACCAGAAACCTAATTGGACCAGCCATATAAATACTGTGGCTACGAGAGCAGGTCAGACGCTGGGTATTCTGCGGCGAGTGACTCACCTCCTGACTCCCCAAAGCCTTTCCACCATCTACAAGGCACAAGTCAGGAGTGTGATGGAATACTCTCCACTTGCTTGGATGAGTGCAGCTCCAACAACACTCAAGAAGCTCGACACCATCCAAGGTAAAGCAGCCCGCTTGATTGGCACCCCATCCACCACCCTAAACATTCACTCCCTTCTCCACCGGCGCACAGTGGCTGCAATGTGTACCATCCACAGGATACACTGCAGCAACTCGCCAAGGCTTCTTCGACAGCACCTCCCAAACCCGCGACCTCTACCACCTAGAAGGACAAAAGCAGCAGGCACATGGGAACAACACCACCTGCACGTTCCCCTGCAAGTCACACACCATCCCAACTTGGAAATATATCGCCGTTCCTTCATCATCGCTGGGTCAAAATCCTGGAACTCCCTTCCTGGGAGAACCGTCACCAGACGGACTGCAGCGGTTCAAGAAGGCGGCTCACCACCACCTTCTCAAGGGCAATTAGGGATGGGCAATAAATGCCGGCCTCGCCAGCGACGCCCACATCCCATGAACGAATATTTTAAAAAATTATTAAAAACAAATTAAATTGCCTGTACAGCAATGTGCACAGCATTTGAAACAAAACGGGATACTGGACAATAAAGGAGAGGATGACAAAAGGGAATATGAAGAGATTAGGAAGGATGTCAAAAAAAACAATTAAGAAAACAAAGAGGAACTACAAAATTAAATTATCAAGGAATATAAAAAAATAGAAAAGTATTCTATGGACACATAAAATCAGGGTAGAGATAGGGCCAATATGGGATGCACAAAATAAACTCACAGGCAATGACAGTGAAATGGCAGAAATATTAAATAGTTACCAGGGAGACTATCAAGGAGAGTATGACATTAGAAGAAGAGATCAAAAAAGATATAAAGATATTTAAGATAGAAAGGGGGGAGATAATTGATAAACTAATCAAAATTAGAGGGGATAAAACCCCTGGACCGGATGGATTGCATCCGCTCATAGTAAAAGAAGTTAGGGAAGAGACATTACATATTTTTAAAAATTCATTAGAAAAGTGACTCGTTCCAGATGACTGGTGGACAGCTAATGTTATTCCTATATTTAAAAAGGGAGATAGAACCAGGGAACTATAGACCAATTAGTTTAATGTCCGTGGCAGGAAAGATAATGGAATCTTTGCTCAAGGATGTAATAGAAAAATATCTCGAAAACAAAAACATAATAAAGAACAGTCAGCACGGATTTCAAAAGGGAAGGTCATGCTTGACCAATCTTATTGAATTCTTTGAAGAAGTAACAGGAAGAGTAGATAAGGGTAATGTAGTAGATGTAATATATTTGGATTTTCAAAAGGCCTTCGACAGACTCATGACTAAGGTCAGAGCATGTGGAATCAGGGGACAAGTAGCAGAATGGATAGCAAGCTGGCTACAAAACAGAAAACAGACAGTAGGAGTTAAAAGTAGCTACTCACTGGCAAAAAGTGAGAAGTGGTGTTCCACAGGGATCGGTGCTGGGACCACTGTTGTTCACAATTTACATTAACAATTTGGATTCAGGAATCAAAAGCACAATTTCAAAATTGGCAGATGACACAAAATTGGGAGGTGTAGTTAATACAAAGGAAGAATGAGTCAAAATGCAAGAAGACATTAATTAACTTGCAGAATGGGCGTGTAATTGGAAAATAAATTTCATGTTAGGTAAGTGTGAGGTGGTGCACATTGGTAGGAAGAATAAGGAGGGAACATATTGCTTGGGAAAAAAGGGTTTAAATGGGGTAGAGGAGCAAAGGGATCGCGGGGTACAGATACACAAATCACTAAAAGTAGCGATGCAGGTTAATAAGGCCATGAAAAAGGCAAACTAAGTACTGGGGTTCAATTCCAGAGGGATAGAATTGAAAAGCAGAGAAGTTATGTTAAACTTGTATAGAACCTTGGTTAGACCACACTTGGAATACTGTGCACAGTTCTGGTCTCCATATTATAAAAAGGATATAGAGGCATTGGAGAAGGTGCAAACAAGATTCACAAGAATGATACCAGAACTGAAAGGATATACTTATCAGGAAACACTAAGCAGGCTGGGGCTCTTTTCTCTAGAAAAGAGAAGGCTGAGGGGTGACCTGATAGAGGTCGTAAAGATAATGAGCGGGTTTGATAGGGCAGATGTAGAGAAAATGTTTCCACTTCGGAGGCGGGGGGGGGGGGGTTGTCCCAAAACTAGACATCATCAATATAAGATAGTCACTAATAAATCCAATAGGGAATTCAGGAGATAATTGATAAACTAATCAAAATTAGAGGGGATAAAACCCCTGGACCGGATGGATTGCATCCGCTCATAGTCAAAGAAGTTAAGGAAGAGACATTACATATTTTTAAAAATTCATTAGAAAAGCGACTAGTTCCAGATGACTGGTGGACAGCTAATGTTATTCCTATATTTAAAAAGGGAGATAGAACCAGGGAACTATAGACCAATTAGTTTAATGTCCGTGGCAGGAAAGATAATGGAATCTTTGCTCAAGGATGTAAACAGAAAAATATCTCGAAAACAAAAACATAATAAAGAACAGTCAGCACGGATTTCAAAAGGGAAGGTCATGTTTGACCAATCTTATTGAATTCTTTGGGTAACTCTTCCTGTTACTTCTTCAAAGAGTGGTAAGAACGTGAAATGCGCTAGCACAAGGAGTAGTTGAGGAAGAAAGGAATAGAAGGGTGTGCTGATAGGGTTAGATGAGGTAGGGAGGGAGGAGGCGCATGTGGAGCATAAAAGCCAACACAGACCAGTTGGGCCGAATGACCTGTTTCTCTGCTGTTGACTCAATGTAACTCGATATAGCAGAGTAGGGGATGATTACATGGCCACTCGGCATGATTTTCTTCAAGGGACAGTGTTCAGGTAATTGTTCTCCATGGATAGATAATAGCTATGTCTATTTGTATGTAGGGACTGAATGGCCCAGATATTTACGGGGAGGTGAGCGGCCGGAAATACCGGGAAGGCGGAGGTCCAACTAAATTTAACGGCAGGACCTCATCAGAATTTTTTTAATCCATTTCGCGCCAAGCAGCCGGCCAGATTGAGAGCTGGGGGCTGGGCGGAAATGGATAAAAAAAATTCTGATGAGGTCCTGCCGTTAAATTTAGAATTTAATCTAGAAGATCAGGGGATGGTTGGCGGGGGGGGGGGGGGGGGGCGGCTTGAAGCGCGGCAGCGAGGAGGGATGGCGATGATCGCGGGGTGGGAAGAGATTGCGATCACGGAGGGGGTTGGCCGATCGCGGGGAGGGAATGGGGGCGTATCAGCGGCAGGTTTGCTTGGGGAACCGGAGGGAAACACACGTTCTCCTCCTGGCCCACACGCACTGTTGGAAAAACACTTACCTGCTGGAGCAGGCAGCTCCTGCCTCCCTTCAGATTCTCGGGTTTCCCAAGCCCTGGGAAACCGCCCGGAGGTGTTAAATTCAAATGGTTCCCAAAATTTGAGGAACGCAGTCTCATTTAAATATTAAAGTCACTGACCTGCCTCTCGAGAGCGGGTTATTCGGACGACCCCAACCCGCCGCAGGTAAATCGGAAGTAGGCGCGTTCGTGGCAGGTTGGGGTCTGGTTTCACATTTTTAGCAATTTAACCCCAGCCGCCCACCCCCGACCCTCTTCCGCCCGCCTCGAGGGGGTTAAAATTTCCCCCCATGAGTGAGGCAGAATTATTTTTGTAAGCAATGTCTACATGCCAATTCCTTCATTGGAAGGAAAGTAAATTCAGGGAAACAAGCAGCAATTTCAATGACAACACCTTACTTATATCAACCGAAACATTTTGTTAAGGAAATTACCACTGCTCTTCTGAAGTGTAAAAAGGCCTTGTTGAATTGGTCGAAAATAACAACGGAAGCAGTGCTTGGCACACCTTGATCGTCTGTGGAGGGCTCAGATTCTTCATAGGTCAGTGGTGTGTGTGTAGCACTATCAGTGTCCTCAGAAAGGTCATCGTCCCCTTCCATTAAAAGATTATACAACAAGTAATTATGGTTGGCATAAAAATAAACCTGATTCAGAATTTTACTTTTAAAAAATACATATTGCCACAACCAGATATGAGTTTTAAAAAGGTTAACTATTTCTGAAACAAGGTTTTACAATTCAGCTTTAAATAGTACGACTCCAACTAAACAGTACATGAAGCCTCCCTTCTCTGAGTTTCCTTTCAACCTACACAAAAAAACTATCTGTGATCATGGATGGAGTCGTTTCCTTAGTGGAGAGGAGCCATAGAAAAGGCTCTGCAGTAAAGGCTTCCATATCCTATGTGTACACTCAGGCCTTGAAATCCCATGGCCAGTGATCCCGGTGGAGTTAGTAGGGGTCAGTAAGAGGGCACCTCATTTGCATGAGGTGGGGGGTGCAAGTGCCATTTGCGCGCATTCGTGGTGCCTGCCTGCTCCCTGGCAGCTGAAATTCAGCCGGCTTGGGGATAGGGGGGGGGCAGGTGCCCCTTTTCCCAACACTGGCAGTGCTCCATTCAACCCTGTTTAAGAATATTAGAAACAAAATGCTTTTCTTCAAGGTTTAGGCTGCTTGCCAGATCTGGAACCCCTCCCCCTCCCGGTGGGGCCCACATGCGCTTGGGGAGTTCCCAACCCTGGCTCTGGCACCTCCAGTCCATCACTACGCCCTTTCACAGCAATCAGAAAACTCCCAGAAAAGGTGGAGAAGCAATGTTACTTGTCCTCCCCAGTTTCTTTGGCGGCTCCATAGGTCTCCTGCTGAAATGACTGCAGGAGACTGGTAGAATCCCTGTGGAAATCTGGTGCTTAATATTTTGAACACAGTTATTGCAAAAACTGCCCCACAAGAGAGTGCGTGAAACCCACCCTTACTACTGCACATTGCTTCTTCATACAGTAGGTTGGTATGAACTTAGTCCTCGCTGTAAATTCTGTCAGGTGTTTAAAAAATACTACAATCATATTGGTTTCAGTCTGTCAGCAGCAACAAGTTTCATCCAAATGTGACATATTCTGGAGTATTCCATTTTACTATTCAGAATTTGTAACATTATGATTACATTTGATTACATGCCCAGTAATTGGCTTTTTTTAAAGTTCACTAGCATTTGGCATTTACTGCTTTGTTAATCCAACAGCAGAATATCCAAACTAGCGATAATACTGATCAAAGTGTCCTTCATATCTGGACTAATATTTTCTGTGTAGTACTAAGTAGATGCTAGGTAGGTGAGAGTTACCTGGACACTTTGTCCAGGAGCAGTCACACCCTTTAGGTTAAATAGTACTTTAGAGTTGGTCAGTGGTCATGGACGGGAGGGTGTGACTGCGAGCCAGGCAGGTATGGGGACCCAGGATGCAGTGATGGAGGAGCCTCAGCGCTTGCCGTTGTACAACAGGTATGAGGTAGTTGCTACCTGTATGGGTGAGAACAAAGACTGCAGGGAGGATGGGCAAACTGACCACGGCACCGTGGTACAGGAGGCCATTCAAGTGGGGGGAATTAAAAAGGATTGTGGTAGTGGTAGGGGATAGCACAGTCAGGGGGGTAGATACTGTTCTCTGCAGCCATAACTGAGAGTCCCGAAGGCTATGTTACCTGCCCGGTGCCAGGGTTAAGGATATCTCATTGTGGCTGGAAAATAACTTGGAGCATGAGGGGGAAGATTCAGTTGTCATGGTCCGTGTAGGAACTAACGACTTAGGTAGAACTAAGAATGAAGTTTTGCTGAGACAGTGAGAGGCTAGGATCTAAATTAATAAGCAGAACCTCAAAAGTAATAATGTCTGGGTTACTACCTGAGCCACGCGCAAATTGGCATCGGGACAAACAGATCAGAGTTAAATGCATGGCTCAAAAGAGTGATGTGGGAGACAGGGGTTTCAATTCATTGGGCACTGGCAGCAGTACTGGCGAAAGAGGGAGCTGTTCTGTTGGGGAAAGATGTGAAGGCCTTAGAGGCGATGCAGAAGAGATTTACTAGAATGATTCCAAGGATGAGGGACTTTAGTTACGTGGATAGACTGGAGAAGCTGGAGTTGTTCTCCTTGGAACAGAGAAGGTTGATAGAGGTATTCAAAATCATGAAGGGTCTAGACAGAGTAGATAGAGAGAAACTGTTCCCATTGGCGGAAGGGTCAAGAACCAGAGGACTTAGATTTAAGGTGATTGGCAAAAGAACCAAAAGTGACATGAGGAAAAACTTTTTACACAGTGAGTGGTTTTGATCTGGAATGCATTGCTTGAGGGGGTGGTGGAGGCAGATTTAATCATGGTCTTTGAGAGGGTAAACCGGCCTGGGACCAGTGTACTGGCGAATCGAATAACTTAAACTGTAGACAGGGCTTTAAACTAAAAAGCAGGGGGAGAGGTCAGGTGAGGAGAATTTAGAAATCTAAAGAGAAAAGACAAGGCAATAGAGCAGTGTAGCGATTTAGGAAAAGCTAAGCACAATGTGACATGAAGGGACAGAGAGTTTAACGGAAATAGTGCATCAACAAATAAGGTCAAAGCAGGGAATAATGGTAAAAAGTTAAAATTAAAGGCTCTTTATCTGAATGCACAAGCATTCGTAACGAGATAGACGAATTAGTGGCACAAATAGAGATAAGTGGGTTTGATCTAATAGCCATTACAGAGACGAGGTTGCATGGTGACCAAGGTTGGGAACTAAATATTCCAGGGTACTTGACGTTTCAGAAAGACAAGCAGAAAGGAAAAAGAGGTGCGGTGGGGGGTGGGTAGCCCTGATAATAAAGGATGACATAAGGATAGCAGTGAGAAAGGATCTTGGCTCGGAAGATCTGGAAGTAGAGTCAGTATGGGTGGAGATAAGAAATAACAAAGGGCAGAAAGCACTGGGGGGAGTAGTTTGTAGGCCCCCTAACAATAGCTACACCATTGGACAGAGTGGTAATCAAGAAATAACAGGAGCTTATAACAAAAGTAATGTAATAATCATAGAATCATTGAGAGGTTATAGCACGGAAGGATTCGGCCCATCGAGTCCATGCTGGCTCTGTGCAAGAGCAATCCAGCTAGTCCCACTCCACCGCCCTGTCCCGGTAGCCCTGCAAATTTTTTCCTTTCGAGTACTTATCCAGTTCCCTCTCGAAGACCATGATTAAATTTGCCTCCACCACCCCTCAAGCAATGCATTCCAGATCAAAACCATTCGCTGTGTAAAAAGCTTTTCCTCATGTCACCATTGGTTCTTTTGCTAATCACCTTAAATCTAAGTCCTCTGGTTCTTGACCCTTCTGCCAATGGGAACAGTTTCTCTCTATCTACTCTGTTTAGACCCTTCATGATTTTGAATACCTCCATCAAATCTCCTCTCAACCTTCTCTGTTCCAAGGAGAACAACTCCAGCTTCTCCAGTCCATCCACGTAACTAAAGTCCCTCATCCTTGGAATCATTCTAGTAAATCTCTTCTGCACCGCCTCTAAGGCCTTCACATCTTTCCTAAAGTGCGGTACCCAGAACTGGACACAATGCTCCAGCTGTGGCCAAAACAGTGTTTTATAAAGGTTCATCGTGACTTCCTTGCTTTTGTACGGTACGGTAACCACATAAACCACTGATTGAATCAGTAACTCAAGAACAAACCACTCTACCTAGCATTCTAGCTCATTTCCACTGGAGAAACATATAGACCGGGTAAATCAAATTGGCAAAGGTAGTCTGGAGGACAAGTTCATGGAATGCAGTCGAGACAGTTTCCTAGAACAATACTTCATGGAACCAACAGGGAACAGGCTATTTTAGATCTTATATTGTGTAATGAGACAGGGTTAATTAGTAATCACATAGTAAAGGATCCACTGGGGAAGAGTGATCATAATATGATAGAATTTCACATTGAGTTTGAGAGTGACATACTTAAGTCCGAAACTAGAGTTTTAAACTTAAATAAAGCCAATTACATGGGTGTGAGGGGCGAGTTGGCTACGGTAGATTGGGAAATTAGATTAAAAGGTATGACGGTGGATAAGCAGTGGCAGACATTTAAAGAAATATTTTAGAATTCTCAAAAAAATATACATTCCATTGAGAAATAAAAACTTCACAGGAAAAGCGACCCATCCGTGGCTAACTAAAAAAGGAGAGTATTAGATTCAAAGAAGAGGCTTATAATGTTGCGAAGAATAATAGTAAGTCTGAGGATTGGGAGAGTTTTAGAAACCACCAAAGGATGATCAAAAAATTGATAAAAAGGGAGAAAATAGAATATGAGAGTAAACTAGATAGAAATATAAAAACACATTGCAAGAGCTTCTACAAGAATGTAAAAAGGAAGAGAGTAGCAAAAGTAAACGTTGGTCCCTTAGAGGCTGAGACAGGAGAAATTATAATGTGGAAGAAGGAAATGGCAGAGACGTTAAACAAATATTTTGTATCTGTCTTCACAGTAGAAGACACAAAAAGCATACCAAAAATTGCGGGGAACCAAGGGGCAATTGAGAGTGAGGAACTTAAAACAATTAATATCAGTAGAGAAACTAATGGGACTAAAAGCTGACAAATCCCCTGGACCTGATGGCCTACATCCTAGGGTTCTGAAAGGGCTGGCTGTAGAGATAATGGATGCATTGCTTGTGATCTTCCAAAATTCCCTAGATTCTAAAATGGTCCCAATGGGCTGGAAGTAGCAAATATAACACCGTTATTCAAGAAAGGAGGGAGAAAGAAAACAGGGAACTACAGGCCAGTTTGCCTGACATTGGTTGTCGGAAAAATGCTGGAATCCATTATTAAGGAAGTGGTAACAGGGCACTTAGAAAATCATAATATGATTAGGCAGAGTCAACATGGTTTTATGAAATGGAAATCGTGTTTAACAAATTTATTAAGAGTTCTTTGAGGATGTATCTAACAGGGTAGATAGAGGGGAAGCAGTGGATGTAGTGTGTTTGGATTTCCAAAAGGCATTCAATAAGGTGCCATGTAAAAGGTTGCTATGCAAGATAAGGGCTCTTGGGATTGGGGCTAATATATTGGCATGGATAGAGGATTGGTTAACGGACAGAAAACAGAGAGTAGGAATAAACGGGTCATTTTCAGGTTGGCAGTGGGGTGCCACAAGGATCAGTGCTTGGTCCTCAGCTATTTACAATTTATATTAATGATTTAGATGAAGGGATCGAGTGTAATGTATCCAAGTTTGCTGACGATACAAAGCTAGGTGGGAAAGTAAGCTGTGAGGAGGACAGAAAGAGTTTGCAAAGGGATACAGACAGGTTAAGTGAGTGGGCAAGAAGGTCGCATATGGAGTATAATGTGGGGAAATGTGAGGTTATTCACTTTGGTAGGAAGAAAGAAAAACAGAATATTTTTTAAATGGTGAGAAACTATTAAATGTTGGTGTGCAGAGAGATCTGGGTGTCCTCATACAAGAAAAACAGAAAGTTAGCATGCAGGTACAGCAAGCAATTAGGAAGGCAAATGGAATGTTGGCCTTTATTGCAAGGGGGTTGAATACAAGAGTAAGGGAGTCTTACTACAATTGTACAGGGCTTTGGTGAGACCTCTCCTGGAGTACTGTGTACAGTTTTGGTTTCCTTATCTAAGGACAGATATACTTGCCTTCGAGAAGGTCCAACGAAGGTTCACCAGATTGATTCCTGGGATGAGAGGGTTGTCCTATGAGGAGAGATGGAGTAAAATGGGCCTATGCTCTCTGGAATTTAGAAGAATGAGAGGTGATCTCATAGAAACATATAAGATTCTGAGGGAGATTGAGAGGGTAGATGCTGAGATGTTATTTCCCCTGGCTGGGGGGTCTAGAACCACAGGGCATAGTCGCAGGATAAGGGGTCGGCTATTTAAGACTGAGATGAGGAGGAATTTCTTCACTCAGAGGGTTGTGAATCTTTGGAATTCTCTCCCCCAGAGGGCTGTGAATGCTGAGTCATTGAGTATATTCAAGGCTGAGATCAATAGATTTTTGGACTCTAGGGAAATCAAGGTATATGGGAAAGTGAAGTTGAGGTCAAAGATCAGCCATGATCTTAATGAATGGCAGAGCGGGCTCGAGGGGCTGTATGGCCTACTCCTGCTTCTAATTCTTATGTTCTTTTGCTACAATTATTACCACCAGGAATAAGTGTCCTAATGTTTCTTTTCAAGCCTCAGCTCCCACTCCTCCAGTGGAGGCAATGAGCATTAAGGGACAAAGCTGAGCGAATACTTCATGGTTCAGTGCCCAGCTTCACATATACAACAAAGATGGCAACGTCAATTATGAGGCATTACTCTGGAACATTCCTTTGATGTTTGTTGAAAAACACATACGTATTTATTTAATTGGATGTTTAATAGCTTGACCATTTTTTTTAAATGCAGCTCAACCTACCGTTGGGTGCTATGACCATCGGCTTTATATCTCTTCTAAGTGAATACAGTAGCAATTCAGGAACTGGTAGCACCGTTTCTGAATCGCCACTCTCTGTGTCTACGAGTAGAGCACCAGAATTATGTAGACTAAAGATATCAGGGTCCAAAAAGGAATATCTGTAACCAACAGGAAAACAACAATCGGTTAAACATAAACTGGCTTTCTTTAATGCAAGTTACACCGGGAGCAGCATTTGCTCCACAAATTTTCATTTAACACAAGAGTGAAAATCTGGTTTTCGAACTTGGACTTAAATTTTTCTTTCACAGATGTGAAATTATTTGGTCTGTTTTAAAGAGAGATTCTTTTAAAAGGACCCTTGCCTCAAAATGGCTCCTGCAACCGTAGCCCTGACTGGCGAGAACGTTAAAGGATCAGCAGTCCGGCACTCACCAGAGCCACGTTGCACATGCATCCCTCTCCATTTTAACAGGCGCGTTTCAGGCATCGTGTGAGGCCCTCGCCCCATTCAAAAGTCTGGGTTTGATGATGTCATTCAGACTCTGACTACATTTTAACTGGCATAAACACGGTCGGTTAAAATTGGAGCTTATATGTTTGGAAATTGACTTTATCCTTGTGGCCCTGCATGAAATATATTGGAAAGAAGCAAGCCAAGCCAATTCTATTGATTACTATCAGACAAGTGTGTTGGAAAAACAATTACCCCAGCGAAAGCAACAATTAACAAGCATCACCAAGCTATTAAGCAATGTCACAATCTAATAATTCTAGCATAGGCAGCACAAGCGAAACATTCCAAGTGGCTACTGTTGTCATGTCTTTGCTCACGTGTTATGAAATTAACATTGAACATTGTTCAAGCAAAGTGGCTCAGTTTCAGTTCAATTTGTCAAATGAGAGATTATGGTCCCGGTATTTAAGGATGAGGCAGGGACGGTGCGGGGGAGGCTGAAAACGGCCGAAGAGCCCAACAATGCCAGGGACGTCCAACCGAACTTAATGGCAGGACTTCATTATCATTTTTCAGTTCCGTTTCCACCCAACAGCCGGACAAATTGACAGCCTGGCCAGTGGCCAGGAGGGAACACCAGCGGCAGGAGGCTGCAGCTGGGGACTCTTGGGGGCGGTCCTCGGCAATCAGGAGAAGGGAAAAATCAGGAGAAGGGAAAGATCAGGAGGAAGAAGAGCGGCTGGTAATCAGGAGGGCTGGCGATCGGGGCTAGGGGAGGCCGAAGGCTTCCTTGAGGGACCTGGGGGTAGCACTCCTGCTCCTCCTGGCCCAAAAGGAATGCTGAAAAAGGCACTTAACTTGTGGAGCCTGCAGCTCCCGCCTCCCATTCACTGCTGGGTTTCCCGTGCAGCAGCAGTCGGTTTTAAATTGAGCTCCCAATTGCACTGTGGGAGTCCGATTTAAATATGTTAATAAAATGTCCCCCCTCTCCATGGCAGGATACTCGAACACCCCAATATCCGCCGCGTAAACAAGTCACCTGTTGGGGACGGGTTCCGCATATTTAACTCTTTAATCACCCCCCCCCCACCCCCCCACAACGCCCACCTGCCTGTCTTGGGATGGGGGGGGATTAATATCGAGGCCTACCTTTCAAAGGATTTTAGAGGTATCGGATATTTTTGATACACTGGTTAACTACTGTTTTGTCTATATATTGCTTAAGTGGTCGACAAAGAAAACCACTCAAAGGAACTTAACTGACTGGTTTGTCTCTTTAACTCTCATGTGATATAATTCAAAACTGCTGTTACTTGAATTGACTTTGACAACTAGCTGCTACTGCTTGCTGCTGTAAATGACTATCTGTGAATAAACCTGTTTGGAACTTTAATCTGAGCTGAAGTGTCTGGATTGATTAACATTATGCATCACCTGAAGTGACGTGGAAACATGATGGAAATCCAGTCACATTGGAGCAGAAATCGCTCGCAAAATAACGGTGAGCTGAACAGCGCTCCCCGTTGTTAGTGGCGAAATGGAGGAGCAAGTTCCGGCGTTCACACTTGCGCAGTGAAACACGTAAATCTGGAATTTCCTCCTACTGGTTCAGCAGCGATATAACAGCTTCGAATTAAAGGGATATCGCACGCTGCAATCAGGAAAATCATTGAAAAAGCGCAAACTTGCTCATTTGCCCAGCTGGAAAGTAACTAATATCGTCACAAAACAGGTACGCTTAAAAATACCAGGTCTTAACTCAGTTTTAACAGCATGGTAAGTCTTAATTACTTCCAAACAACTAAAAATTAACTTTTAAAAATGTGGAATCTCATTACTCCTTATTTTAATATTTCTTTGTCATTTTAAAAAAAATTGCTTTAAAAATTAAACATTCTTTTGCTTTGCCCATCCATCTCTTTTATTTGATTCAATTATTTCTTACCCTCTCTTTTTTCGCTGCCACTAAGTGGTTTTACATTGATTTTAATGTTGTACCTTTCACTTTCTGGTTTTAAGCCTGCAGAGACAGTTAACGCAGCTTGTCCAAAATGCTGCCTCTGATTGCTCAAGGGGAGAGTGACCCTCTGCCTTCTCCCAGGGTCCTCGCTTCATTGAACGGGCTCTTCTCCACTTCCTATTCGAACAAGTGCCCGAAGTATAGACCTTGGTAAGTTAGTGGGTTAGTTTCAATCTGTGGAGCGGCAGTCACTGGTGGTTCGCCGCTCCGAGCAATTTCTACCCCGATAAATGGTCTCTTGTTCACTCTGGGCACACAATTCCAGGTGGCAGTGCACAAAGTTTCATTTCAGCTCATGGGAGGGCAGGCGTACCTCTGTAAGATGGCTTTTGTGCTAAGCAGGCCAAAAGGTATCTGGAAAGGCTTTCTTCATTACTTCAGCATCTAGCGACTTTCCTAAGTGCCAATGTATTACCACCACCTGTGAGTTAAGCACTTCTTTCTGGTCATATTCTGTGCTCCCCTCTAGCTGAGGAGCCAGAAGATGGCTTTTGCTGTTGTTTCTCAATCTGTGGGTTTCAAAGCCAACATTGCCAGTAGCTAATTGGTATCTTCTTCCTGCTCTTCCCTCTCTTCTTGTTGCCTCATGCACTATGCACCCCACCCAACCTTTCCTGCCATTGAAGTCAATGGAAAGGGAAATCCAGCGGGATGTATAACAGGCAGACGATCCAGTACTGCCAGTTTCCTCCGCTGAAGTTGAAAATTAGCCCCAAAAGTCTTCCCAATGATTAACTGGAGGAAAGAGCGGCTTATCCACGACTGGATATCGAACAAGCAGCCTGACAACACAGAGGCAATGGAGTGGTTGAGAGAGGTGTTGGAGAGGTAGAGCCGGGTGTCATCAGCATACATGTGGAAGCTGACCCCTTGTCTGCGGACGATGTTGCCAAGAGGCAGCGTGTAGATGAAGAAGGGGAGGGGACCCAGGATAGATTCTTGGGGGATTCTGGAGGAAATGCTGTAGGGGAGCAAGTGCAACCATTGCTAGAGATGCTCTGGTTACGATTGGATATGTAAGAGTGGAACCGAACGAGGGCAGTCCCTTCCTGGACAACAAAGGAGAGGCATTGGAGGAGGATAGTGTGGTTGGCCATGTTAAAGGCTACAGATAGGTTGAGGAGAATGAGGAGGGATAGTGCACTACATCACAACGGATGTCATTTGTGACTTTGGTTAGGAATGTTTCAGTGTTGTGACAGGGGCAAAAATCTTGAATGGAAAGATTCCAACATTGAGTTGCGGGAAAATGGGCATGGAAATTGGGAGGCAACAACTTGTTCAAGAACTTGGAAAAGGAGATTGGAGATGGGGCAGTAGTTTGCAAGGACAGAGGGCCGAGGCCGGGTTTTTTTGAAGAGAGCGAAGATGATGTTTGCAGTTTATTAATTTGTTGGTATGCCAGCTAATCTATGAATTTATTAATTAACTTATACCCATTTCTCTATTTTAGTCACTAAGCTTGCTGCTGTATTAATTATTAACTCACTGGTATCCACTGCTTTATTAATTTTTTAATTCACTGGTGTGCCTACAGATGTCAAAATGGGCTGGATCTTGCTGGAAAAGTAATGGCGTGTTAACGACAAACACTGTTATTAATGTGCAAATCGACCAGCAAGTTCCAGGGATTATGAGGTACGCAGTGAGTTGTGAATCTCCAGAATTGGTAGCATCCCGCCCTTAGCCTACCCCTTATTTTTAAGAACTTGCTGGATTTGCATATTAATTGCCTATTAAACTGCCACAGAAAGTTAAGTCTGGTAATTAGGAGTGTAAGTACTTTTTTAATTACGTTAATGCAATGCCAATCAACCTCTCTGGCCCAGAATGGGAATAACTTAAAGTGTTCAATCTCATTCCTCCATGTAGTCAGTTGTTACTGGAGATTTAAAAAATGGCAAATTTTAAATTTTAAAATTTTTTTCTTACTTTTCTGTCACTTTTTTTTCTCTCTCTTAATCCAATCTTTCTTTCCCTCTCTTTATTTCTCTGTCTGTACCTGATTTGACTCTAATTCAGAGAAATTATGTTGAAATTATATAGAACCTTGGTTAGGCCACACTTAGAATAATGTGCACAGTTCAGGTCTCCATATTATAAAAAGGATATAGAGGCACTTGAGAAGGTGCAAAAAAGATTAACAAGGATTATACCAGAACTAAGAGGTTATAACCATTAGGAAAGATTGAACAGGCTGAGGGTTGACCTGACAGAGGTCTTTAAAATTATGGAAGGGTTTGATAGGGTGGACAAAGCTACAGGAGCCCTCTCCCCAGTCCTTAGGGACACTGGGATTCGCCTTCCCCAGTTCTGTTGCATCCTGGAACCACTCTGCTGCACTCAGATAACGGGATTACTCTCCTGCTGCTCAGATCATAGCACAATCTCTCTCCAGGTCTATCAAATTTTGCCAGCTCCTCTCTAGTGCTACTAACCTTTCAAGTCTTCCCCCCAGTATTGCTGATCGGTATTTTCCCCTACATTCTCCTTAACATCAGTACCTCTGTCAAATGCTCCCAGGCTCCAGTACCAATCCTTAATGCTCCCACACCACAAAACCCCATTACCCAGTGCTTCCAGATCCAGCCACCTCTTCCCAATGCAACCAGATTCCAGCCTTTCTGGGACTCTGTCCCCCCACTGTTGACAAATATGGGTACCTCCCTTCAATGCTCCCAGATGCTGGGACCCCTCCCCCCACAAAGCTGCAATACCGCAGGATACTGTTGTCAAAACCCGGAACAACCAGACACTAGGAATCATCCAACAAACTAATTATAATAAAATTTCGTAGAATCATACAGCACAGAAGGAGGCCATTCGGCACATCATGCCTGTGCCGGCTCTCTGAAAGAGCTATCCAATTAGTCCTTAACCTTCTCCCCTTAACCTTCTTTGCTCTAAGGAGAACAATCCCAGTTTCTCTAGTCTCTCCACATCCCTGGTACCATTCTGGTAAATCTCCTCTGCGCCCTCTCCAAGGCCTTGACATCCTTTCTAAAGTGTGGTGCCCAGAATTGGACACAATGGGGCACGATTTTAAAAGGGAAAAATGGGTGGGTTTGAGGCGGGGGGGTATTCAAAATCGCAACTATTTCGGACCCACCCCCAACCCGCCTCCAACCCTCCCACTTCTGGTTTTCACTGGGGCTGGATGAGGAGCAGACAACCAACCCACTCCCAGAAGATGGGTTGGTGATTAAAACCTTTCAAGGAGGCTGCGGGTCCCCATTTTTCCAGAATTTCCCATTTCAACCCCCGGGGGTGGGGGGGGGGGGCGGGATTCCGGGGCCTTCTCTTTTACGCCACGTGAAAGGAGGCGAGAAGTTCTGAAACTAACAGGTAAGTGCCTTTCTGGCACAGGTTGCGGGCCCAGAGGCGCAGGAGTGCTTCTCCCAGGCCCAACAAGCCTACCTGCAGTGACCCCCCAACGATTGCGGATCCCCCTCCCGATCTCTGACCTCCCCATAACGATCGCGGACCTCCCCCGCGATCTCTGCCCCCCCCAATGATAACGGACTCCGCCCCCCCCATGATCTCCAACCTCCCCCAACGATCGCAGACCCCTGCAATGACCCATGATACCCACCCCCCAACTATCACGAACCCCCACGATGACCCCCGATCCCGACAGCCCCCCCATGATTGATCCGCGAACCCTCCCATCCATGACACCCATGCCCACCAGTGCCCTCGTGCCAACCCATGCTCCTGTACCCTTATGTCCACCCATGCCCCCCCCTCCATCCATACAAAGACTTACCTGCAGACTTACCTGAACACGTCCTCTCCCTGGCTGCCCTCCCGTCCGACTGAGACCAGCCTGACAATCACCGGTCAGTCGGACGGCAAACAAAAAAAAAATGTCATTACATCAAAATCATAAGGATGTCCAGGAAACCCGTACTTCCGGATTTCCCGTCTTCAATTTGACCACCCCCACCACCCCCCCCCCCACTTCCTGGCTCGAGGTCAAAATCATGCCCATTACTCCTGTATGTGAACCCCAGATCTCTCTGTTCCTACAATTTTACCTTTACATTTTTACCATTTTGTTTATATTGCCTCTCATTCTTCCGTTCAAAATGCATTATGCAGTTCTCTTCTCTACCTCTCCCCTGGTCCTCCCATTGGCTGTCTAGCTGTACTCCATCTGCCCCTCTCAGCGTCTAACCCTGCCCCACCTTTCCGCCCTCCCTCTTTTCCCCTCGATCTCTGCTTTGGCCAGGCTTAAAGTACTGGTGTCACTGGTTACAACATTGCAGCCACTTCCTCTGCACTCCAGCCCTGCTCCAGAGTTATTTGGCAGCCTTCGATTCTCTTCCCCCTCCCCCTACCTTTCCCAGCATCATACCCAATTATGATCTTCTCCCCCCACCCCCCGACAACCAGCCTCTAACTTCTACAGTTCCCGTCTTCACCCACTTTAAAAATGCTCCACCTTCCCCTGACCTCTAACCCTCCTCTACCTCCCCACCCCTTCTCGCCTCTATCCCTCCTCTACCTCCCCATCCCTCCTAGCCTCTAACCCTACTCTACCTTCATCCTCCAACCTCCAGTGTCAAAGTCCTGCCTAGGCTCCAGTCCAATTATCCTGCACTTGACTTAAAAACTGCACTTAGTCCTGTCTGTCCATGTAATGTCATAGGAGATTGACTAGTATATCTCCATTGTTAGTAGCATACTGTTTAGCTATGGGGTTAATTTTTCTGAGAGCCACACCACCGGCAGCTTATTGGGGCTTGCCCATAATTTTTCCATCCATAATGATGCGAAATTGCAGGATCTCTGAAACTTTTGTCCATCCTGTTCCTGTAAATCTGATTATCTGATTTCAGAAACTTTTCCTCCTCTTCCAGATTAAAGATTCCAGTGGAAAGGATTCCAGATTCCAGTGGAAAGGATATCCAAGAAGATCGCGCATTTAGACACAGACATCAAGTTTTTACAGAGCTGCAAGAAAGCAGACAAGATCCCGAAAGGACTCCAGATCACGAACCCACTCAAGTCCACATACAACTCGGATTACGCTGAGAGACTCTGCCGCCGTACCTCTCGCACACTCCGCAACCATCTCATACACCAACTCTACAGCAGACGCCACAACCTCGAAACTAAGATAGAGTCCATACTCTCAACCTGTACTCAGGACACAGCAGACCAGCTACGTTATACCGCCAAACAGACGAGGCAACGGAACTACGCTGCCTACATGAAAACCAAGAGCAGGAAGCTTGAGAAACTCGGCATCACCACCAGCAACGACCAAGCTTCCCCTGGTACCACGGTTGCAACCACAGGGAAGTCTATTGTCAATTTATCCGACCACACCCTTCAACCAGACGAAATCGAAGTTCTCAGCCGAGGGCTCAATTTCTGCCCCACTACCAAAATGGACCCCACTAGTCTCGCGGCGGACACAGAGGAATTCATCAGGAGAATGAGGCTCCGGGAATTCTACCACAAACCCCAAGATTTCAGCAGCGAACCCAATGAGACAATCGACGATCCGGAACAGCAGACAGAGGGATCCGCGGTACAGCAACTGAAGAGGAAAGAGTCAAACTGGACTCCTCCGGAGGGTCGCTGCCCTCAGCTGGACATGTATGCTCAAGCTGTCAGGAAATGCGTCAATGCCAGATTCATCAGCCGCACTCAGAAGACAGTCCAGAATGTCACCCGAGCACAACGCAACGCCATCAACGCTCTCAAGACCAACCGCAACATCGTCATCAAACCAGCGGACAAAGGAGGAGCCATAGTCATACAGAACAGAACAGACTATTGCAAAGAAGCATACCGACAACTGGACAACCAGGAACACTACAGACGGTTACCCGCAGGTCCGACCAAAGAACACACCCACCAGCTCAACAAACTGATCAAGACCTTCGATCCAGACCTTCAAAGCATCCTACGCATTCTCATCCCACGTAATCCCCGCGTGGGAGACTTCTACTGCCTCCCAAAGATACACAAAGCCAACACACCCGGACGTCCCATCGTATCAGGCAACGGAACCCTGTGTGAGAACCTCTCTGGATACATCGAGGGCATCCTGAAACCCATCGTACAGGGAACCCCCAGCTTCTGTCGCGACACTACAGACTTCCTACAAAAACTCAGTACCCACGGACCAGTTGAACCAGGAACACTTCTCACCACGATGGACGTCTCGGCACTATACACCAGTATCCCCCACGATGACGGCATCGCTGCGACAGCATCAATACTCAACACCAACAACAGCCAATCTCCGGAAGCCATCCTACAACTCATCCGCTTCATCCTGGATCACAATGTCTTCACCTTCGATAACCAGTTCTTTACCCAAACACACGGAACAGCCATGGGGACCAAATTCGCACCCCAATACGCCAACATTTTCATGCACAAGTTCGAGCAGGACTTCTTCACTGCACAAGACCTCCAACCAACACTATACACCAGATACATCGACGACATTTTCTTTCTATGGACCCACGGCAAGGAATCACTAAAGAGACGACACGATAACATCAACAAGTTCCATCCCACCATCAAGCTCACCATGGACTACTCCTCAGAATCAGTTTCTTTCTTGGACACACGAATCTCCATCAAAGACGGGCACCTCAGCACCTCACTCTACCGCAAGCCCACGGACAACCTCACGATGCTCCACTTTTCCAGCTTCCACCCTAACCACGTCAAAGAGGCCATCCCCTATGGACAGGCCCTGCGAATACACAGGGTCTGCTCAGACGAGGAGGAACGCGATGGACACCTACAGACTCTGAAAGACGCCCTAGTAAGAACGGGATATGACGCTCGACTCATCGATCGACAGTTCCGACGGGCCACAGCAAAAAATCGCATAGACCTCCTCAGGAGACTAACACGGGACGCAACCAACAGAGTACCCTTTGTCGTCCAGTACTTCCCCGGAGCGGAGAAACTACGCCATGTTCTCCGCAGCCTTCAACATGTCATCAATGAGGACAAACACCTCGCTATGGCCATCCCCACACCTCCACTACTCTCCTTTAAACAGCCACCCAACCTCAAACAGACCATCGTTCGCAGCAAACTACCTAGCTTTCAAGAGAACAGCGTCCACGACGCCACACAACCCTGCCACGGTAACCTCTGCAAGACATGCCAGATCATCGACACAGATACCACCATCACACGAGAGGACACCACCCACCAGGTGCATGGTTCATACTCCTGTGACTCGGCCAACGTTGTCTACCTCATACGTTGCAGGAAAGGATGCCCCAGAGCATGGTACATTGGCGAGACCATGCAGACGCTGCGACAACGGATGAACGGACACCGCGCAACAATCGCCAAACAGGAGGGTTCCCTCCCAGTCGGGGAACACTTCAGCAGTCATGGACATTCATCCACCGACCTTCGGGTAAGCGTACTCCAAGGCGGCCTTCGAGACACACGACAACGCAAAATCGTCGAGCAGAAATTGATAGCCAAGTTCCGCACCTATGAGGACGGCCTCAACCGGGATCTTGGGTTCATGTCACGCTACACGTTACCCCACCAGCGAACAAATGTTATCTGTTTTTAATATAATGGGTCATTTGCTGGCTCTCTCTGCCTTCCGGATGTTTCTGCCTCTCTCTGTGTTTTTTTTCTCTGTTTTTTTTCCCTGTTTGTTTTTTTGTTGAATGTGTATTCGGGGGTTCTGCAGGTGACACCTCTCTGTCTGAACACGGTGATTGCCTTGGCAACGGGCAGTTGCAGGGGCAGTCTGTAAACACCATGTATTGTTCTATATGTATAAATGCGTAGGCTTCAAGGAGCTCTTGAAACATTTGCCTGAGGAAGGAGGAAATCTCCGAAAGCTTGTGAATTTAAAATAAAATTGCTGGACTATAACTTGGTGTTGTAAAATTGTTTACAGATTAAAGAAGTGCTTTTACAATACACATCTTTTCTTCTTCTCTTCCCTGCCTAGTGACACATGAGCCAACTGTCTCATATCCAGCAGATTATGCTCTAGGTTGTTTCCATAACAAAATCCCTTTTTATGTGGACAGGTCGTTAGCTTGACACACAACTCTCTATCAGGAGAACCAGCTAGATGCGATGGGGGGGGGTCACCACTCTACTCCCATCAGACCCGACTACCTCACTGGATGTCACCCCAGTATTCAGAGATTGGAACTCTCATCTCTGCTCACCGGGGCTATCTGGAGTCGGGCTCGAACCCAAAACCGTTTGACTCAGAGGTGGGAATGCTACCATTGACCCATGGGTTGCTCCTTACATTACACATGATTAGTGTAGGGATTGGAGGACGTTGTTTAAAAAGGGAGCGAGGGATAGACCGAATAATTATAGGCCAGTCAGTCTAACCTCGGTGGTGGGCAAATTGTTGGAATCAATTCTGAGGGACAGGATAAACCGTCACTTAGAAAGGCACGGAGTAAAAACTTGGAAGGGTAGTAAACAGTGATGAGGATAGTGATAGACTTCAAGAGGATATAGACAGGCTGGTGGAATGAGCGGACATGAGGCAGATGAAATTTAACGCAGAAAAATGCAAAGTGATACATTTCAGTAGGAAGAACGAGGCGAGGCAATATAAACTAAAGGGCACAACTCTAAAAAGGGCACAGGAACAGAAAGATCTGGAGGTATGTGTGCACAAATCGTTGAAGGTGGCAGGGCAGGTTGAGAAAGCGATTAAAAAAGGATACGGGATCCTGGGCTTTATAAACAGAGGTATAGAGTACAAAAGTATGGAAGTCATGATGAACCTTTATAAAACACTGGTTCGGCCACAACTGGAGTATTGTGTCCCGTTCTGGGCACCGCGCTTTAGGAAAGATGTGAAGGCCTTAGAGAGGGTGCAAAAGAGATTTACTAGAATGATTCCAGGGATGATAGACTGGAGAAGCTGGGGTTGTTCTCCTTGGAACAGAGACAGTTGCGAGGAGATTTGATAGAGGTATCCAAAATCATGAAGGGTCTAGACAGAGTAGATAGAGAGAAACTGTTCCCATTGGCGGAAGGGTCAAGAACCAAAGGACATAGATTTAAGGTGATTGGCAAAAGAACCAAAAGTGACATGAGGAAAAGCTTTTTTACACAGCGAGTGGTTAGGATCTGGAATGGCCTGTTACATAGGCCTGTGCGGGTGTTGGAGGCAGATTCAATCACGGCCTTCAAAAGGGAACTGGATAAGTACTTGAAAGGAAAAAATGTGCAGGGCTACGGGGATAGGGCGGGGGAGTGGGACTAGATAGATTGCTTTTGCATAGAGCCAACGCGGACTCGATAGGTTGAATGGCCTCCTTCTGTGCTGTAACCTTTCTATGATTCTATTCTAAGGACAGTCAGCATGGATTTGTTGAGGGAAGGTCATGTCTGACTAACTTGATTGAATTTTTTGAGGAGGTAACAAGGAGGATCGATGAGGGTAGTGCATTTGATGTAGTCTACATGGATTTTAGCAAGGCTTTTGACAAGGTCCCACATGGCAGACTGATCAAGAAAGTCCTAGCCCATGGGATCCAAGGGACAGAGGCAAGTTGGATCCAAAATTGGCTCAGTGGCAGGAAGCAAAGGTTAATGGTCGATGGGTGTTTTTATGACTGGAAGGCTGTTTCCAGTGGGGTTCTGCAGGACTCAGTACTAGGTACCTTGCTTTTTGTGATATATATATCAATGATTTGGACTTAAATGTAGGGGGCACGATTAAGAAGTTTGCAGATGATACAAAAATTGGCTATGTGGTTGATAGTGAGGAGGAAAGCTGTAGACTGCAGGAAGAAATCAATGGACTGGTCAGGTGGGCAGAAAAGTGGCAAATGGAATTCAATCCAGAGAAGTGTGAGGTAATGCATTTGGGGAGGGCAAACAAGGCAAGGGAATACACAATAAATGGGAGGATACTGAAAGGTGTAGAGGAAGTGAGGGACCTTGGAGTGCATGTCCACAGATCCCTGAAGGTAACAGGTGGTTAAGAAGGCATATGGAATACTTTCCTTTATTAGCCTTGGTACAGAATATAAGAGCAGGGAGGTTATGCTGGAACTGTATAAAACACTGGTCAGGCCACAGCTTGAGTACTGTGTACAGTTCTGATCACCATATTAGAGGAAGGATGTAATTGCACTCGAGAGGGTTACACAGGAGGTTTACAAGGATGTTGCCGGAACTGAAGACTTCTAGCTATAAGGAAAGATTGGATCGGCTGGGGTTATTCTCTTTGGAACAGAGGAGGATGAGGAGTGATTTAACTGAGGTATGCAAAATTATGAGGGACCTAGATAGAGTGGATAGGAAGGACCTATTTCCCTTAACAGAAATGTCAATAACCAGGGGGCACAGATTTAAAGTGATTAGTAGAAGGATTAGAGGGGAGCTGAGGAAAAAAAATTTCCACCCAGAGGGTGGTGGGGGTCTGGAACTCACTGTCTGAAAGGGTGGTAGAGACAGAAACCCTCAACTCATTTAAAAAGTACCTGGATGTGCACCCGAAGTGCCGAGACCTGCAGGGCTATGGACAAAATGCTGGAAAGTGGGATTAGGCTGGGTGGCTGATTTTCGGCTGGCGCGGACACGATGGGTCAAATGCCCTCCTTCTGTGCCGTAAATTTTCTATGATTCTATGATAGTGGCAATTTGTAAAAATATTTAGTCGCTGATTCCAAGGTACCTGCTAATGGCTTTTGAGGTCCAACCTTCTTCTTCAAAACGCTTCATGAATGAATTAAAGCACAAAATTCCCAACAGCATGTTCATCTGACTGCTCCATGGCATCTCATTAATACAAGATTGATGGAATTTTTTATGTCGCAGATAACTGTGCACAACTGGTCTAAACAGAGTTCGGAAAACTTCCCTGGCTTTCTTTTCCAATTTCTCCCTTTGTTTCCTAAACAAAACAATTAAAAATGTACACATATTATTGATTGGAAGAAAATTACATCTGTAATAAAAAAAACTACACTCAACTGACATACATTTTTCAAACAGTATTTTATTTTTGGATACTCTTTAAATCTTAGATAACTGCATTTCAAGTGAACTGCAAATATTTCTACTATTCGGTAATTATATCATACTCAAATATAGTATACTCAAATTACAGATTCTTTCAAAAAATACAGTCTTGATTAGGACACGGCTCTTCATTACTTTACATCATGACAGAAGCATTGAATGGTTTTTGAAATAGGAGTGAGTTTAAATAAAGTAAGATTCGGAATCTCTGCTTCACAAATAGATCCACAAGGTGGATGGGCCAAATGAAATGTTTCATGGCAAGTAAGCAAAAGGAAGTAATGAACATTAACCCTTCCACTTCCCTGAGCCCCCAATCAGTTGTCTTCTTAGGCACCTTGCACAGCCAAATTATGGTTTGAAACTTTCTCTTGGTGGCTCCAATAATGTAATTTTGGTCAAACTTTAATGGTCTGTTTTCTAAATGGTTGAATGCTGGATTTTGGAACTGGTTTTAAAGCAATCATAAAATTAATTTTACTTGCATTAGTCCCAGGTTGAAAATGAACGGCAAGACAGTACACACACAGAAAAATAGATATATTTATTACTTAAACTTAAATTTTAAAAATAAAATAAATGTTAAAGTATAAAACATTGCTTAGTTGTGAGGGCTAATTCTGCAATCCACCTTCCCCTATAGTGCACTGTGGTCGCAGGGAGCATGGGAAACAGAATCAAAGCTTCTATGCTGGGAGTGTGGGATTGCAAATTAGTCCTATAAATTTAAATTTAAATATTTATATAGAAAAAGAGAGAATATGGAAGAGAAAATGGAGAACAAAAGGAAGCTGGCCTGAGGAGAAGAAACATTCTACTTTTAATACAGGAATTTCAGTAGTGTAACACTGATATTGCACTGATAAAGCTACTCTTTATATCAAGATTTATCAGCATCAGTGTGTGAACTGAAACCTTAAGAAAATGGCCGACCCAGGAAGCACTGAAATTCCTGGAGTTGCCAGCAGTCTATGAGATCAGGAAACAGTGGAACCTCTGTACTTTTTAAAAACTTGGGAAGGTTGCTCACAGTATCAAATGCAAGAAAGAAAGCAGAGCATGGCTTGCCCAGGGTTGGCTCAATAATGTTTGCACTGGAGAAGAGAAAGCTGAGGGATGATCTGACAAAAGTATTCAAAATCCCAAAGGGCATAGACATGAACATAATCACAGATTCTACAACAAGACGACACAGCCCTAATCGCAGAAGAGAGAGAGTGAAAAAACAATTTAGGTTTAACTACTTTATGCAGTGGAGGTGGCTTTATGGAATGGGCTGCCAAGAGAGGCAGTGGGAGCTGATTCTATCAGCCAGTTCGAGAGGGAGTTGGATAACTACTTAGAGAAATATTTGATAGAGGGGTAACAAAACATTCAGAAAAGGACAAGAAAAGACCAACTGATCCATCTGGCCTATTCCATCCAGACATACATGCACCACCTACCCACCCCCTCCAGTCATGCAATCTCCTAGGCGAAAGCAAAAAACAGAGCAATAGAAACCATAGGGTCCTACAGCAAATCCACAGTCACCACTCATTCTTGCAATCTATGCCAGAGGTCGATGGTTCTTTATGAAAAGAAGTACTTAACTCCATGCTTTCTTATTTTGTACTGATGCGCCCTAGTTCTCCCCTCCCTATCCAGTTGAAATAACCTATTCATCTGAACATAATCTATTCCCATAATCAATTTAAAGACCTCAATCGTATCTCCTCAAAGTTTAAGTCTCTTCAATGAAAATAGTCCCAGTTCCCTGAGCCTGCCCTGATAATTAAGAGCCCTAAGACTTGGAATCATTTTGGTAGTTCTCCTCTTGATCTTCGCTATCCCCCAGAATGAGGGGACTGAAGGTGGGCTCAATAGTCTAGATGCAGCCGTACCAAGATCCACAGCATATCTAATTTTGTATTTAACTATCCTACCTATATATACCAATACTCTATTCATTTTCTCTACCGGTCACAACATTGATCAGTCTTCCAGGTCTCTCTCCTGCTCTGCAGCCTTAAGAGGGTAAATCTGCATTGTATACACATGCCTGGAATTACTCAGACCCAAATGCATCATGCAACATTTATCTGCTTTGAAGGACATCTGACATACATGGGCCCATTGTATCCCTATCAGCCTGCAGTCTATTTATTTTGTCGAAAGTCCTAACTCCCGTGCACACTTTTGTGTCGTCGGTAAACTTATGGACTGTACTCCCGATGCCTTCACCTAAAATACTGATAAAGATGGTGATGAGCAACAGTCCTAACACAGACTCCATTAACGACTAGACCTCACACCAAGCTGCTACCACAAATAACCACCACCTGCCTATACAATTCAAAATCCTGCTTAAAACGTGACCACCAATTCCACAGGACGCAACCTTACTTTACAGTCGCTCGTGCACCATCTTATTGAAGGCTTTTTGAAAATCAAGGTTCTGCACAAGAAATTATTAGCAAAAAATGAGTGCACAAGGAATTGGAGGTACCTTGTGACATGGCTTGGTAATTGATTGGGAGGTAGGAGACAGAGAGTAGGGATAAAGGGTCTGTTCTCTGATTGGCAGGGTGTGACAAGTGGTGTTCCCCAAGGATCTGTAATGGGTCCTCAGCTTTTCATCATACATATTAATGACTTGGATGAAGGAATAGAGAGTTGTATATCCAAGTTTGCAGATGACACTAAGTTAGGAGGCACAGTAAATTGTGTGGCTGGGAAGAGGGAGTTACAAAGGGACATAGGCAGACTAAATAAGTGGGCAAAACTGTGGCAGATGGAGTTCAATGTGGGGAAGTGTAAGATCATCAGGATCTTTGGATCTGAGAAAGACAAATCAGAATATTTTCTTAATGGTAAGAGACTAGGAGCTGTGGAGGAGCAAATCACTAATTGCTAGTGCACAGGTACAAAAAGTAATCAAAACAGCTAATGGAATGTTGGCCTTTTTATCAAGGGGAGTGGTTTTCAAAAGTGAGGAAGTGATGCTTCAGTTGTACAGAACCTTGGTCAGACCCATCTGGAGTACTGTGCTCATTTTTAGGCAGCAAATCTGAGGAAGGATATACTGACCTTGGAAGGAGTACAGCGCAGATTCACCAGAATGATATCAGGACTTAAAAGGTTACATTATGAGAGCATATTGCATAAACTTGGCTTGTATTCCCTTGAGTTTAGAAGGTTGAGGGGTGATCTAATTGAGGTATTTAAAATGTTTAAGGGATTCTCTAGTATAGATACAGAGAAACTATTTCTTCTGGTTGGGGAATCCAGAACAAGAGGGCATAATCTTAAAATACAGCTCGGCCATTTAGGAGTGAAATGAGGGAGCATTGTTTCACACAAAGCGTAGTAGAAATCTGGAACTCTCATTCCCAGAAGACTGTGGTTGCTGGGTCAGTTGAAATTTTCAAGACTGAGATCAATAGATTTTTGATAGGTAAAGGTATCAAGGGATATGGAACAAGGGCGGGTAAATGGAGTTGAGGTACAGATCAGCTGTGATCTAATTGAATGGCGGAACAGACTCCTGTTCCTATGCAATATCACTGGTCTGCCAATATCTACCAACTTTGTGATCTCTCGAAAAAAATTTGGCCAAATTAGACAGGACTTCCATTTCCAAAAGCCATGTTGGGAAACCCTTAATGACTTCTCCTCATTCCAAATTGTCATACAGCACATTTCTAATTACTCCTTCTAATGACTTATCCATACCCATGCCTATACCATCAAACTAACTGGCCTGTAATTCCCAGGTTCTGACATGCTTCCCTTCTTACATATAGAAACCATCTTGGCTTCCCTCCAGTCCTTGAGAACAATTGCAGGCATCAATGAATTGCCAAATATGTGAGCCTGCAGGTGGGATATCACAGCCCCCATTTCTTTAAGTAACCCAGCATGAATACCTTCAGCCCCAGCAGCATGATCAGCCTTAAGAGTCCTAACTAGGACTAATTCTGAACCAACTCCCATAGATTCAGCTTTAACATCACATCTCTCACGTTCCGCAATAAAAACAGATGGAAAGTAAGCATTCAATACCCCAACCATATCTTGGGACTCTAGACAAATATGCCCTCCAGGATCTCTCACGGTCCTATGTGGATCTTGACCACCCATTGGCTCATTACACAACTAAAAAAAGGCCTTGCGGTCACTGCCAGACCTATCCACAATCCTTGTTTATGTGACTGGTGTTGTGGGATGTAATTTTTCTTAGACACTGGGACTTGCCAGATACACGGCAATGGTATTTTCAGGTACATTCCTATGTAATATTTGGAAGGAAAACTATATTAGCATCAAATTAATAGTGAGACTTTTACATTTATTTGTCTTTTCTGAACTTTTGTATGGATTTGAGATGCAGTTATCAAAAGCTCATGAAGGGAAACAAGTGAGGGTGTTCAAAATATGGTGCTACCAGAAGTTCTATGAATTTCCAACACTGCGTGCAACACCAATTAAAATATTAATGCAACTCACTGGAACCAAGGAAAATAACATCATGAAGAGAATTTGTGTATTGGATACATCAATCATGTGGCTGGTCACAGTCTTCCCACAATGGTGCTTGAGGATAGAATGAATGGGGGAAAGGGTTGATCAAGATATTAAAAAATAAATGATGTGAACATACACTGGGGTGAAGAAACAGCAGTGATACCAAACTGAAAACAATCAAGACCAGTGATTCAAAACTATTGAGACATAGAGCTGGGGCCCTAACAGCAGTTAAGAGACAAAGAGAAATCTTAACTACCTTTGTGCAGATGGGTCCATCTGAACGACCGGATTATTGAGAAAGTTCTCCAGGAGTTCTTTCAACTTAACTTTGTCTTTTTTTGGTTTTTTGCTCACAGGATTCTGAACAGTGAAAAACAATATTCTTTGCATTGAAGTTGTCAATCTCCAAATGAATGATTTCCTGAATTAATTCCCTAAATTCTATAAATATTGTGAAATGAGGCAACATAATTCATCTATGCATTCATGTTCAATTTCACTGACTCCAGTGTGATTTTACATTTGAAAAATAATTATCAGAATCGTAAACCTTACCAGCAACTACATTGTATTTCACTCATCAAAATATTATACATTTCTATAACTAATACTTGAACATGTGTATAATGAAATAACTTATTGTGCAAGTATGAATATAAGGCTATCCATGCTAGAAGTAGGGATAGCTGGCTTTACCGAATTTTTTGAGGCAATCTGCTCTATTTGAATAGGCTCTCTGCATGTGGAAAATGTGTCTGAAAGTTGGTTGGCTACAAGATGCAAAATGAAAATGAAAATGAAACTGCCTTTAATTGAAGGCTGAAAGTGGCATGCAATAAGGCCGTGCCATAGCCTCCCTCCTTCAATAGCAGGGTTTGCTGCAGGAAGCACAGTGAAAGAAGATGGCCCTGTTTGGTGCCAAGGATAATATCCAAGTGCAAACTGCATGGTTGAAAGTAGCTGAAAAGATGAATCTCCCAGGTCCACCATAGCCCTTCATCACAGGATTCCATAGCAATCTCCCTCTTTGTCAACCACGCCCCTACCCTCCTCCTCCTCCTCTTCCTGCCTGATCACCATGCTGTATTGTGTGCTTGGGTGGTGACACTGATCATATTGTATTCTCACTCTTCTACTGTGTGGGGGATTTTAATAGGGGTCGTGAGCCACGAGGCAGGACTTTCCGCCAAAGTTACACAGCTACCCTGCATTATTCGAGCACATATGAAGTTATTCCCCCTGGTTCTCTGCGCTCTCCTGCCACTTCCGAGACTTTTTGCTGGAAGTATCGTGGGATGTAGAATACGTTTGCCCAAGTATGGGCAGGCATAGTACAAGTGACAAGAATGTCATCATAGTTCCTGGCATGCACCATTGCTTGTGGAGGTGATTTAAATTTTCACGGCCTGCAAGCAATTCGAACCAATCACAAAGTGATCAATTCAACTCTCCAGCCCCTCAAAATTAAAAATTATTTTCGGAGTTTCAAATATCCTTTTCAGCTGCTCCATGGACAGCTGACACGTGGGAACATGAGGATGCCGCCATTTTACTCCATTGAGAGATAGGCTCTCCCATGGAGGCAGGAATTCCACTGGGAGCAAATGATCCTAAACCAGAAAAAATCCGCTGGGGTCTGGGGTGGGTGGAAGTCTTGCATTACTGTAAGTGCATTGGGATTCCACCAAATTGCAAAATCACGGCCACTCTGGTCTCCCAACAGCTAGCCACTTATCATCTTATCAGGATGTTCAAATAATAAAAACATTAAGGACTGTTACATAATAAAAGCAAAATAGCTGCTCCGTGGATATCAAGCATTTACGTGCATAATCACCTTTCTGTGATCAGAAACCATCTATATATTTAGCGCGGTATCCCTCCCTGTCCATGTATACAATCAGGTTGCCATGTGGAGCCCTGATAGCCACAAAGGTTCCATCTAGAATGTGCTGGACTCTTGGTAAGTCTGCCAGGTGGTTATAGTTCTGTGCCCTCTCCAGTTGGATGTCTTGTTTCGACTGGCAAACATGGCATCATCACTTGCTTTGTTCAAGTATGAATTGCAGACTCGCCTATCTGACAGATGGTTCTTGTGTGAGCAGGAATGATCCTGTTGCATAGAAGCGTAGCGACCTTCACAGCTACAGAAGAGCCATCCCTGACGTTGGAGTTGTCAGCAAGTGAGCACGTTGCAGGCGGTATTGTTCAGTCACTGCCTCTGATGTAAAACAGAGGTGCAGAAGACAGGTATAGTCTGACATATCCAAGGTATGTGCAAAATATGAAATTCAGCGTGGGACTTGACTTACATAAATATTTCATTTAAATGAGACTTGCGCACGCCAGCGACGCGACAGTCCTGCACGTGGCAAAATGCAGCGCGTCGCAATTTGGGGGCGCAAGGTTAGGGTCTGATTTTCTGACCTGTGCCCACCGCCAGCGAGGCTTTATAAAATTTACCTCAGAGTTCACCTCACTCACTGATAAGGTTTAGGAGAGTCAATTTCCTCAGGGATTCTCTCGCTCACCCACCGTAACGTCGGCGCAGAAACCTCGGGAATAATGACCATTTACCCGGTTCTTCCGCACAAATTACAGGGGCGAGCAAGAGAACCCCCCGTGTAAATTCACCCCCTACATTTTTAAAGCTGGCGTGGGGTCTCACACAGCCAGCCGGTATCGTACAATCACAGGCTGCTGTGCATGATTTTCCATCTATTCAGTTCACTCAGTGGAAAATCATGGGAACATGCCCTCCATTATCGCACTCGCTGCACGCAAGTGGATTTCAGTTTCTCCACAACTCTCCATATAAAATATCTACACATTTGCCTGAACTATGCCAGCTGCAGGAAATCCAAGCTAGGTAACTAGTAAGTGCAACCAGAAACGATCACCGAATATACCAGCTACAACTTACATTGTGATACTCTACCACAGCTGCTGTATTTTTCCGAGAACCACGTTGTTTAATGGTGCTTTTCTGGGGAATTTTCAACCTGCTCAGAAGACGTCTGTTCCGCCTGTTCAGTTAAAACAAGATGCTGATTTGTATTTAGACAAGCAAAGCAAAGAACTAATAAATGTTTTGGTAGGCACCTTGCTTTCTTGCATTGTATTCATTGGTAAAAATTAATATTTGCTTATAGAAAGTTGTTTATGTGGTTTGAAAAGAAGCAGCTACATATTAATAATACAAATAAATGTCATATTTGTTTTTCTGAGAGTGTTCAGTGTTGCCCTACAGCCTTTTTCCAATGGATTACTAACAATACTGGCCGGATGCAAATCAAATTTGAGATTCAGCTTGTCAAAACAAATTTTCTTTTAGAGAGAAAAAACAACTTTTCAAGCTACACAGCATTTTTTCTGATCTGGTCATGTTTGTCAACATTAACTAATAGTGCTTGGTTTACAATGGAATGTGCTTACTTTTTTATAAACACTTGAACTTCATTCACCCATTGTGGAATAAGTTCCAAACTCTCCTCTCGTACCGCTTTGTGCAGCAACAGTACAAAGAACTCCAAGAATCGATCTTTGTTTTTAAACTTTATTACTGTAAGAGAGGAGATATTAAAACGTCTTTTAATAAGAGAACATGTATGTAGGTTGTAAACAATTTTACAACACCAAGTTATAGTCCAGCAATTTAAAATAAAATTGCTGGACTATAACTTGGTGTTGTAAAATTGTTTACAATTGTCAACCCCAGTCCATCACCGGCATCTCCACATCATGTATGTAGGTTGGCAATCCAATTATATTTCTTACAGGAATATTCTGCCAGATCAACAGATATGTTGGCACGGACTCGATGGGCCGAACGGCCTCCTTCTGTGCTGTAACCATTCTATGATCCTATGTCCCACAGTTATACAGGCAGGAATGTGGCAAATGACTGCATATACTAAACTAGAAAAACAAGGGTAAGTCTATGCTCTATAATCCATTCCTGGAATATTAACATACAGGGGCTGAAATATGGGGCCCTTAAGGTGCACTCCCACCATTACCCCAGCAGAAGGGCTAACTCACATTTAGGCCAGGACCTGGATAGGCTGGGTCCCAAGCATTGAGGGAGAATTCCCACTTGGCCTTGAAAGGAGTGCAGTTTCCTTGTAAAGCCAGCAACGTAAGAAAAGGAGGTGCCAAGGGAGCAGGGGTGTGAAGATCAGAACTTCAAGTCCCCTTGGGCTCACTTGACGGGGGCAGGATTCAGTGGCCGTTATGCCTGTTAAGGTGCACCAAGTGATAAGTGGGAACCCCAAACAAGAGCTCTAATGTTTGGGACGTTTTTATACGTTGAAGGTGCTATATCAATGCAAATTGTGTTGTTTTATAGGGTTCGTTTTTTGTTACAATTTCAATGCAGCCTCCTTACTTTCTGGAGTGGAAACAGTGTGCCACATAGTATCATAGCAATTGCTGGATGAAAAAATACCAAGATCCATCTAATTCACCTTCTATCATCCTAGTAGTCACATTACATATAATTACATTGAATTTACAACACTGGAATGGGCCATTCGGCCCAACTGGCTATGCCGGTGTCTATGCTCCACAAGAGCCTCCTCCCACTCTATTTACTTCATCTCACCCTATTAATATATCCTTCTAGTCCTTTCTCTTTCATGTACTTATCTGGCTTCCCCTTAAATGCATCTATGCTATTTACCTCAACCACTCTATGTGGTAGTGAGTTCCACATTCTCACCAATCTCTGAGTAAACAAGTTTCTCCTGAATTCCTATTGGATTTATTAGTGACTATCTTATATTTATGGCCCCTAGTTTTGGATGCCCCCACAAGTGGAAACATCTTCTCTACATCTACCTTATCAAACCCTTTCATAATTTTAAAGACCTCTATCAAGTCACCTCTCAAGTCTTCTCTTTTCTAGAGAAAAGGGCCCCTGCCAGTTCAGTCTTTCCTGATAGTTGTACCCTCTCAATTATGATACCATTCCTGTAAATCTTTCTTGCACCTTCTCTAGTGCTTCTATATCCTTTTTGTAATATGGAGACCAGAACTGTGCGCAGTACTCCAAGTGTGGCCTAACCAGGGTTCCATATAAGTTTAACATGATTTCTCTGCTTTTGAATTCTATTCCTCTAGAAATGAACCCCAGCACTAGGTTTGCACTTTTTATGGCTTTGGTAAATCTTCATACAACATGGCCCTGACAATCACTGGCACCCCGCATGTCGGGAACTTCTGCCGCTGACCCAATGATACAATGATAATGGAGTTGTTGACTAATCATAGTATGTCTAGTACCTTTAGAATCTTAAAAACAGCAATCATCTCACCTCTCAACCTTCTCTTTTCTAGTGAGAACATGCACAGTTTACATAATTACTCCTGATAATCCAGTCCGTCCATCCCCTCAATCATTCGGGTTGCTCTCGTCTTTATCCTTTCAATAATTGCAATATCTTTTTTGTACTGCAGCGACCAGAACTGTACACAGTATTCTAAGTGAGGTTGCACCAGTGATTTAAAAAGTGGTAGGATTACCTCGCTATTTCGGCTTAATACTGACCTTTTAATACATCCACATTTTGCCCTTGTTTCCCCCCATCCCCCAGTGCTGTAGGCAGCCACCAAGAGCCCGACCTCAGAAAGTCCCCCAGGGTCAGCGGCGGAAGTTCCCGACATGCATGGTGCCAGTGATTGTCAGGGCCATGTTGTATGAAAATTTACCAAGTAATATTCAAATATAATTAAAGTATTTAATATGTCACAAAGCTGAAACATTCTACCTTCTTTGTAAGCAGTTTTTATTGGTGCAAATGAGATGGTTGGGTAAAGCACAGTCGGGTCTTCATTTCCTGTAAACATTTCTGTTTTCACTGGAAAAATAATTTAAAATGAAGAAATATATTTATTAATTTAGAAATTAATCAGAATTCCAAAAGTGGAAACTACTTGGATATTAATCCAAAATGTGTCTAATGCTGTTATACATACTAAAAGTGTTGCGTAGTAATATCAATTAATTAACCAAGTGTGGAAACTTAAAACGGTGGCAGATTTCCCATGTCCAATATTTACAGCAAAGTTGTAAACACAGGTATAAAGAACGATATTAAAAGAAAAAAAGGAAGATTTGCATTTATATAGCTTTTCATGACCTCAGGATGTCCCGAAGCACTTTACAGCCAATTAAGTACTTTTTGAAGTGTAGTCACTATTGTAATGTAGGAAACGTGCCAGCCAATATGCACACAGCAAGGTCCCACAATCAGCATAGTGATAATGAACACACTTAGTGATGTTGGTTGAGGGATAAATATTTTCCAGGACACTGGGGTGAACTCCCCTGCTCTTTAAAATAGTGCCCTGGGATCTTTTACATGCACCTGAGAGGGCAGACAGGGCCTGGGTTTAACATCTCATCCGAAAGACAGGCCCTCTGACAGTGCAGCACTCTGTCAGTACTGCACTGAAGTATCAGCCTAGATGTTATACTCAAGTCCCTAGAGTGGGACTGTGACCCCATCAACTTTCCTGACTCAGAGGCGAGAATGTTACCACAGAGCCACAGCTGGTTACAGCTTCACTACAAATTGTGAACAACAGAAATCTTCCACATACAAAAGCAGTACAGTGGTTGACATCACACTTTGTCAAAAAGTAGTGACAAAACTTTGTGTTTTCTACCGTTTATTGTCAGGTCAGTCAAATCTTCGTCCATTGCCTTCACCTGCATATATAAAGAGCTCTCAATTGCTATTTTCTGCTGGTTGATGGTGCTTTCCCATTTGTTCTAAAAAACAAAGTATGAGAATATTTAGAAAAAAGTCAGATCGCCATTTATTCTGTTTATACTGAAAGAGAACATTAAGTTGAAAGGGACTCTCGCATGCATGATTTATATCTTTCAAGCTGTCAGATTATCCCACAGAAAATACTATCCACCCATCCACACACTTAAGTCTAGAACTAAAAGAGTCATTTCTCAGAATTTTAAACACATGGTTACCTTTCCAACCATTGATCAACTGTTGCCTGAATTATGCACCTCTGGAACTCTGCTCTTACACATTTTGCTGAATTTGTCATCGCTTTGGTCATCTCCAGAGCTTTTGACCAGTTCTGGCACTGCACTTCTAAACAAGTTAGCATTATGTGGTATTTTACAAAAGTTATATTCATGACTATAAAAGTAAAAATTCGACTTTGAATGGGAGAAGGTATTTTGCACTGACTGTCCTTCATTATCCCATGTGTCCCTAAATGCTCACTAATTTAATCTTGAATTATGGATTCTAAGAGCTTTCCCACAACCGATGATAGACTAACCAGTCTCTAATCAGCTGGTTTTCCTTTCTCTCTCTTCTTGGAGAGACGTTACATTGGCTACCCTCCAGTCCCCGGCACAACTTGCAATCTCAGAATTTTAACCAGCAGCTACCACTTTTTACCTTTCATGTCTCCACTCTTACCTTCTTTGATCACAAATGAAACTCTTCCATTGCCAAAACAGCCTCCATAGCTTGCCTTTATTTCTCTTTTGAATCAAGCATTATCTTTTCCCTCAACAACTATTAACCCTCTATAAATTCCAAGTCTGTCCAAGGTGTAAATAGTGCTCCCATATCTGGACAGCATTCAAAAAAAAAGTTAGTTGTGCAGTAGTTAATCCTCTCACCTCGAGCTCCCACATCCCTCTCTGTTGCAATCTTTCTTGTTTTACTCCATTTTGTAAATGGTACCATGTTGCTCATCTAGATTGTCCTCTCTTGTTCTGCAGAAGCTCCAAATGCTCCTGCCTTTACAACAACAACTTGCATTTATATAGCGCCTTTAACAGAGGAAAATGTCCACAGGGTCTTCACAGGAGTGTAATCAGATAAAAATTGACACCGAGCCAAAGGAGGAGGAGTATTTGGATGAATGACCAAAAGCTTGGTTAAAGAGGTAGGTTTTAAACTGGGTCTTAAAGCAGGAGAGGTGGAGAAGCGGACAGGTTTAGGGACCGTCTACATCCTTCCATCTTTAAAGCTCATCCAATCATTGCCATTCTAACTCATTCTTTCCCATCTCATTATGAAACGGCCTACCTCTCTCAGCCTTCCTTTCCTCCAATTTACAAGCTTTAAAAACGCAAATTCGGTGATACATAACCACTATTTTTTTTATCCCATCTCCTTTCCTACTCATTTCAAACCTGGTAAAGTCCTGCATAAGGTTTCTCAATTTGGAAAACTGGGGATGTTAGATTACCTACCTTTGAAATAGTCTTCTTTCAAGTTCAACTTCTACATACAAGCAATATACTACTATCATAAAAAAGGAGGGGAAACCTTGGGGATGCACTCCTTTTACAAAGAAAAGCCACCCTCTATCAGCAGTATTCTTTTCACAAGAAATCAGATAACTTTCTCCATTCTGCGCTATATAAATGCAAGTTTTTTCTTTAAGTAACAGCAAGAATACGATAAAACATTAGAGTAGCTCCAAGCCATATTAAGTCAGATAAAGAAACAAGAGATGAGATGGAAGGGAGCTTTGCATGTGGTGATTTTACTTCTTTCAAATAATGACGAAAACCATACCTAAGTTGATAACCTGAGACTTCTGATCATTTGTCCCAATTCTTGACACAGACAGGAGGAAAGCAAAGTAGTACATAAATTGGCAACAGAATTCTGAAAATCTACTTCTCTAAGTTAGCTTGGAGCACAGCAGAAACCATTATTAACCCTGGGTGTGTATTGTGGCCAGCAAAAAACAACAGATGATCTAACACATATATTAATAAAGAATAGTCAGCATGGATTTCAAAAGGGAAAGTCATGCTTGACCAACCTTATTGATTTCTTTGAAGAAGTAACAGAAAGGGTAGACAAGGGTAGAACAGCAGATGTAGCATATTTGGATTTTCAAAAAGTCTTCGATAAGATACCGCATAGTAGACTCATGAATAAGGTCAGAGCTTGTGGAGTCAGGGGACAACTAGCAGAATGGATAGCAAGCTGGCTACAAAATAGAAAACAGAGAGTTAAAAGTAGTTACTCACTGGTAAAAGGTGGGAAGTGGTGTTCAACAAGGATTGGTGCTAGGACCACTGCTGTTCTCCATTCACATAAACAATTTGGATTTGGGAAACCGAAGTACAATTTCATTAATTTATGGACAACACCAAATTGGGGGGTGTAATTAATACCAAGGACTGTGACTAAATACAGGAAGATATTAATAAATTTGCAGAATGGGAGTGTAATTGGCATATGAATTTCAATATAGATTAGTGTGAGTTGGTGCATTTTGATAGGAAGAATAAGGGGGCCACATACTGCTTGGATAATAAGAGTCTAAATGGGGTAGAGGAGCAGAGGGATGTGGAGGTACAGATACACAAATCACTAAAAGTAGCAATGCATGTTAATAAGGCCATAAAAAAGCAAACCAAGCACTGGGGTTCATTTGTAGAAATTGAAAAGCAGAGAAATTATGTTAAACTTGCATAGAACCTTAGTTAGACCACACTTGGAGTACTGTGCACAGTTCTGATCTCCATATTATAAAATGATATCGAGGCACTGGAGAAGGTGCAAAAAAGATTTACAAGGATAATTCCAAAACTGAGAGGTTATCCCTATCAGCAAATTCTGAACAAGCTGGGGCTTTTTTTATCTAGAAATGCGAAGACTGAGGAGTGACCTGATAGAGGTCTTTAGGATTATGAAAGGGTTTGATAGGGTAGACCGAGAGAAGATGTTTCTACTTGCAGGGCAGATCAGAACTATGGGCCATTAATGTAAGAAAGTCATTGATAAATCCAATAGGGAATTCAGGAGAAACATCTTTACCCAGAGAGTGGTTAGAATATGGAACTTGCTACTACAAGGAGTAGTTGAGGCGACTAGCATAGATGCATTTAAGTGGAAGCTAGATAAACACATGAAGAAGAAAGGAATAGAAGGATATGTTGATAGGATTAGATGAAGAAGGAAGTGGAGCATAAACACTGGCATGGACCTGTTGGGCTGAATGGCCTGTTTCTGTGCTATATATTCCATGTATTCTATGCAAATATATGTATTCCAACCCCCATTTTGCTAACATCTACTTAGTAATGGGCTTTTTCCAGTCTGTTTAATGAAAATCTTTATCTATATCATGTTTGAGTAAAATGCTAATACTTTGTGAAGATTAACTTAATGATACTCCTTTTCAATGGAAGAAAGTTGTTGCTTCCCAAATCTGTACTGATCTCTAACACAACTCCTGTTTGAATCCCTCAAATTGGGTTTCTGTCCCTCGCACGACAATAAAACAGCCGAAACCAAAGTCATGAATGACATTCTCTGCGACCGTGACTATGGTCTTCATCCTGCCTCACCCTCTTTATTGTCTCTGCAAACTTTGACATGGTGGATCACACCATCCTCCATCAGCCTCTTCCATTGACCAACTCAGTGGCACTGCACTCCTTTAGTTCCAATCTTACCCATCCAAGCATAGCCAGGGTAGCTCTACCAAGGCTTCTCTTGCTATCCCCAGACTACCTAGGGAATCTCCCAAGGATACATCCTTGGCCCCTTTACTCCTCTCAGGGTTTGTTCAGGAGTGAGAGACAACAGAAAGATCTGATGCAATTGACAGAAGAGAAAGAATTAAGGACAAGTCCTCGAATGAGGCATAATATACAGAAGAGTGGAGGAAGATCACTTGACTTTCTCCACTTTTTATGTGGAGCTTGAACAAATGAGGAAGATGAAATTTCATTGAGTTTCATACAAATACTAAAATTTGTGATACTTCTAATGTATTTTCATTAAGAAATGTTACACTTTTATCTTTCAAAAACTGTTACAGGCCTAAACTCCGTATTAACTCAGATACTCAGCATGAAGTCCTTGGGCCAGATTTTGCTGCACCGTTAGTTAGACTTACAATTGCACATTTACGTTTTCAAATCTTTTGCCCACAAAGTTGCTGGAAGTGCAAGCTGATAATGGTGCAGCGAGGGATACAGGGCATCTGGGACCTTGGTAAACAACAGAATTAAGTGTAGCTCCTTAATCAACGAGATTTAAGGATTAAGAAAAAAAGAGAAAGGTCTGAGAAGGAGGGTGAATTAGAGTGGGTAAATTCAATGTCAAATCAAATACAGAAAGAGAAATAAAGAGAGGAAAAGAAAGATTGAATTAAGAAAGAGAGAAACAAAGAGGCAGAAGGAAAAAAAAGTTAAACATTTTAAAATTAAAAATGTCATTTTTAAAATCTCCTAAAACAATTCACAATCTGAAGGAATGAGACTCCATACTTATAATTGTTTACTTTCTGGCCAAGAGAGGTTCATTGACAGTCATTAACAATTATCACGTCGCTAAAAGGGTACTTACGCTGATAATTACCAGACTTAACTTTCTGTGGCAAATTTAATGGGCAATTAATGTGCAAATACAGCAACTCATGAAACTCACTGGGAGGTGAGGGCAAGATGTCATTTTCGCAAAGCTAACGGCAGAGCGGCGCAAATCAGCCAGCAACTTGTGGCGATTCGCAATTCACGGCGTATCTCTTCCTCACTACAAGTTGCTGGCCTTGTGCATTAATAACGGTGTGTGTTGTTCAGACCCCGTTAATCTTTTCAGCAAAACCTGGCCCCTTGATTTAAAAAGAAGACATAATTATCACTATGCTATTTAACAAATAGGCACTTATATCCAGTACTTGTGTTGATTCAACTTCATCCTCAATTTCCAATGCCTTTTGTTCCACAGTAGTTTCCTGAAGTGTAGAGTGCAGCATCTCCTTTCCAATAACTACGACTTCTAAAGCGAGGTCATACTCTTTCCAGCGTCTTAATATCTATTAATATAGTACAAAAAACAGTTTAAAGCTTTTAACTGCTGGGGTTTTAAGTTTGCCACCGAACATTTGAGCTGGGTAAGGATAGGCAGCTTTCCTCAAAATTTATAAAAAATTGTGTGTGAAGGTAAAAATCTCAATCCAAGAATAAAAGCAGAGCATTTAAGGGGTCAATAATGTAATTGCAAAATCGGGTGTCGGAGCCCCACATTATTTGGTGCTGAAGCCACAGGCCAACTGTGCACCTGTAACACACAGTGGCATAATGCGGTGGGGAAGTGCCTGTGGCACTGAGGGATTGTGCACCAGTTGTGCACTACGTTCACAGCCCCACAATGTGGTTTTGGTGTCTGAATAGTACTGCTGGAGATCAGCACCAGTATCAAATAGGTGATTCATGGTTTCTCCTGAGATTTTATTCTTTATTTTATAGTGCCTTTGGACTTCACTATTGTAGCTATTCACCTTCTTAAATCTGACCTAATCTGCCATCTGTGGGTGTAAGCTGATGGAACAGTAATTGAGCTCTACCTAAACAGGACCTACAGGTGTTCTGTTGACCTTCCCACTCCATCTGCTGGTTCTGGAGGAGGAAGGGCAGGATCAGAAGAAATATACATTACAGGTTGACCCAGGTATCCAACATGAATACAACCAGATCTGCCTAAAGCAACTGCTCTCCGGAAAGGGTCATTCCACTGGAACAAGTGGAAAAGAGAAGAATCTGCTCCAACCAAACACAGAAGAGGACCCCGATCAGGAGGCATAGCACTTTTCTGCACCATCAACCTTCATGCAGCAAGACATTTAATGCTGCCTCTAACAGACTGCACCTTTACTGAAGTGACTGTAGCAACTAATGGCAACATTCATCTACACAGATGCATAAATATCCTTGCAAAAACAGGACTACTGCCATTACCCCAGCCGTACATCAGCACCTAAGAATTGCATAGCATTTCTCTGCAAGTATCTTATTCTGCCTCATCCCAAATATAAGCTGTCACAACACACTAGCGCACCAGGTAGGGCACATTTTATTGTAGATTAAAGTATCAGGTGCAGGCATGCTCAGTGTGTTTTATGCTGGTGCATCCTCTTTGTGACAGTGTATGGCGCTTTGTTCTTGCTAAACATGTGCTCCTTCCAAGCGTTTCCCTGTGAGAGGAGGAAGTGAGAAGGATGGCTGATTGTGTGGCGGTGTCAAACTCCAGAAATGAGCATGGCCCACTATTTCCTTGTGTTGGGTCACTGTACAGACTAGGCCTTTATACTATCAGATACATGTGCAGCAATTTGAGCATAGCACTGGCTGTCATGGATGTGGCCCTGAGAGACATCTCCAACATCCATGCCAGCTCTTGCCATTCCCCTGCTGGTAAGCATTCTGTCAGCATGGCCAGTGTGGGAGCAGACCACCAGCCAGCAATCAGGCTGATTGGAGAATGATAACATCTGCCAGCCTTTCCCTATTTGAGAAGCACAGGCTGGGAGTGAGCACCCATGGCTAATAATCCTTGCATAATCCGAGGAATGAGCTGACTCAAAACATTTGAGGCGAAAGGGTCTGCCGATGTCTGCAGATCAGGAGCACAGAGAAGGAGAGCACTTAATTTGAGGAATGGGTAATGTACTTACAACAAACCAATAGGTGTCCTAACTTCAATGTTTTTAATAAGACAGGTAGATAGACAGAGAGATGGATAGGAAATAACAGATTGGTGCTCCTACAAGCTATGTGTCAGCCTTGGCTCAGTGGTTACACTTTCTTCTCTGAGTAAGAAGGTAGGAGGTTCAAACTACACTCCAGAGGCTTGAGCACAAAATCTAGGCTGACATTGCAGTGCAGTGCTGAATGAATCATAGAATTATAGAATGGTTACAGCACAGGAGGCTGTCATTCGGCCCAACGAATCCGTGCTGGCTCTTTGTAAGAGCAATCCAGTAAGTCCCATTCCCCTGTAGCCCTGCAAATTTTTTCCCTTAAAGTATTTATTCAATTCCTTTTTGAAAGCCCCCCCCACCCCGATTGAATTCAGGCAGTGCATTCCAGATCATAACTACCCGCTGAGTAAAAAAGATTTTCCTCATGTCGCCATTGGTTCTTTTGCCAATCACCTTAAATTTGTGTCCTCTGGTTCTCGACCCTTCCACCAATGGGAACAGTTTCTCTTCATTTACTTTATCTAAACCCTTCATGATTTTGAACACCTCCATCAAAACTCCTCTCAACCTTCTCTGCTCTAATGAGTACTGCATTTTTAGAGATGCCGTCTTTTGGTTCAGATGTTAAACTGAGGCCCCTTCTGCCCTCTCAGGTGGATTTAAAAGATCTCATCGTACTATTTCAAGAACAGCAGGGGAGTTCTCCTGGTATCTTGGCCATCATTTATCCCTCAACCAATACCACTAAAAAATGATTATCTGATTATTTATTGCATTGCTGTTTGTGGGACCTTGCTAAGTCAAATTGGTTGCCAGATTTTCCTATTATAACACTGACTACATTTCAGAAGTACTTTGGGTCATCCTGAGGTCGTGAAAGGTGCTATATAAATGCAAGTTCTATCTTCTTCTTCTTGTTCAAGGAACATAGGAAGTGGCTTACTTCCAACATGCTAAGTTCTCTGCCATGCCATTGGTAATAGCACCAAGTGAAAATGGTGTTTTTCCACAGACATTGAGAAAAAACAAAATCACAGTAAGATTCACAGCAAGATGCCTTCCTGCTCTCTAACTTAGAGGGTGGTGTGGCATAGGAAAAAGAGAAAATTCTGAAAAAATAACCTAGTTTGATCAAAACGCTAATCCTAACTTAGTAATTGCAAACAGCACTTCAGAGTCTAAAAGGTATTTTATATACGTGGACTTCCAACTGCTCCTGGTGAGTTGGAGGATACAGTAAAGTTTGTGAGAGATTGTGAAGTAAGTGAATAGTGATAAACTGTTTTTTAATTTGGTTCCTGGGAAATTTGAGTCAATCAGAAAAATGTGACTTTTTTTATGCGAGACATTTAAAATGTGAGGTGCTCTACACATAAGACTTTTAATATATTATTCAAGATCAAATGGAGAACAAAACTGCAATCATAAATGGAGACTGAAGGTGAAGTTTATAATGTGAAAAGAAGACAATAGTTCCAAGACTGAAGTATTCCCAAATGTTATGGGGAAACCACAGGACCATCAGCAGTTCCTAAAAAGAAAGAGCTGATTTTAATCATACAAAAATAGTGGGAAAACACTGGACGATTAAAAATTATAAAATATAGAACCATACAGAATAAAGTAAAATCCCAAATATTTCAAAAGATGATATACCTTTTAAATTAGAAGGGACCGTCAGTATTGCAAATGACAGCAAAGAGACAGAGATAGATTCAGTGAGTGGGCAAAACTATGTCAAATGGAGTTTGATGTGGGCAAGTTTGAGGTCATTCACTTTGGATCTAAGAAAGATAAATCTGAATATTTTCTAAATGGTGAGAAACCAGGAACTGTAGAGGAGCAAAAAGATTTGGCAATCCAAGTACACAAATCATTTAAAGCTAATAGACAGGTACAAAACACAATAAAAAAGGCTAATGGCATATTGGTCTTTATCTAAAGGTGGCTGGAATACAAAGGACCATAAGACCATAAGAGATAGGAGCAGGAGTAGGCCATTCAGCCCCTCGAGTCTGCTCCGCCATTTAATGAGATCATGGCTGATCTGATTTTTACCTCAACTCCACTTTCCCACCCTTTCCCCATATCCTTTGACTCCCTTGCTGATCAAAAATTTGTCTAACTCAGCCTTGAATGTATTCAATGACTCAGCCTCCACAGCTTTTCGGGATAAAGAATTCCAAAGATTCACGACCCTCTGGGAGAAGAAATTCCTCCTCATTTCCGTCTTAAACGGACGACCCCTTATTCTGAGACTATGACCCCTAGTTTTAGATTCCCCCACGAGGGGTAACATCCTCTCAGCATCTATCCTATCGAGTCCCCTCAGAACCTTGTATGTTTCAATAAGATCTCCTCTCATTCTTCTAAACTCCAATGAGTATAGACCCAACCTGTTCAATCTTTCCTCAGAAGACAACCCTTCCATACCCAGAATCAACCGAGTGAACCTTCTCTGAACTGCCTCCAATGCAAGTATGTCCTTCCTTAAATAAGGGCACCAGAACTGTACGCAGCACTCCAGTTGTGGTCTCACCAGCACCCTGTATTGTTGTAGCATGACTTCCCTGCTTTTATACTCCATCCCACTAGAAATAAAGGCCAATATTCCGTTTGCCTTCCAGATTATCTGCTGCACCTGTATGTTGACTTTTTGTGTTTCATGTATGAGGACACCCAGATCCTTCTGTACAGCATGCATTTTGTAGTGTTTCTCCATTCAAATAATATTTTGCTTTTTTATTTTCCCTCCCAAAGTGGATGACTTCACATTTTCCCACATTATATTCCATCTGCCAAATTTGTGCCCATTCGCTTAACCTGTCAATATCCCTTTGCAGACACTTTGTGTCCTCATCGCAACTTGCTTTTCCACCTTTCTTTGCATCATCAGCAAATCTGGCCACAAGACACTCTGTTCCTTCATCCAAGTCATTGATATATATTGTAAATAGTTGAGGCCCCAGCACTGATCCCTGCTAGTTACAGATTGTCATTTTGAAAATGACCCTTTTATCCCGACTCTTTGTTTTCTGTTAGTTAGTCAATCCTCTATGCCAGTATATTACCCCCAACACCATGAGCTCTTATCTTGTACAGTAATCTTTTATGTGGCACCTTATCGAATGCCTTTTAGAAATCCAAATATACTGCATCCATTGGTTTCCCTTTATCCACCCTGCCTGTTACTTCCTCAAAGAACTCCCCTTCATAAAACCATGTTGACTTTCTTTGATTGTATTATGAGTCTCCAAATGTCCTGCTACGGCTTCCTTAATAATGGATTCTAGCATTTTCCCAATGACAGATGTTAGGCTAACTGGTCAAGAGTTACCTGCTTTCTGTCTCACTCCCTTCTTGAATAGGGTTGTTACATTTGCGGTTTTCCAATCCGCTGGGACCTTTCCAGAATCTAGTGAATTCTGGAAGATTACAACCAATACATTTATCTCTGTAGCCACTTCCTTTAAGACCATTGGATGCAAGCCATCAGGTCCAGGGGACTTGTCAGCCTTTAGACCCATTAGTTTACCTAATACTTTTTTTCTAGTGATAGTGATTGTTTTTAGTTCCTCCCTCCCCTTTGCCCCTTGATTTTCTACTATTAATGGTATGTAATTAGTGTCTTTGATACAAAATATCTGTTCAATTCCTCTGCCATTTCCTTGTTTTCCATTATTATTTCCCCAGTCTCATCCTCTAAGGGACCAATGTTTACTTGAGCTACCCTCTTCCTTTTTATATACTTGTAGAAGCTTTTACTGTCAGTTTTTATATTTCTTGCCAGTTTACTCTCATAATTTATTTTTTCCCTCTTTATTATTCTTTTAGTCATCCTTTGCTGGAGGAGTGAAAGTGACGCTTCAGTTGTATAGAGCCTTAGTCAGACCCCATCTGGAGTACTGCGTTCAGTTCTGGGGACCGCACCTCAGGAGGGATATATTGGCCTTGGAAGCGGTGCAGCGCAGATTCGCCAGAATGATACTGGGCAGCTCACCACCACCTTCTCAAGGGCAATTAGGGAGGGCAATAAATGCTGGCCTTGCCAGGGATGCCCACATCCCATGAATGAATTTTTAAAAATTCTGGGCTAAAAGGGTTAAATTATGAGGGCAGATTGCATAAACATGACTTGTGCTCCCTTGAGTATGGAAAATTGAAGGGAATGTTAAACGGATTCGATAGGGTGGATAGAGAGAAACTATTTCCTCTGATGGGGGAAATCAAGAACATGGGGACACAATCTTAAAATTAGAGCTAGGCAATTCAGGAACAAAATCAGGAAGCACTTTTTGACACAAAGAGTAGCAGAATTTTGGAATTCTCTCCTCCAAAAGACTGTAGATGTTGGGACAATTAGATCTTTCAAGACCAAGATCGATTGATTTTTGTTAGGTAAGGGTATCAAGGGATATGGAGTTAAGGCAGGTAAATGGAGTTGAGGTACAGATCAACCATTCTAATTGGATGGCAGAGCAGGCTCAAGTGGCTGAATGACCTACTCCTGTTCCTATTATTGTGATAAAATAACTTAATGTGCACTACTGCAGTAAAAGGCAGGACTCAAATCCTAAAGTTGTGGACAAATGTAAATACTGTACCTTTGCCAAGTGATATGTGATGCAAGCTGCCATGTGTTGCACACTTTCAGTTACTCCAAACTGTTTCCTTTGCCTGTAAGCACCAACAACCTCTTGTAGGATACACAGACATTTTGTGAGAATCTGTCACACAATTATTGAAAATAGAATCATTTTTTTAGCACTAATGTGTGGGAAATTTTCATGAGCCACTGCACTTGTATGTGTTTTGTAACAGTGTATCAACAAAACATTGCTGAACATTGGTTCACTAAAACTGATGAGTTGACAATACCAAGAATGTTTAAAGCCTATTAGTTTCAGACTGAAGTAAATATTTGGAACACACAAACGTGCTGCAAAATAACTCAGAATTACTGACAACTAATTAAAAAAAACATATTTTAATACTTGCTGAGAAAATTAGAAATTCATTCATAACATCTAGAAACCAAAAATATAATATTGAACAGTCAGCATGGATTTCAAAAAGGAAGGTCATGCTTGACCAATTGTATTGAATTCTTCGATGAGGTAACAGAAAGAGCACGTAAGGGTAATGTAGTAGATGTAATATATTTGGATTTTCATCAGGCCTTCGATAAAGTACTGCATAGTAGACTCATGACTAAGGTCAGAGCATGTGGAGTCAGGGCACAAGTAGCAGAATGGATATTAAGCTTGCTACAAAGCAGAAAACAGAGAGTGGGGGTTAAGGGTAGTTACTCAGACTGGCAAAAGGTGGGAAGTGGTGTTCGACAAGGGATATGCTGGGACCACTGTTGTTCTCCATTTACATAAATGATTTGGAATCGGGAATCGGAAGTACAATTTCAAAATTTGTGGATGACACCAAATTGTAAGGTATAGTTAATAACATCAGTGGTGGGGAAAATGCTAGAGTCTATTATAAAGGATGTGATAACAGAATACTTGGAAGGCATTAACAGGATTGGACAAAGTCAGCATGGGTTTATGAAAGGGAAATCATGCTTAACAAATCTACTGGAGTTTTTTGAGGATGTAACTGGTAGAACAGATAGGGGAGAACCAGTGGATGTGGTGTACTTGGATTTTCAGAAGGCTTTTGATAAGGTCCCACACAAGAGGTTAGTGTGCAAAATTAAAGCACATGGGATTGGGGAGAATATAATGGCATGGATTGAGAATTGGTTGACAGACAGGAAGCAGAGTGTAGGAATAAACGGGTCTTTTTCCGGGTGGCAGACAGTGACTAGTGGGGTACCGCAGGGATCAGTGCTTGGGCTCCAGCTATTCACAATGTATATCAATGATTTGGATGAGGGAACGTAATGTAATATTTCCAAGTTTGCAGACGACACAAAGCTGGGGTGGAATGTGAGCTGTGAGGAGGATGCAAAGAAGCTCCAATGTGATTTAGACAAATTGGGTGAGTGGGCAAGAACATGGCAGATGCAGTATAACGTGGATAAATGTGAGGTTATCCACTTTGATTGTAAAAACAGAAAGGCAGATTATTATCTGAATGGTGATAAATTGGGAAAAGGGGAGGTGCAACGAGACCTGGGTGTCCTTGTACACCAGTCGCTGAAAGCGAGCATTCAGGTGCAGGAGGCAGTTAGGAAGGCGAATGGTACGTTGGCCTTCATTGCAAGAGGATTTGAGTACAGGAACAGGGATGTCTTACTGCAGTTATACAGGGCCTTGGTGAGACCACATCTGGAGTATTGTGTGCAGTTTTGGTCTCCTTATCTGAGGAAGGATGTCCTTGCCATGGAGGGAGTGCAACGATGGTTTACCAGACTGATTCCTGGGATGGCAGGACTGACGTATGAGGAGAGATTGGGTCAACTAGGCCTATATTCACTAGAGTTTAGAAGAATGAGAGCTAATCTCATTGAAACATATAAAATTGTAACAGGACTAGACAAACTAGATGCAGGGAGGATGTTCCCGATGGCTGGGGAGTCCAGAACCAGGGGTCACAGTTTCAGGATACGGGGTATGCCATTTAGAACCGAGAAGGGGAGAAATTTCTTCAGAGGGTGGTGAACCTGTGGAATTCTCAACCACAGAAGGCAGTGGAGGCCAAGTCATTAAATATATTCAAGAAGGAGATAGATATATTTCTTAATGCTAAAGGGATCAAGGGATATGGGGAAAAAGCGGGAACAGGGTACTGAGTTAGACGATCAGCCACGATCATTCTGAATGGCGGAGCAGGCCCAAAGGGCCGAATGGCCAACTCTTGCTCCTATTTTCTATGATTCTGAGGAGGGCGGTGACAAAATACAGGAAGATCTTAATAAACTTGCAGAATGAGTGTGTAATTGGGAAATGAATTTCAATATAGATAAACGTGAGGTGGTGCATTTTGGTAGGAGAAATAATGAGGCCACATACTGCTTGGATAATAAGAGTCGAAATGGGGTAGAGGCATAAAGGAATCGAGGGGTACAGAAACACAAAATCACTAAAAGTAGCAATGCAGGTTTCACATCGGTATTTACGGTTGAGAAAGGCATGGATGTTAGGGAGCTTGGGGAAATAAATAGTGATGTCTTCAGGAGTGTACATATTATAGAGAGGGAGGTGCTGGAAGTCTTAACGCGCATCAAGGTAGATAAATCTCCGGGACTTGATGAAATGTATCCCAGGACGTTATGGGAGGTTAGGGAGGAAATTGCAGGTCCCCTAGCAGAGATATTTGAATCATCGACAGCTACAGGTGAGGTGCCTGAAGATTGGAGGGTAGCAAATGTTGTGCCTTTGTTTAAGAAAGGCGGCAGGGAAAAGCCTGGGAACTACAGACCGGTGAGCCTGACATCTGTAGTGGGTAAGTTGTTAGAGGGTATTCTGAGAGACAGGATCTACAGGCATTTGGAGAGGCAGGGACTGAGTAGGAACAGTCAGCATGGTTTTGTGAGAGGAAAATCATGTCTCACGAATTTGATTGAGTTTTTTGAAGGGGTAACCAAGAAGATAGATGAGGGCTGTGCAGTAGACGTGGTCTACATGGACTTCAGCAAAGCCTTTGACAAGGTACCGCATGGTAGGTTGTTACATAAGGTTAAATCTCACGGGATCCAAGGTGAGGTAGCCAATTGGATACGAAATTGGCTTGACGACAGAAGACAGAGGGTGGTTGTCGAGGGTAGTGTTTCAAACTGGAGGCCTGTGACCAGCGGTGTGCCTCAGGGATCGGTGCTGGGTCCGCTGTTATTTGTTATTTATATTAATGATTTGGATGAGAATTTAGGAGGCATGGTTAGTAAGTTTGCAGATGACACCAAGATTGGTGGCATTGTGGACAGTGAAGAAGGTTATCTGGGATTGCAACGGGATCTTGATAAATTGGGCCAGCGGGCCAATGAATGGCAGATGGAGTTTAATTTAGATAAATGTGAGGTGATGCATTTTGGTAGATCGAATCGGGCCAGGACCTACTCCGTTAATGGTAGGGCGTTGGGGAGAGTTATAGAACAAAGAGATCTAGGAGTACAGGTTCATAGCTCCTTGAAAGCAGAGTCACAGGTGGATAGGGTGGTGAAGAAGGCATTCAGCATGCTTGGTTTCATTGGTCAGAACATTGAATACAGGAGTTGGGATGTCTTGTTGAAGTTGTACAAGACATTAGTAAGGCCACACTTGGAATACTGTGTACAGTTCTGGTCACCCTATTATAGAAAGGATATTATTAAACTAGAAAGAGTGCAGAAAAGATTTACTAGGATGCTACCGGGACTTGATGGTTTGACTTATAGGGAGAGGTTGGATAGACTGAGACTTTTTTCCCTGGAGAGTCGGAGGTTTAGGGGTGATCTTATAGAAGTCTATAAAATAATGAGGGGCATAGATAAGGTAGATAGTCAAAATCTTTTCCCAAAGGTAGGGGAGTCTATAACGAGGGGGCATAGATTTAAGGTGAGAGGGGAGAGATACAAAAGGGTCCAGAGGGGGCAATTTTTCTGGAACGAGCTGCCAGAGGCAGTAGTAGAGGCGGGTACAATTTTGTCTTTTAAAAAGCATTTGGACAGTTACATGGGTAAGATGGGTATAGAGGGATATGGGCCAAGTGCAGGCAATTGGGACTAGCTTAGTGGTATAAACTGGGCGACATGGACATGTTGGGCCGAAGGGCCTGTTTCCATGTTGTAAACTTCTATGAATCTATCTATGATTCTAGGTTAATAAGCAAACAAAGGGTTCATTTCTAGAGCGATAGAATTGAAAAGCAGGCAAGTTATGTTGAACTTGTACTGAACCTTTTTTTTCATTCGTTCATGGGATGTGGGCATCGCTGGCGAGGCCAGCATTTATTGCCCATCCCTAATTGCTCTTCAGAAGGTGGTGGTGAGCCGCCTTCTTGAACCGCTGCAGTCCATGTGATGAAGGTTCTCCCACAGTGCTGTATGGAAGAGAGTTCCAGGATTATGACCCATCGTCGATGAAGGAACGGCGATACATTTCCAAGTTAGGATGGTGTGTGACTTGGAGGGGAACGTGCAGGTGGTGTTGTTCCCATGTGCCTGCTGCCCTTGTCCTTCTAGGTGGTAGAGGTCGCGAGTTTGGGAGGTGCTGTCGAAGAGGCCTTGGCGAGTTGCTGCAGTGTATCCTGTGGATAGTACACACTGCAGCCACGGTGCGCCGGTGGTGAAGGGAGTGAATGTTTAGGGTGGTGGATGGGGTGCCAATCAAGTGGGCAGCTTTGTCCTGGATGGTGTCGAGCTTCTTGAGCGATGTTGGAGCTGCATTCATCCAGGCAAGTGGAGAGTATTCCATCACACTCCTGACTTGTGCCTTGTAGATGGTGGAAAGGCTTTGGGGAGTCAAGAGGTGAGTCTCTCGCCACAGAATACCCAGCCTCTGACCTGCTCTTGTAGCCATTGTATTTATGTGTCTGGTCCAGTTAAGTTTCTGGTCAATGGTGACCCCCAGGATGTTGATGGTGGGGGATTCGGCGATGGTAATGCCGTTGAATGTCAAGGGGAGGTGATTAGACTCTCTCTTGTTGGAGATGGTCATTGTCTGGCACTTGTCTAGTGCAAATGATACTTGCCACTCATTAGCCCAAGCCAGGATGTTGTCCAGGTCTTGCTGCATGCGGGCATGGACTGCTTCATTGTCAGAGGGGTTGCAAATGGAACTGAACACTGTGCAATCGTCAGCGAACATCCCCATTTCTGATCTTATGATGGGAGGGAAGGTCATTGATGAAACAGCTGAAGATGGTTGGGCCTAGGACACTGCCGTGAGGAACTCCTGCAGCAGTGTCCTGGGGCTGAGATGATTGGCCTCCAACAACCACTACCATCTTCCTTTGTGCTAGGTATGACTCCAGCCACTGGAGAGTTTTCCCTCTGATTCCTATTGACTTCAGTTTTACTAGGGCTCCTTGCTGCCACACTCAGTCAAATGCTGCCTTGATGTCAAGGGCAGTCACTCTCACCTCACCTCTGGAATTCAGCTCTTTCGTCCATGTTTGGACCAAGGCTGTAATGAGGTCTGGAGTCAAGTGGTCCTGGCAGAACCCAAACTGAGCATCGGTGAGCAGGTTATTGGTGAGTAAGTGCCACTTGATAGCACTGTCGATGACACCTTCCATCACTTTGCTGATGATTGAGAGTGGACTGATGGGGCGGTAATTGGCCGGATTGGATTTGTCCTGCTTTTTGTGGACAGGACATACCTTGGCAATTTCCCACATTGTCTGGTAGATGCCAGTGTTGTAGCTGTACTGGAACTGTTTGGCTAGAAGCACGGCTAGTTCTGGAGCACAAGTCTTCAGCACTACAGCCGGGATGTTGTCGGGGCCCATAGCCTTTGTTGTATCCAGTGCACTCAGCCGTTTCTTGATATCACATGGAGTGAATGGAATTGGCTGAAGACTGGCTTCTATGATGGTGGGAATATCGGGAGGAGGCCGAGATGGATCATCTACTCGGCACTTCTGGCTGAAGATGGTTGCAAATGCTTCAGCCTTGTCTTTTGCACTCACGTGCTGGAACCTGCCATCATTGAGGTCACTCCTAGCAATACTGTCATGGACAGATGCATCTGCGACAGGTAGATTGGTGAGGACGAGGTCAAGTAGGTTATTCCCTCGTGTTGGTTCTCTCACCACCTGCCGCAGGCCCAGCCTGGCAGCTATGTCCTTCAGGACTCGGCCAACTTGGTCAGTAGTGGTGCTACCGAGCCAATCTTGGTGATGGACATTGAAGTCCCCCACCCAGAGTACATTCTGTGCCCTTGTTACCCTCAGTGCTTCCTCCAAGTGGTGCTCAACATGGAGGAGGACTGATTCATCAGCTGAGGGAGGGCGGTGGGTGGTAATCAGCAGGAGGTTTCCTTGCCCATATTTGACCTGATACCATTAGATTTCATGGGGACCAGAGTCAATGTTGAGGACTCCAGTGGCACTCGCTCCTGACTGTTTATCACTACACCGTCACCTCTGGTGGGTCTGTCCTGCCGGTGGGACAGGGCATACCCAGGGATGGTGATCGAAGAGTCTGGGACGTTGGCTGAAAGGTATGATTCTGTGAGTATGGCTGTTGCTTGACTTGTCCGTGGGACAGCTCTCCCAATTTTGGCACAAGTCCCCAGATGTTAGTGAGGAGGACTTTGCAGGGTCAACTGGTCTTAGTTTGCCTTTGGCGTATCCGGTGCCTAGTGGTCCGTCCAGTTTTATTCTTATTATGCATTTTCGTAGCGAGATTGTACAACTGAGTGGCTTGCTAGGCCATTTCAGAGGGCGATTAAGAATCAACCACATTGCTCTGGGTCTGGAGTCACATGTCGGCCAGACCGGGTAAGGACGGCAGGTTTCCTTCCCTAAAGGGCATTAGTCAAACCAGATGGGTATTTACGACAATCTGGTAGTTTCAGGACCACCATTACGAATACTAGGTTTTTTTTATATATATTTAATTAATTGAATTTAAATTCCCCAACTGCCGTGGTGGGATTTGAACTCATGACCCCCGATTATTAGTCCAAGCGTCTGGATTACTAGTCCAGTAAAATAACCGCTATGCTACCTTGATTAGACTATACTTGGAGTACTGTGCACAGTTCTGGTCTCCATATTATAAAAAGGATGTGGAAGCATTGGTGAAGGTACAAAAAAGATTAACAAGGATGATACCAGAACTGTGAGGTTATACCTATCAGGAAAGTTTGAATACGCAGGGGCTCTTTTCTGTCGAAAAAAGAAGGCTGAGGGGTAAATTGATCGAGGTCTTTCAGGTTATGAAAGGGTTTGATGGGATAGGCATTCAGAAGATGTTTCCACTTGTGGGGGAGACCAAAATTAAGGGCCATAAATATAAGATAGTCACTAATAAATCTAATAGGGAATTCAGGAGAAACTTCTTTACCCAGAGAGTGGTGAGAATGTGGAACTTGCTACCACAAGGAGTAGTTGAGGTGAATAGCATAGATGCATTTAGGGGGAAGCTAGATAAACATATGAGGGAGAAATGAATCGAAGATTATGCTGATATAGTTGGATGAAGAGGGGTGGGGAGAGGCTCGTGTGGAGCATAAACACCGGCACTGACATGTTGGGTTGAATGGCATATTTTTGTCCTGTACATTCTATGTAATTCTATGCAATTTCTATTGGCTTTGTGAACTCTTAATGCAATTTGGACTGCTGGTGACTGCTACAGATATAAGATATCATATCCTTCATGCATTCTGACCTGCACAACTGGGATTGAAGGAATTTTGTGAAAGATCACAGGTGCAAGAAGTCCATAGCACTGGACAACAGCCTGCAGTGCTTGATTGGCATCATTGATCCAGCCGGCAATTTCAATAGCCACCAGCATTCTTTCACATTCAGTCAGTCTCCTGAGCTGTAAATTAAAACACCAGGTTAGTTAAAACACCAGGCAATGTACAGAAAACTTTTATTGATACAATATTAAAAATTAACATTTACCTGAATTAGCAAACAGTTTCACTAATATTATGCCTTTGTTTTTCTTGAATCCTAGTGCCAATTTTGAGGAGCTCAGTATTGGATTCTGCTGCTAATTTATGAATCGTAGGAGATAATACTGAATATACGACTGAGAGCTAGGGATTGAGCATCAGTCTTGCACCAACCTTTATATTTTAATTAATTTGACAATCTGTTCAATTTGGAAATTTTGATCCTTCCTTTGGGTTCAACTGGAATATTAGCTATCCAGTGCCTTACTGGACACTGCTGGATCTTACATTCCCGACAGAAACTGTGGAAGGCTTGACTGTGGTAGAGTCTAATCGCATCAGGTTGAAATAACTTAATTTCTTCTAACTTTAACATGTTAAACAAATGTCTTTTTAATAAAAGCAAATAGATGAAATAAAGCTTTCATCCAACTTGATCCAATATATCCATTAAGATAAACAAAAGAATATCCAATTTTCAGTCTGATTCTGACCCCGTGCATTAAAGATACTATTATCACTCAAAGAAAATGGCCTTGAGTTTCCTGTAAGTCACGGTGGTAGTGGACCTTTGGCGGGGTGAGGGCGGAACTGGACTTTCACCCGCTTCTTGTCTGTGTTCCTGATGCTGGACTATATCTTGGAATCAGGCTCATTTGCATGTTGAGGGGGGATAACGGGGCCATTTATTGCATTGGTAGGGTGCCCACCCGAGGTTGGGGGAGGAGGGGAAGGGAAATTGCTACAGTGCATTGCCACAGCCTAGGCTGGCCAGCATTACCAGTAGAAGATTGGGAAAAAGTTTAAAAGATTTTAAAGTTCACATTTTGCCGAATGTAATTGATGACAAACTGGGCATTTAAACTTTAAATAGAGCCCTGCAGCCCACAGCAATGCTGATTGCCAGGGTTGCACAAGTGTTCCTGGTATCTAGCATTGCCAGAGCACATATAATGTAAAATACATTGTATGACATCATCTTCATCGCTCACATCCCCTTATAATATACCTCCTATATTTGGGCAAATGTACTATATAGCTAATGTCATTTCTGGTGGAAAATGTTGGAAGCCCATCAGGTCACAGGGTGTCGCTAATATTATTTAATAGTTTGAACTTACTGTACCTATTGTACAAATATATAATTCCCAATTCTATACTTATAGTCGTCAATTTTACTGCGGAACATACTTGTCCCTTGTAGAGTGGTCCACCATCAGAGAGGGAATCACAGAAAACAGCTCCTTCCTTAACGTTAATATCAGAATTGATGAAGATGCTTCCCAGAAAAGTCCGCAGAAGGATGGGAGATGCCAGAGATACAGCAATATTGTTTAATCTAAAAATCAATAATTGTGAACATAGTTAACATGGCAAACACATGATTATGATATTTTCATTCATTTTAGTGCTTGCTGTGATACTTCAACACATTTGAATTAATCTGCATTTCTGAGTCTCTTAAAGAAATCCTAGAGCGGAGTGGTCATTATGCAAAGTCAACTTGGCTCACTTTGCAGCATTCTTGCCTCACTTTGCAGCATTCTTGCCTCTAAATCAGAAGATTGTGGATTGAAGTTCCAATCCAGCATTGGGCCAAAAATCCACAGCCCTCTGGCACACTCCTTACGTGAGTGTGGCAGAAGTTCTGGAAATTAAGATCTGGATAATCTGGATCCTGGCCTTCCTCACCAATTTCCAAGGGGCCTTGCTTGGAACAGAATCTCCACCCACCCCAAACAAGGTCAGGGGTAACTGTAACTGTGCGGGGTGGGTAGGGAGGTGGGTAGGGAAGGAATTCCCAGGCCAGGCATTTCCTTATTTCTTACCTGGAATCTGCCAGGCAGCGGTAGAAGAGTAGGACTCCCGGAAGCGACGGCTTACCGGTGGAGTTGTACTCGGCTCTGTGGGACTGGATAGGCCCAGACCTGCTGGAATTGTACAGGGGTATGCTTCTGGCAGGCAGCATGTTAGACTCCATGAGGAAAAGCATCATCACCCTCATCTACAAGCGGAAGGAGGAGAGGGAAGAAATCAAAAATTGGCGACCCATCTCACTACTTAACGTGGACTACAAAATCCTGTCCAAGGTCATCGCCAATTGGGTCAAGTCAGCCCTGGAGGTGGTGATCCACCCCGATCAGACCTGCGCTGTACCCGGCAGAAAGATCTGATAGCCTGGCGCTACTCAGGGATACGATCGCCTACGTACAGAACAGGGGGGTGAACACATGCCTGATCAGCCTGGACCAGGAGAAGGCCTTTGACAGAATATCCCACACGTACATGATGGACGTGCTCTCCAAAATGGGGTTTGGGGAGGGAATCCACAATTGGATCCAACTGCTCTACACAGACATCAGTAGCACCGTTTCAATCAACGGGTGGGAATCGGAAAGCTTTCTGATCAAATCTGGAGTCAGGCAGGGCTGTCCTCTCTCCTCCGTCTTGTTCGTGTGCTGCATCGAACCCTTTGCCGAGTCCATCAGGAGGGATGCGGGCATAGGAGGGGTGACGATCCCAGGCAGCGGAGGCACTCAGGTCAAGGCCTCCCTGTACATGGATGACATCACTGTCTTTTGCTCGGATCAGCTGTCGGTCCGCAGATTGATGAGCATCTGCGACCAGTTCGAACTGGCCTCGGGGGCCAGGGTAAATCGTACCAAGAGCGAGGCAATGTTCTTTGGGAACTGGACCGGCCGATCCTTTGTCCCCTTCACCGTCAGGTCGGATTACCTGAAGGTGCTGGGGATCTGGTTCGGGGGGGCCGGGGCATGCACCAAAAACTGGGAGGAGCGTATTGCTAAGGTCAAGTAGAAACTGGGACTGTGGGATCAACGATCCCTCTCGATCGTGGGCAAGAACCTAGTCATCAGGTGCGAGGTGCTCTCAGTGTTGCTGTACGTGGCGCAGGTCTGGCTCATACCTCACTCCTGCGCCACGACAGTCACCCGAGCCATGTTCCACTTTATCTGGAGATCAAAAATGGACCGTGTCTGCAGGGACACGATGTACAAATCTCCGGAGAAAGGGGGGAAAGGCGGGCCCAACATGGCCATCATCCTGATGGCCACCTTTGTGTGCGGCTGCATCAAGCTGTGCGTAGACCCTTGGTACACAAACACAAAGTGTCACTACGTGCTGAGGTTCTATCTGTCCCCGGTGTTGAGAAGGATCGGCCTGGCCACGCTGCCACGGAATACTCCGTCCAGTTGGACTGTTCCGCCCCACCTGTCTTTCATCGAAGAGTTCATGCAAAAAAACACCTTTGACCACAAAGCGATCAGCAAGTGGTCCGCACGTAACGTCCTCGAGACCCTGAGGGAAAAGGAGATGGTGGATCCTGTCGGTTGTTTCCATGAGCAGACTGTCGATGTCATTTGGCAGAAGACCTCATCGCCAGAGCTTTCAAACAAGCACCAAGACCTAGCCTGGCTGGTGGTGAGAAGGGCCCTTCCCGTCAGATCCTTCATGCACTCACGGAGTCTCAGCGCCACCGTTCGCTGTCCCTGTGGAGGAGACGAGACCGTCACCCACCTCCTTCTGGAATGTGCCTTTGCAAAGAAGGTCTGGAGAGAGATGCTGTGGTATCTGTCCAGGTTCGTCCCGAGCAGTTTCGTAACACAGGACACTGTGCTCTACGGGCTGTTCCCGGGGACGCACACCGAGACAAACATCAACTGCTGCTGGAAGACCATCAACTCGGTGAAAGACGCCCTTTGGTCTGCCCGAAACTTGCTGGTCTTCCAGTGCAAGGAGCTGTCCTCCACCGAGTGTTGCAGACTGGCACATTCCAAGGTCCAGGACTACGTGCTCAGGGACTCACTGAGGCTGGGTGTGGCCGCTGCAAAGGCTCTGTGGGGAAAGGCAACCGTTTAGAGCCTTCCCGCCATTGTATACCGAGGGGCTGCAATCATGGAAAAACCCCTCGGGCAGAATGTAAAATTCAAATTGATGTAATGCAGCTGTAATGAATCTGTAATCAATAATCTGTATTGAGTGTAATGCAATGAGGCACCTTAGACTGTCATGAACTGTAATTATGTACAATGTGTTCATTGAACTGTACTTGATGTAACCTGCAAATTGTAGAATCTGTATTGTGTACGTTTGGAATGTGATATGACAACTGTATTGTATGTATTGCTGCAAATTTTATGAATAAAGTATATTTTTTGGAAAAAAATTCCTAGTGAAACAAGATGTACCAGCAAGTGGGTCCCGCCTGAAGGTCCAGGATTGGACTGCGGAAATTTTTTCAAGTTTGTTTTGGCCCCTTTAAGACAGATGCCTAATAGGCCACTTCCAGCATGTTTTCCATAGGGGCTCCAGCGCTCCCCCACCCCCGGAGTAGCTATCGTCCACCAGAAATTATCAACCTCACCTGAAATGTTCCTCTAGCACTGTGGGCACTTGCCATTGATATTTGAATGATATCAGGGGTCAGGGCAGGTTCCATTAACATTTACGCCAGAATATCACCCCCACAGGCTTTTGGGGTCACAACATAGGCTGATAATCCAATGCTGCACCGTTAGAGGTGCTATCCTGTGGATGAGATATTAAACGGAAATCTTGTCCCCATGATTCAGATGAATGTCAAATATTCCATGGCAGAAGACATCCTGGTCAACATCATCAAAATAGATTAACTAGTCAATCATCCAACTGCTGTCTGGGATCGTGCTGTATGCAAATTGGCAGCTATGCTTCCAAGTAATGCCCAAATATGAAGCGTATTGGGATGTTTCTGAGAGACATGTTTAAATGCTATTTCAAAGATTTTTAACATAGTGACATTCTTACACCAGTACTCAGAATGTAACCTGGCTTACTACATGGAGAAACAAGGATAGAGATTATTGTTGGCAATGTTACCACACAAAATTTTAACCCTTCTTTTAAACAGATTAGCACTTCCATTAAAAAAGCATGATGTGGAGATGCCGGTGATGGACTGGGGTTGACAATTGTAAACAATTTTACAACACCAAGTTATAGTCCAGCAATTTTATTTTAAATTCACAAGCTTTCGGAGATTTTCTCCTTCCTCAGGCAAATGTTTCAAGAGCTCCTTGAAGCCTACGCATTTATACATATAGAACAATACATGGTGTTTACAGACTGCCCCTGCAACGGGCAGTTGCCTTGGCAACGGGCAGTTGCAGGGGCAGTCTGTAAACACCATGTATTGTTCTATATGTATAAATGCGTAGGCTTCAAGGAGCTCTTGAAACATTTGCCTGAGGAAGGAGAAAATCTCCGAAAGCTTGTGAATTTAAAATAAAATTGCTGGACTATAACTTGGTGTTGTAAAATTGTTTACAATTAAAAAAGCAGGGAGAGCAATTTGTGTATATTAAGACACAGGACAGAATGTTCTTCTGCGAAACAATCTCTAGCAGAAGTGTGGCAGAGTGGGACTAATGCCCAGGCGACTAATCCAGAACTGACCCTGACGAATATTTTGGGGTTAGCCTCATTTAAATATTTTTGGCGGGCTTCCAGCAGTGGTCCTGCATCCAATTGGAAGCTCACCATGCAGTAGGTATTGAAATGGCTGCTGCTAGAGGGCCAGGCAGCCTCCCACAATGAAAATTTGTTGATGCCTCTGATATACATATACCAATCTGCTGCTGATCATTAATCGTTCCTCTAATTATTTTGAGGAGAGATAAAAATTTTAATTAGATATCTTGAATTTTAGATATCTTGTATTTATATTTATTTGGCTTAAAATCTACTTTCATTTCTGAATAAGATACTAAAATACTAGTTCCAAATTGAGAAGGCTAATGATATTAAAATTCATCTTCTTGGGCAAAGAAATAGTACCTGGAGTGGGGAAAAAAGTCATAGAATTTGGAACATTTGTACCTTTTCTGAGTGATGCACCAATCAATCTTATCAGAAATAAACCATGTTTCTGGAGGTGGTGGAGATGCATGTGAGACAAAGTGATTCCATAGCACAGAGAAAGCTACCTTTGCCACTGGATAATGTCCCAACTGATATGCAGCCTAAAAAAAACATTAAATTGAAATTACTATCAAATTAGAATACAATATCCTCTGGGAAAAAACCTCATATATATCATGCTACGAACATACAAAAAGGCAGGAAAGACCATCTGGTCCAACAAGCCTACCTCATCCAGATGTGGTGTAGATTCATGTACCATTGACACACTCACCACTCTCCGCCCCACCCCCACCCCGTCCCCCCTCGTGACACAATCTTCTGAGAGGGCCAAGAAGACAGAGAAAAAAAAATTGTGGCCAATTTCAGAAAAAACTCCTCTTCGACCCCTTAAGCAATCAAGCAAGCTGCAGGAGATCATGGTAACAGAGTGACCGGATTTCGAGCTGACCCGTAAATTATCTTTTATGACTTGAATTGTCCTCCCCTATCAGGAACTCATCCAGCTCCCTTTTGAAGGACTGCAAAGAATCCAAACTCACTGCATGCTTCAGAAATCTGTTTCAGAGGGTGATGACTCTCGGTGAAAAGAAATACTTTGGGGTTTCTGACCTAACTCTTTGCTTACATACTTTACAATTATACTGCCGAGTACTCCCACTCCTATACTTCTCAAATAATCTATCCAATTGGATAGCATCTTGTCTCCTCTTCATTTAAAAAAAAATCAAGCATATGTCTGCTTGAACTGGAGGGACAGTGGTGTTCCCCAGGGGTCGGGACTAGGACCACTTCTTTTTTTGATATATATTAATGACTTGGACTTGGGTGTACAGGGCACAATTTCAAAATCTGCAGATGACACAAAACTTGGAAGTGTAGTGGTGAACAGTGAGGAGGATAGTAATAGATTTCAAGAGGACATAGACAAGCTGGTGGAATGAGCGGACACATGGCAGATGAAATTTAACGTAGAGAGGTGTGAAGTGATATATTTTGGCAGGAAGAATGAGGAGAGGCAATACAAACTAAATGGTACAATTCTAAAGGGGGTGCAGGAACAGAGAGACCTGGGGGTACATGTGCACAAATCTTTGAAGGTGGCAGGACAGGTTGAGAAAGCGGTTAAAAAGCATACAGGATCCTGGGCTTTATAAATAGAGGCATAGAGCGCAAAAGCAAGGAAGTTATGTTGAAGCTTTATAAAACATTGGTTCGGCCACAACTGGAGTATTGTGTCCAATTCTGGGCACCACACTTTAGGAAGGATGTGAAGGCCTTAGAGAGGGTACAGAAAAAATGTACTAAAATGGTTCCAGGGATGAGGGCCTTCAGTTACGTGGATAGACTGGAGAAGCTGGGGTTTTTCTCCTTAGGGCAGAGAAGGTTGAAAGAAGATTTGACAGAAGTGTTCAAAATCATGAAGGGTTTAGATAATGTAAATAAAGAGAAACTGTTCCCATTGGCGGAAGGGTCGAGAACCAGAGGACACAGATTTAAGGTGATTGGCAAAAGAACCAAAGGCGACATGAGGAAAAACTTTTTTACACAGCGAGTGGTTATAATCTGGAATGTGCTGCCTGAAAGGGTGGTGGAAGCAGATTCAATCGTGGCTTTCAAAAAGGAATTGGATAAATACTTGAAGGGAAAAAAATTGCAAGGCTACGGGGAAAGAGCGGGAGGATGGGGCTAACTGGATTGCTCTTACAAAAAGCCGGCACGGACTCGACAGGCCAAAAGGCCTCCTTCTGTGCTGTAACCATTCTATGATTCTATGATCCTCTAAGCTACATTTCTTTAATGAAAACAGCTCCAACTTCTAGGGCCTATTTTGATACACAAGAGCCCTGAGTAGTACAGTGGTCATGGTAGTGGACTAGTAACCCATAGGTTATAAATTTAATTCCTCCATGACAAGTTGTAAAATAGGATTCAATAAATGGTAATCTGTGGGCTGGTCCAAGGAAAAAAATGACCATTCTGGCTTTTTTCTTGTAAAAACCCAACGGTTCACCAATGCTTTTCAGGGAAGGGTACCTACCACCTTAACCCATTCTGGACTACATGTTACTCCAATTTCACGTTATTCAAAGTGGCCTAGCAAGACACTCAGTTGTAAAAAAACAATCACTGTGAAACACAATAAGGCTCAAGACCATTTCAGGGCACCTAGGGATGGGCAATAAATGCAGCCTTGCCA